>NC_081391.1:3247987-3547987 GCF_030684315.1 Stegostoma tigrinum
CTACCAACCTCCGGATACAACGCATCATCCGCCATCTACAATCCGACCCCACCACCCAAGACATTTTTCCATCCCCACCCTTGTCTGCCTTCCGGAGAGACCACTCTCTCCGAGACACCCCTGTTCGCTCCACACTGCCCTCCAACCCCACCACACCCGGCACCTTCCCCTGCAACCACAGGAAGTGCTACACTTGCCCCCACACCTCCTCCCTCACCTCCATCCCAGGCCCCAAGATGACTTTCCACATTAAGCAAAGGTTCACCTGCACATCTGCCTATGCGGTATACTGAATTCATTGTACCCGGTGTGGCTTCCTCTACATTGGGGAAACCAAGCGGAGGCTTGGGGACCGCTTTGCAGAACACCCCCGCTCGGTTCGCAATAAACAACTGCACCTCCCGGTCGCGAACCATTTTAACTCCCCCTCCCATTCTTCAGACGACATGTCCATCATGGGCCTTACTGCAGTGCCACAAGGATGCCACCCGAAGGTTGCAGGAACAGCAGCTCATATTCCGCTTGGGAACCCTGCAGCCCGATGGTATCAATGTGGACTTCACCAGCTTCAAAATTTCCCCTTCCCCCACCGCATCCCAAAACCAGCCCAGCTCATCCCCTCCACCCACTGCATCCCAAAACCAGCCCAGCCTGTCTCTGCCTCCCTAACCTGTTCTTCCTCTCACCTATCCCTTCGTCCCACCTCAAGCCGCACCTCCATTTCCTACCTACTAACCTCATCCCGCCTCCTTGACCTGTCCGTCCTCCCTAGACTGACCTATCCCCTCCCTACCTCCCCGCCTATACTCTCCTCTCCACCTATCTTCTTTTCTCTCCATCTTCGGTCCGCCTCCCCCTCTCTCCCTATTTATTCCAGAACCCTCACCCCATCCCCCTCTCTGATGAAGGGTCTAGGCTCGAAACGTCAGCTTTTGTGCTCCTGAGATGCTGCTTGGCCTGCTGTGTTCATCCAGCCTCATATTTTATTATCTTGGTGTTAAATGAATTGTTTTGCCTGTGATATTTTCAGCGACAATGGGGCCCAGTTTAATTTCAATTTCGATTTGACATTACTCCATGACTTTGGGCTGTGGCCTCTGACCTGATGCAGTTTTCAGGATCACCATCGCAGTCTGTGTTGCAGCGGAAGCGTTCCCATGCCAACCATCCCATGGGTGGGGTCCTCATTAGGCCATTGTCCAATGACAGACTGCAGCTGGAGAGTAGGATCACGAGGAATGCCAGGAGTAGCTCCATCCCCCACAAAAGCCCTCTGACGTGTTCCACTGGTAACAGAAAACACTGTTAGACCACTGTGTGAGACCCCTCGGCCGGAATGTAACTGGGCCCAGCTGGCACCTCCTCCAACTGGTCAGGAGGCCAATGGGGACCGCGCAGTGAGCCGGTCAGAGTATCTTTCCTTTTAGTTGGCGTTCGTACCCCCTGGGTAACGCGGAGTGGTTAGCATGACTGGGCAGGTCTGTAAATATGTTTACTCTTTGTATTTCTATGAATAAAGTACATTTTTGTAAATAAAAAACACAGAAAACACCATCTTAGAATGGCACAGGAAGAGGCCACTTGGACCATCATTGCTGTGGCAGCTCTTTTTAAGAGCTGTCCAAACACACACACCCCCTCAATCCTGTAATGTTTAAACTTTAAGTTTTATTTCTTTATTTTCTACGTAAAACTAAGAAGCTGTCACTCTACTATAATTACTGTAATGTTTAATTTTTAACTTTGTTCTTTCTTTCTGACTTGTTCTAGGTACTTGTATCTTGTGTGGTAACATAATACACTTTCACTGTGCTTTTGTACTCGAGTACATGTGACAATAAAATCAAAATCTTTTACCCATATCACAGTAAATTTATCACTGCCGGTCTTTATCCAGTTCCCTGTTGAAAGGTGTTCATGTATCCATTTCCACAGCCTTTTGAGACTTTACAACCCCAATCTCAACAACTGAGTCAACATTCTCTGATTGTTCCTTTGATATTTTTGGCCAGTACCTTAACTGTATCCTATGGTTCCCTAAACATCCAGCCAATTGAGAAAGCTTCACAATTTCTCTATTTAAACAATTCAATTGCCCCGAGCCCTTCGCTGCTCAAAAGTGAATATTCCCATGCGTAACTAAGGCCTAAATCAGTCTACGAGACCTAAACCCCACCTTTTCCTCCGTTACATTAAAAACTGTATTGGTGCCACCTCATGCTCAGATGTCCTCGTTTTTCAAGGACTGCAACATCCCCTCTGGCAGTGGTTGAGAACACCCTCGATCGTGTCTCCCGCATTTCCTGCAACTCATCCCTCCCTGCAATAACCACCAAAACAGAATCTCCCTTGTCCTCACCTACCACCCCACAATCCTCCAGACCCAATGCATTATCCTCCGACACTTCCGCCACCTACAATCCAACCCCACCACCAAAGACATTTTGCCCTTGTCTGCTTTCCGGAGAGACCACTCTCTCCGTGACTCCCTTGTCCGCTCCACACTCCCCTCCAACCCCACCACACCCGGCACTTTTCCCTGCAACCGCAGGAAGTGCTACACCTGCCCCCACACCTCCTCTCTCACTCCCATCCCAGGTCCCAAGAAGACTTTCCACATCAAGCAGATGTTCACCTACACATCTGCTAATGTGGTATACTGTATCCACTGTACCCGGTGTGGCTACCTCTACATCGGAGAAACCAAGTGGAGGCTTGGGGACCACTTTGCAGAACACCTACGCTCGGTTCGCAGCAAACAACTGCACCTCCTAGTCATGAACTATTTCAATTACCCCTCCATTCCTTAGATGACATGTCCATCTTGGGCCTCCTGCAGTGCCACAATGATGCCACCCGAAGGTTGCAGGAAAAGCAACTCATATTCCGCTTGGGAACCCTGAAGCCCAATGGTATCAATGTGGACTTCACAAGCTTCAAAATCTCCCAGCCCCCTGCTGCATTCCAAAACCAGCCCAGCTTGTCTCCACCTCCCTAACTTGTCCTTCCTCTCACATATCCCCTCCTCCCACCTCAAGTCGCACCCCCATTTCCTACCTACTAATATCATTCTGCCTCCTTGACCTGTCCATCCTCCCTGAACTGAGCTATCTCCTCCCTACCTCCCCACCCATTCTCACCTCTACAGGCTCCATCCCCGCCCCTTTAACTTGTCTGTCTCCTCTCCACCTATCTTCTCCTCTATCCATTTTCGATCCGCCTTCCCCTCTCTCCCTAGTTATTTCAGAACCCCCTCCCACTCCCCCTTTTCTGATGAAGGGTCTAGGCCCGAAACATCAGCTTTTGTGCTCCTGAGATGCTGCTTGGCCTGCTGTGCTCATCCAGCTTCACACTCAGTTATCTTGGATTCTCCAGCATCTGCAGTTCCCATTATTCCTAAATCAGTCTACTTTGTCTTAGAATTTCTCCATGGATCCTATCAAGCATCTTAACTGTGACTGTAAAACTCCCTGTGTCCGATGGTGCTCTCAAACAGGCAGCAGGCAGTGGCTGGGCTCAGGTTCCTTTCTGTGGGAATTGCCAATGTAAACGCCCTGCCTTCCAACAACGGGGGAAGTGCACCTGGGGTTTCAAAAGGCGCAGTAGCTAAGGGTCTGGGCAGGAAACCAATTTATTCACAGAAAGAATACATACTTGCTCCAGGAGATAATACCTGCTCCCTCTGGGTGGGGGGGAGGTGGGAGATAACACCCACTCCCTCTTGGGGGGGGGGGGGGGGGGAGATGGGAGATAATATCCGCTCCCTCTGGGTGGGGGGGGGGGTGTGATATAATACCCGCTCCCTCTGGGTGGGGGGTGTGTGATATAATACCCGCTCCCGGTGGGGGTGGGGGTGGGAGAGAATACAACCTGGCTGCTGATGGTTCCTGTAATGTGCAGAATGTAGATAAGTTTACAACTTCCTCGTCTGTTCAGTCCCAGCCAGTCAGCTGACTTATAGGTCACATGATGACCCAGCCACTTCCCCAGAGCCTCTGATCAAATTCCAATGTCACCGGGAGACAGCAGCTCCCTCAGAACCACAACCAAGGGAAAGATAAACAGCTCGGGCTGGGACAGCTGAAACCAGTTGCAAAACTCCACCAACGCTGCCACCTATAGCTGGCGCCCAACTCTGACCCTTTCCCAGTCTGCTGGCATTTGTCCTGCACAGATCTTACACACAGCCACAATATGAATGGTTTGTTTGCTGTGTTCAAGTCCCATTCCAGAAATATGAGTATGTATCCGGCCAATACCAGGGAAACACTCAGACAGAACTGTGTTGTTGACTGGAACATTAAACCCAACTATTAAACTGAGACAACTAAAGCAGAAAGGGAATTGTATAAATGATTGGCAGGGACTTTGTTTTGCAAGGCTGTGGGGAAAGCTCAGGGTGGCAGAAGTATTTGAATATCTTCCAAGAACTAGTGGGCGAACTGGCCTGTTTCTGCATTGAATAAGTCTATATAATAATCATTTCTTTATGCCTTCATTGTATCTGGATAGACCAATATCTATTGCCATTCCTATTTTCCCAGAGGACAATTAAGAATTGACAATGATATAGTGAATCTGAAGTCATAGGCAGGCCACACCAGATAAGGACAGCAAATTTCTATACCTCAAGGAAGTTAGTGAATCAGATAGGTTTTTAGAACAATCACTAAGCGAGGTTAACAAAGTGTGAAGCTGGATGAACACAGCAGGCCAAGCAGCATCTCAGGAGCACAAAAGCTGACATTTCGGGCCTAGACCCTTCATCAGAGAGCCTGCCCGAAACATCAGCTTTTGTGCTCCTGAGATGGTGTTTGGCCTGCTGTGTTCATCCAGCTCCACACTTTGTTATGACTGGATTAGATTCCCTACAGTGTGGAAACAGGCCCTTCAGCCCAACAAGCCCACACCGCCCCTTGAGCATCCCACCCAGACCCATCCCCCTATAACCCACACACCCCTGAACACTACAGACAATTTAGCATGGCCAATCCACCTGGCCTGCACATCTTTGGACTGTGGGAGGAAACCTGAGCACCCAGAGGAAACCCATGCAGACATGGGGAGAATGCGCAAACTCCACACAGACAGTCACCCGAGGCTGGAATCGAACCTGGGTCCCTGGCGCTGTGGCGTTATCTTGGATTCCCCAGCATCTGCAGTTCCCATTATCTCTGATCACTAAGCTAGGTTTCTCCCTTCCAAATTTTTTTGTTGGATTAGATATACAGCATGGAAACAGACACAGGAAGAACATGCAAACGTCACACAAACAATCACCCATGGTTGGATTTGAACTTGGGTCCCTGGTGCCATGCGGCAGTAGAGCTAGCCACCGAGCCACTGTGCCACCCCACAAGGTTCATTCCACTTAAGAACCACTCTGTGTAAAAAAGCTGCCCCTTATGTGCTTTCTAAATCTTTCTCCTCTCAACTTAAAAATATGCCCCACAGATTTAAACTCCCCCATCCTAGGGAAAATACCCTTGCTATTTACTTTGTCTATGCCCTTCAAAATTTTATAAACCTCAACCTATGCTCCAGTGAAAAAAGTCCCAGCCTATCTTTATAATTAAAACCCTGTGTTCCTGGTAACATCCTGGTAGAGCTTTTCTGAACCCTCTCCAACTTAATAAGAGCTTTCTTACAGCAGGATGAGCAGAATGGGTCCACAGCACTCAGTAGGGGACGGCACGGTGGCTCAGTGGTTAGCACTGCAGCCTCACAGCGCCAGAGTCCCAGGTTCGATTCTAGCCTCAGGCAACTGTCTGTGTGGAGTCTGCACATTCTCCCCATGTCTGCATGGGTTTCCTCCGGGTGCTCCAGTTTCTTCCGACAGTCCAAAGATGTGCAGGTTAGGTGGATCGGCCTTGCTAAATTGCCCATAGTGTTCAGGGGTGTGTGGGTTATAGGGGGATGGGTCTGGGTGGGATGCTTCAAGGGGCAGTGTGGACTTGTTGGGCCATAGGGGCCTGTTTCCACACTGTAGAGAATCTAATCATTTCAGATTTCACCGTGTGCCACGATGAGATTCAAATGCCTGCCTCTGGAAGATTAGCTTGGGGTTCTGGATTACTTGTCCAATGACATTACCAATGCATGAGTGTGTGCCCCCATAATGAATTGCAATGTGGGTGCTGTACTGGAGAATTGAAACTCATTTCACACTCCACCTTGTAACCTTGAAAGCTGAAACATAACAGCATTCATAACCAGGGGTGCTCTCAATGAAGCAAAATACACTGTTTGTTGTAAAATTCCAAAAGTGACAGGGATGAGAGGATCCGGGAACATCACTTATCCAACCCTCTCTATCCCAGCTACTGTGACACCTTCTCAAAATGGGTGGAATAGCTGAGGTAACAGTCATCCAAAATCTTGTTTAAAATAAAAGCCCAATTCATCCCACTTAATTCTGCACCCTACAATTCCGATAAGCAGCTTACTTTGAAGCTTTGGATGCACTTCCTTCAGTGACAAAACAGAAGTCAGCATGGAGGTTTCCTATATTACAACAGCAACCACACCTTGTTTTAAATTCATTCACAGACATGGGTGCCATTGCACAGGCTAAGTCAGCATTTATTGCCCATCCCTATTTTCCCAGAGGGCAGTCAAGACTTAATCATATTGCTGTGGTCTGGAGTCACATGTAGGCCAGACCAGAGAAGGATGGCAGTTTCTTTCCCTAAAGGATACAAAGGTTTTGATTGGTTGTAAAGCTTTTGGGGCATTGCAGTGTCCCAGAGGTTCTATAGAAATTCAAACCTTTTTTAATTATTATGACTCATGTTTTGCAACTCTGATGGGAATCACCACAGCCCTGGTAACAGTGAGTCATTGAGGGCTCCACTGCTATGGGTGTGTTACACAATTCCACACCTATCCTACTACTGATGTCAATTTTAGATTCTACAACAGAAATCGATTCATATGAACGTATGAATTGTGAACAGAAGTAGGCCGTTTGGCCCCTCAAGTCTGCTGTGCCATTTGATAAGATCATGATTGATCTAATAGTGGCCAGAATTTCACTTTCCTCTCCATGTCCTTATCCTCTCTGACTGTTGCCAATCAAAAATCTGGCTACCTTTAAAATATTCAGTGACCGAGCCTCCACTGCTCTCACAGTGGGTGGGAGAAAGACAGAGTTCCACAAATCAATAACCCTCTGTGAGAAAGCTTCCATCTTAAACTATTTCTTTTTAAACTACGTCCTTAGTCTTGTCTCATCCTGAAGAGAAAATATGCTTTCAGAATCCAGCCTGTTAAGTTCCCACAGGATTTTGAATGTTTCAATAAGATTATCTCTCATTCTTCTAAATGCCAATTGATATACTCCCTAATGTCTAACCTTTCTTTTCAGGATAACCTCTTCAACCCAAAAACCGGTTTTGTGAATTTCTCTGAACAGCTTCTCACATTTCAGTGTTACTTTTCACAATTTCATGATATTGACAGCTAAGTAGGAACGTGTAAACAATAACAGGAATTGAGTTCTAAACAATTTTATCTGGTTTCAGATGTGCCCTTTTACAGCTCCTTCTGCAGCTCCATTTCTCCTCCATGCCTTTGTTATCTCCAGATTAGACTAATCCAATTTCCTCCCATCTTCTCATTTTGCATCTTCCCAGTGAATATAAACACATCCAAATCTCTGACACCAGTACTCTAACTCTCACTAAATCCAATCACCTGTCACCTTTCTATGAAACTTAAGGGGTCGATCGGCTCAGCTGGCTGGATGGCTCATTGGTGATACAGATTGCCACCATCAGTGGAAGTTCAATTCCCATACTGGCTGGGACTACCGTTGAAAGTCCCAGTTTCCTACCCTCAGCTTTCACCTGAGGCGTGGTGACCCTCAGGTTAAACTACCACTAGCCATCTCTCCCTAAGAATAGAGAATCCCTATGATCTGACAGGACTTTGTGGCCTCATGTTTACTGACTGACCCTACACTGGGTTCCAGTCTAGCAGTGCGAAAATTAGACTATTCTCATTTTTGATTACAAATCCCTCCACAGTCTAGCCCCATGTTAGCTCTGTAACCTCCACTAGCCCCACAACCATCCAAGATCTCTGTGCTCCTCCAATTCTGGCCTCTTGTGCATGACGGATATACATTTGGAGGCCATACTTTCAGTCCACAGCCTAAGCTTTGTATTTCTTTCCTTAAATCTATTTACCTCTTTCTCCGCTTTTAAGATACTTTTTAAATTGAGCTCACCTGTCCAGAAAGCACATTACCTGGTGTCAATGTTTGTTTGATAATGAACCTTGATGCATTTGCTATGTTAAAGGTGCTCTTTAAATGCATACTCTGACTTTACCAGTGAGTATTCAATTAAGGTGAGATGGGGAACAGTAGCAATCTCACAGGATTACTAATCCAGAGGCCTAGTCTTTAGGGACACAGGTTCAAATCAAAACATGGCAATTGGTGAAATTTAAATTCAATTCATTAAAATTAATCTGGAATTGAAAGCTAGTCCATGAAACCACGATCTATTATCACAAATGCCCTTTAAGGGAGGAAATCTTTATCCGGTCTGGTCTGGCCTACAGGTGACTCCAGACCCTGTCAGTCTGGTTGACTCTTGGCTACTCTCTGAGCTGGCCAAATACATCCCCCAGTCCAATGGTAAGGCAGGACGGGCAACAAATGCTGGCCTTTCCAGCAACAATCGCATATCATGAAAAATAAAATTATAAATGATGTTTTAAAAACTCTATCCATGGTCAATTGATAGCTTTACAATAAAATTTTGCTCTCGCATTTCAATGGAAACTACTAACATAGTCATAGAGTCATGCAGCACTGAAACAGACCCTTCCATCCAACTTGTCCATGCTGACCAGTTCCATTCACCTGCATTTGGCCCATATCCCTTCAAACCTTTCCTATTTGTATACCTGTCCAAATGTCTTTTAAAAGTTGTAAATGTACTTGCATCTACTGCTGCCTCTGGTTGATCATTTCCACATATGAATTACCCTTGAGCCACTGAAGTGTTCCCCCACAGGGAGAGAACATTCCTGTCTAGAAATTGTTGCGCTGTGTCCATTCATCTGTTGTCATAGTGTCTGCATGGTTTCGCCAATGTACCATGTCTTGGGGCATCCTTGCCTGCAGCGTATGAGATAGACAATGTTGGCCGAGTCACATGAGTATTTACTGTGCATATGGTGGGTGGTATTCCCATATGTGATGGTAGTGTCCATGTCAAAGATCTAACATGTCTTGCATAGGTTGTCATGTCAGGGTTGTACAGTGTTGTGGTCGATGTTATCCTGAAGGTTGGGAAGTTTGCTGTGAACAATGGTCTGTTTAAGGTTTGGCGGTTGTTTGAAGGCAAGAAATGGAGGAGTAGGGAATATCTTGGTGAGGTGCTCATCATCATTGATAATGTATTGAAGGCTGCAATGAACATGGCATAGTTTCTCCACTCCTGGGAAGTACTGGATGAAGAAGGATACCCTATCGGACCTATCCTGTTACTGGCTTCTGAGAAGGTCATTACAGTTTCTCAGTGTGGCACGTTGGACCTGGTAATCGATGAATTGAGCATTGTAACCCGTTCCTACGAGGGTTTCCTTCAACACCTTCAGGTGCCTGTCTTGTTCCTCCTAATCTGATCAGATGCTGTGTATGCAATAGGTGATAACTGTTCTAATATGTTTAGGGTGGAAGCTACAGAAAAGCAGCATCGTGAGGTTATCCGTGGGCTTGCAGTAGAGTGAGGTACTGAGGTTTCCATCCTTGATGAAGGTGTGCATGTCTAGGAATGAGACTGATTCTACAGAGTAGTCCATGGGGAGTCTGATGGTGGGCTGAAACGTTTTGGTATCACTGTGAAGTTGTTTCAGTGACTCCTCACTATAAGTCCAAAAGTAAGAAAATGTCATCAATGTATCTGGTGTACAGCATTTGTCGGAGGTTCTGTGCAGCAAAGAAGTCTTGTTTGAGCCTGTGCATGAAAATGTTGGCACGTTGGGGAGCAAGCTTGGTCCCCATGACTGTTCTGTGTGCCTGGATGAAGGTCTGGTTATCAAAGGCAGAAGGTCTATCAAATGTAGGATGGTGTCTGGAAATTGGCAGTTAGTGGAATTGAATACTGAGGCTGTTGCAGTGATGCCATCGTTGTGGGTAATGCTGATGCAAAGTGCTGAAACATCCATTGTGACGAGGAATCTGAAGTCTCGCGACCGAAGGGCTTCTCCATGTAATGGGTTTCAAGATGCCCTTGATACAGCCACCATGCAACAACTGCCAGACAGGATGTTCCCTCCCAGTCAGGGAACACTTCAGCAGTCAAGGACATTCGGCCTCAGAGCTTCAGGTAAACGAACTCCAAGGGGGACTGCAGGATTCACAACAATGTAGAATCGCTGAGCAGAGGCTGACAGTCAAGTTCGGTGCCCATGAAGATGGCCTCAACCAGGACCTTGGCTTCATGTTACAGTGCAGGTGACCCCACCACACACTGTGTCTCTCTCTCACACACACACACACACACACACACACGTGAATCTGTGGGTGAATACAGTCAAGCAATATGGCGTTTTGTAAATTCCTACTTTAGAAATAAAACCAGTTTGACTCCAAACCAAAACACAAACAGATTCTAAACAAGGCCTCACATCTAACATGCACTGTCTGACCTAAAATGTCACCTCTTCTTTACACTGATAAAATCTTTAGTTCTCTCAGGACTGTGACTTCAAAGGAATTTGGGGATTTACATATACACATCAATCAATAAAACCTTCTAACTGATTAAAGATTTAACAGTGTCTTAGGTTTGTTTCGTACCCCCTCACCAGTGGTGTGAACCTTTGATATTTTACTTATAAATTCTTTATCTGATACTACCTCTGTCACTAACACCTGATGAAGGAGTAACACTCTGACAGTTTGCGTTTTCAAATAAACCTGTTAGACTATAACCTGGTGTTGGGTGATTGCTGACCTTGTCCATCTTAGTCCAACCCCAGCATCTCTACATCATGGCTTTCACACAACCATGTTGACACAATGATGGTAGATGGAAGTGATTCAACCTTTGACCGTTGCCAGATTCATGAGGCAATGTTACCAAGGTTTCACATATCAAAGAAAGGTTGCACCACAAAAGCAGGCCATTTGGTCCCTCCTGGGTAATCAACCCCTCCTGAATGGGAGACCAGTGAAGCCCTCGAGCATATTCACCATCCAATGAGGTCTTGTCCCAAATCAGATTTTACCCAACCAAGCTCTAGGGCACCAATATGAAAGGCACGACCCCACCCATTCAAAACATTTATGTTTAAGGCCTCTGACGGTCGAGAATAGTGATGCTGGCACCATGGTAACCGGGTGCCATGGCAACCTGCCAGCTGCGGTCAAAGGTCGTCAGCCTCATTTAAATCTCGGTGACGTCCCAATCTTCCGTGCACAAAGATGGCTGCGGTCGGGCGGCTTGTTCTCGGGGTCGGCAGCTCCCTGCGGCTTGGAGTATCGCGGGGCCTATTCAAACCCCAAATTAAAGCGGGAGTTCAAGTGAACACTTCTAGAAAGTTGGTGATGACTAAATCGGGCGCTATCTTACCCAAGCCCGTCAAGGTGAGCCCAACGATCCGGCAACTAAATTCTACCGGTTGTAGGGTAAGACGCGGATGTACGGGTTAGATTGACAGCCCCCCCCCCCAAGGCCAATCAGGACGCGTGCTGCCGTGATTGACATCTTTGCTGGCCACCAATACGGGGAATCGCTGAAGATGTCATCATTGGTGCATGCCGGTTAGTGCAATGTCCTTGATCGACAGCTCCGCCCACCAACAGACGCCTAGGGAGGTGGGTAGATGGTTGGTTGGGTTGAGCCAATCTACCGAGTCCAGTAGAGAAAGGTAGAATGCTGCGGATGATGGAAATCTGCACCAAAACAGAAAATGCTGGAAACAATCAACAGGCCAAGCAGCGTTTGTAAATTAGCTTCTTTTTAAAGTAATAAAAGCCAGGCAGGGAATGAGGGAGAAAGCAAAGGATAACGTTATGTCAGGTTATAAGCCGAAATGCGTTGAGAGAAGGGTTGTTGGTCCAGGCAAAAGGAGATAGTTGTTATCGATTCATAGATGTATGCACCACAGAAACAGGCCCTTCGGTCGAACTCATTCACCCATTTGAAAGCATTTGGTCTGTATCCCTCTAAGGCCTTCCTATTCATGTACCCATCCAGATACCTGTTAAATGTTATAATTGTACCAGTCTCTACCACCTCCTTTGGCAGCATGGATCACCTTTGCATGAAAATATCTCCCCTTAGATTCCTTTTAAATCTTACCCCCCTCTCACTTAAATCTGTGCCCCCTACCCTGGGAAAAATACTTGGCTGCTCACCCTATCCATGCCCCTCATTACTTTGTAAACATCCAACAAGGCCACCCCTCAGCCTCTGACGTTCCAGGGAAGATAGCCCCAGAATGGTCAGCCTCTCCCTTTGCCTCAAGCCCTTCTACCCTGGCAATATCCTTGTAAATCTTTTCTGAACCCTTTCAAGCTTTCCAGTACAGCCACAACATGACATCTTAACTCCTACAATCAACGCACTGACCAATAAAGGCAAGAATACCAAAGGCTGCTTCCACTACCCTGTCTACCAACAACTCTGCTAAGAAGGATTTATGAACCTGCATCTGTATGACTTTGTTTGGCAACATTCCCTGGGACCCTACCAATGAGTGTACAATCCTGCCCTGATTTGCCTTACCAACATGCAACACCACATTATCTAAATTAAATTCCATCTGCCATCCCTTGGACCATCTGTTCAACATCCCATTGTACTCTGAGGTAATTTTCTTCACTATCTACTGCACCACTGCTTTTGGTACCAGTGAATGATTCAGTCTGGAGGGCTTGTCATCGATAGCTGCTGTTGAGGAAGTTCTGTAACTATCAAACTCAATGTTGGATATTATCCTTCATAGTTTAAAGGTCTCAATTAGGTTGGTTCTATGCCTTTTGCTTTCAGAGGAAAGAGCTGGAAACAGTTGCATAGATACACCCTTTAGTTCTGGGGAGATTTAGAGCCCAGGCATAATTTAAAATAAGAGGTCTTACATGGTAAAGTGGAAGAATATCTTTTACTCTTGCTCCCATTTATTACATTCTTATGATAGAGTTGTGCTACAGTGCTGGGATGTCATTTTATCACTTATATAAACAGACCAAAGCTATTGGAACTGGCTTTGCTGCTAACACAAAGGTAGGTTCTGTGCTCAAATATCTGGAAAATAGAATATTATATGGGAAAATGTGAAGTGGCCTCTTGTCAGGAAGAATATTAAAGAAACATGTTTTATAATTAGCAAGCAATTGCAGAGCTCTGAGATACAGAAGGATCTGAGTGTCTTAGTTCACAAATTACAGAAACTACTATGGTAATGTGACAAGTTAGTAGGAAAGTTATTGTTCATTGCAAAGGGAATTGAATACAAATGTAGGAGGGTTATGCCTCAATTATACAGTACAGCACTGTGTACTGTTTTGGTCGCCTTACTTAAAGGATATAAAGGAACTGGAGTAGGATCTTGTGGAACAGTGGCAAAGTTCCCACCTCCTCAAGACATGTAAAACCTATGTGTAGAAGGTTGATTTTTAAAGGCATCTATAAATGCATTGGACTCAGTTCAGAAAAGTTAATAGTACCTGGCATAGAGCCTTGGTGTTGCTGTAGTGGTTTTGGGGCGTTGGAAAGCCAGGCTGCGGAGTGAGTGATTAAGGGAAAAGGGTTTGGTGGTTAGTAATGTCACTGGATAAGTAATGTAGGGGGGCAGGCTAATGCTGGGGGACCTAGGTTCACATCCCACCACAGTAACTGATTCAATTCAAATTCAATTAATAAATCTGCAGTACAAGTTAGAATCGGCTATGATGGCCATGTTAGCTATCGTGCGTGGTTTTAAAAATGCAGCTTGCTCACTAATGTCCTTTTTTATGGAAGGAAATCTTCTGTCCTTTGATCTGGTTTAAATGTGACTCTAGGCCTACAGTAATGTGATTGACTCTGACTCTGACTCTGACTCTTTAACTGTCCTGTGATTCAGGATGGACAATAAATGCTTCATGATTATAGAGTGAATATAATTTGTGTTGTCTTTTGTGAGTCTTGTGACTTACTGAGGATTTACTTTGACGAAGGCAATAGGAGGTTAAATTCATGCTGTGAATGAGGATGCATCTTGAAAAACAAAAGTTTTCTTAACAGCCCTTGCCAACTCGTTGGTCTTTCTTTCTGTTAGAGCGTTCAGATCCAGTTAGACATTCTTGACTGCATCTCAGGTCTTCTCTGAAGATTTTGTTCTGCTAAGCCATATGCTATAGTTTCTCTCTCTCAAATCTACAGTTTTCACCTGATAGTAGGAACTGCAGGTGCTGGAGAATCTGAGATAACAAGGTGCAGAGCTGGATGAACACCGCAGGCCAAGCAGCATCAGAGGAGTAGGAAGGCTGACGTTTTGGGCCTACACCCTTCTTCAGAAATCCAAGACTCCTCTGTTTGTGTTACAGGAGCTAGTGAGTTTAGCTTTTTAGCCCTATCTGACTATCTTATGTTTGACCTGTTAGTTGGCTAAGTCATGAGGTGTTGTCATAATTGGGGACTTGAGATGATAGAACCTTTGCCAGCTGCTGTAAAAGACAGTATTCATCCTCGTCATCATTCCTTCATGTTGACACAGGCAATGTGAAATTTTTATTATATTGAGTTACAGAAACTGCTTCGTTGAACATCAACATTATTAAAGCTACATAATCAAAGCATGCACAATTAAGATATGTAAAATGATTATATTTATAAATAAGGGTTTAGAATGAAATGTGATCAATGTATCTTAATATAATAACATTAAAGCAAATTGTTTTAGTGGATGAATTAATGCGAGAACATGAGAGTCGGTCATTCTGCCCTTTGAGCCTGCTTCACCAGTCATCATGATCATGGGTGATCCCAATTTCTTGTTTGCCACCGACCCCTGTCATCCTTGGTATGGATAGGGTGAATAGCCAAAGTCTTTTACTCCAGGGTAGAGGAGTCCAAGTCTAGGGGGCATAGGTTTTAGGGTGAGAGGGGAAAGATTTAAAAGGGACGTAAGGCGCAACTTTTTCACGCAGAGGGTGGGTGTGTATGGAATGAGCTGCCAGAGGAAGTGGTGGAGGCTGGTACAATTGCAGCATTTAAAAGACGTCTGGATGAGTAAATGAATAGGAAGAGTTTAGAGGGCAATGGGCCATTATAGGTGGAGCTTAGGAATGGGAAGGGTGAAATCATAATGTTAGGTGTTTTCTATAGACTTCCCAACAGCCCACGTGAGACAGGAGCAGATATGTAGTCAGATACTAGAAAGGTGTGAAAAGCAAGTAGGTTTTGGTAGGAGGCTTCAGCTTACCTCTTATTGACTGGGACTCCTTTAGAGCAAGGGGCTTGGATGGAGAGCAATTTGTTAGATGTATCCAGGAGTGCTTTTTGAGACAGTATGTTGACAATCCAACCAGAGAGGAGGTCAAACTAGACTTGGTATAAGGGAATAAACCAGGACAGGTGATCAATGTTTCGGTAGGAGAGCATTTTGGGCTTAGTGACCATAACTTCGTATGATTTTGAGTAATCACGTACAAGGACAAGAGTGGATCTTGGATGAGGATGTTTAATTGGGTAAGGGCCAATTACATCCACATTAGACAAGAACTGGGGAATGTGGATTGGGAGCAGTTATTTGACGGCAAATCGATGTCTGGCATGTGGGAAGCTTTTAAGGACCACTTGATTAAAGTGCAGGACGTGCATGTCCCTGCAAAAATGAAGGATAGGAATGGCAAGATCCAGGAACCAAAGAAGACCATGGAGATTGTAAACTTAGTCAAAAGGAGAAAAGAAGCATATGATAGGCCTAAGTAGCTATGAACTGACAAAGCCATTGAGGAGTATAGAGAAATTAGGAATAAAGTTAAATGCAGAATTAGGAATGCTAAAAGGGGCCGTGAATGGGTATCATAAATTGCATTAAGGTAGACGAGTCTCCAGGGCCAGATGACAGCTGCACCAGGTTTGAGAGGCACAACGGAAGAAATAGCTGGGGCATTAGCAGATATCTTCACACCGTCTTTAACCACTGGTGAGATTCCAGAGGACTAGATATTAGCTGATGTTGTTCCTTTCCTTTAAGAAAGGAAGAATGAATAATCCTGGAAATTATAGGCTGGTGAGTCTGACATCTGTGGTGGGGAAGCTCTTGGAGAGGATATTGTGGAACTGGATATATGCACACTTGGAGGAAAATGGACTAGTTAGCAACAGACAGCATGGTTTTGTGTGGGGAAAGTCATGTTTCACCAACCTAATCAAATTTTTTGAAGACGTGACAAAGATAATTGAGGGTAGGGCTGTGGATGTAGTTTATATGGACTTTAGTAAGGTACTTGATAAAGTCCCACATAGCAGATTGGTACAAAAGCTAAAATCACATGGGATTCAGAGTGGGCTGGCTAGGTGGATACAAAACTGGCTTGGTCACAGAAGACAGAGCATAGTGGTGGAAGAGTGGTAACTAGTGGTGTCCCACAGGGATCAGACTTAGGTCCTCTGTTTGTAGTATATATAAATGATTTGGAGGAAAGCATGGGTGGTCTGATTAGTAAGTTTGCAGATGACAAAGATTGGTGGAGTTGCTGATGGTACTGATGATTGTGAAAGGTTACAACAGGATGTGGATTGGCGACTTGGGCACAAAATGGCAAGTGGAGTTTAAACCAGACAAATGTGAGGTGATGCACTTTGAAGGATCAAATTTAGGTGTGAATTATCCTGTAAATGGCAGAACACTTAGGAACATTAACATACAGATGGATCTGGGCATGTAGGTCCACAGTTGCCTGAAAGTGGCATCACTGGTGGCCAAGGTGATTAAGAACACATATATGGGCATGTTTGACTTCATTACCCAGGGCATGGAGTACAAGAATTGGCAAACCATGTTGCAGAGATTATAAAACCCTCCTTAGGCTGCATTTGGAGTATTGTGTGCAGTTTTGGTCGCCACATTACCAGAAGGACATGGAAGCTTTGGAGAGTGTGCAGAGAAGGTTCACCAGGATGTTGCCCAATCTCGAGGGCATTGGCTATGAGGAAAGGTTAAAAAGACTAGGATTGTTTCTGCTAGAAAAACAGCAGCTGAGAGGAGACCTGATAGAGGTCTACAAAATTATTAGAGGCATAGTGTTGATAGTCAGACTTTTTCCCAGGGTTGAAGTTTCAACTACAAAGGGGCATAGGTTCAAGGTGAGAAGGCAAAAGTTTAAGGGGGATGTATGAGGGAAATTTGAGTGGTAGGACCCTGGAATGCACTGCCAGAGGAGGTGGTTACAGCAGGCACATTTGGGCAAAATGTCTTAAATGTCACCAATGTGGGCAAATGGGACTAGATTTAATTTAGGATATCTAGTCGGTGTGGATGAGTTGGACTGAAGGGTCTGTTTCTGTGCTGTACGTTTCTATGACTGCTAGGTCAAGCAAAATTTTATCTAATTTTGCTTTCAATATAGCCAATGACTCAACTACCACTGCTTTCTGTGGAAACGTCGCTTTTTATTATAAAAGCAAGATGTCTTACCGGATTGATTATCTATAATGTCCCATTGACGTACACAAGTGCATCAGTGTGGCCTGTGATGTAACCAGGCCATGACAGGCCGCAGGTAGTGAGCATGTATGTGCTGATGTCACCAGGCTATGGTTGAGGTGTGGAGATGGATCCAACAAAGCAGAGCTTCCTCTTTCCAAAGGAACCTGCGGACTCTGTCTCCTTGGCCACTGCCTCACTGTCTTGGTCCTATCCAGCCACTGCACCCTCCTGGGAGGGGCGTTTACAGAAGCAGGAGGCAGTGTCAGGGGTTCAGGTGCTGCTGCACCTACTCTCCATGCCCACCTCCCTGCCATTAGTTACTGTATAGATTAATAATTTGGATGAGGGGAAAGAATGAACAATTGCCAGGTTTGTGGATGACTCAAAATAGGTGGAAAGGCAAGTTGTGAGGATGACCGAGTCTGCAGGGGGATTTAGACAGATTAAGTAATGGGACAAAAACTTGGCAGATGGAATATAATGGGGGATAATGTGATGTCCTGCATTTTGGCAGGAAGAATAAAGGAGCTGAATGTCATCTAGATGAACTGAATGCAGGAAGTTGCCACACGGGAATTTGTGGAACCTTGTGCATAAATAGCAAAACGCTGGCAAACAGGTTAGTAGGTAATAGGGAAGACCAGTGGAATCTCAGCCTTTATTTCAAAGGAAATGGATATAAAAATAGGAAAGTCTTGCTAAAATTGCACAAGGCACTACTTCTATTTGTCATGCTTCACTGTGCTGGAAATCAAGAAATTCAAAGTCATCTCTAAACTTAAAGATTTTATGAAAGAGCTCAAAAGTTCTCCAATTTACTTGTCTCTTTTCTGTTAATCCGGGTCTAAAGAGATAGTAGGAACTTCAGATGCTGGAGAATCTGAGATAACAAGGTGTAGAGCTGGGTGAACACAGCAGGCCAAGCAGCATCATAGGAGCAGAAAAGCTGACGTTTCGGGCCTAGACCCTTCTTCAGAAATTTCTGATGGGTCTAGGCCCAAGGAGCAGGAAAGCTGACTTCTATAATGCTGCATGGCTTGCTGTGTTCATCCAGCTCTACACCACCTTATAACAGAAAAGAGTCAGGTTTTGTATGTACCAAGAGTTACTATTTATTTCAAATAAATAGATCCAAGGTATGAACTGTTGACGTAATATTATTAGTTAAAACTCTAATCCCTTCTCAAACTTGCCCTATCCGTACAGCCAGACAAAAAACATTGGTGATATGGGTGTAGGAAAAATAAACTGGGAAAGTTCACTGAGATGGTTCTCTTGCTTTCCAGGGCATACTGTTCTTCAGTTCCACTTCTCTGGGTACTTTGTACTTCCCTGAAGGAGGTACATGATAAAGTCTGACCTACAAGTTAAAATCAACAGGCTTACAACCACTAAACTGGCTTGCTTCAGGTATTTGCCTTTGCAGAAAGGGAGAGAGAAACACTAAAGGCTTCTGGCAATATTGTTCACGTCCACAAGCTGTTCCACTACCTGAGCACCAACTATATCAATGTTGGCAGGCAGTTGGCATTTATCATCCACACCTGGTCACAACTCCACAAACCAAACGATTACTTGTTACCAGACATAGTAGGAACTGCAGAGGCTGCAGAATCTTCTTCAGGGTCTAGGCCTGAAATGCCACCCTTCCTGCTCCTCTGATGCTGCCTGGCCTGCTGTGTTCATCCAGCTCTAAACCTTGTTGTCTCAACTACTTGTTGCCAACTGAATTTCACTTTGTACAAGTGAGTGCCAGCTCATCTGCAACTAACTTCCCCTCTGGTTGAAAAAAGCAGCAATAAGCTTTGGTAAATTTTTCTTTTTAAGAATGCAGTCTTTTCAGCAATCCTTTCCATAATCCAGTTAGAAATATAAAAAGGTACAATTTCTATACACCATGTCTAGGGCACTGTAAACAGTTTTGGCCCCTTTTATCTAAAGTAAGTGTTTTTTAAGAATCCCTACAGTGTGGCAACAGGCCCTTTAGCCCAACAAGTCCACACAACCTCCAAGCATCCCACCCAGACCCATCCCCCTATAAACCTACCTAATCTACACATTCCTCAACACTACGGGCAATTTAGCATGGCCAATCCACCTAGTCTGCACATCTTTGGACTGTGGGAGGAAACCAGAGCACCCGGAGGAAACCCACGCAGACTCGGAGAATGTGCAAACTCCACATGGACAGTCGTCCGAGGGTGGATTCAAAGCCAGGTCCCTGGCGCTGTGAGGCAGCAGTGCTAATCACTGTGCCATCATGCTGCCCCAGTAATAATTTATTTCTTTCAAAAATCTTTTGCCTCCTACTTCTATTCAGAGAACATTGATCTCATTAAATGGTTGTAACATTTGTTTGTCTTCCTTTATCCAGTGTCTTGGTATTCTGTGCCCATGTGTGTATTTCATGTACTACCCACTAGTCTAGAAACAAAATTTATACGATTGAATAAATGCCTGGCATTAATGAATGTTATTAGCCAGTTGCAATTAGGTGGAAAATAATGGCAATAAGATGGGGGGGCTTTAGGTTCAGTTGTCTACATTGTATTAATACAAAGTCTGTCAGTTCAGATTACTGTATTGGAAATTAATCTTGGCAAGTATGAAAAAAATGCCTCAAATGTACGGAAATATATTGGCATTGGAGACAGTCCAGAAAAAGATTAATTAGGTTGATCCTAAATATGGAGGAGAAGTTGAATAGGTTGGACCTGTAATCAATGGAGTTAGAAAAATGCTACCTTACTCAGACACATAAGATTCTTAGGAGACTTTACAGAGTAGATGCGGAGCAGTTGTTTCCCCATGTTGGATGGTGTAGGACCACAGGGCATGATCTCCACAGTCAATAAAACTGAGAATTGTGGATGCTCTTAAATCAGAAACAAAAACAGAAATTGCTGGAAAAGTTCAGCAGGTCCGGCAGCATTTTTGGGTCAAGTAACTGAGGGTTGAGTTCTGAGGAAGAGTTACTCAACCTGAAATGTTAACTCTGACAGAATCTTTGAAGGGAAATCAGACCTGATGATCTGAGTCGGTGGTTGTCCATTTTAAGACACACATGAAAAGGAATTTCTTGTGTCAGGGGGTAGTGAATCTGTTGAATTCTTTATCAAAGTTGTCAAGGCTGGCTGGGTGAGCATATTTACAGCTGAGATAAACAGATTTTTAAACACAAGGGAACTGAGGGTTATAACCAAGCAAAAAAGATGGCCCACTATTCCTACATCATGTGCTACCCTCACCATCTTTGCTTATGAAAGAGTGATCCACCTTTATCAAGACACTGACATAGCCTAGTGACACTACTGGACGATGCTGTATCCTGCATGTTGCTCCACCTGATGATGGCATTCATAATAAACAGGTCCTACCCTTAAACATTATCCCCTGGTTCTTGTGATAATGGGAACTGCAGATGCTGGAGAATCCAAGATAACAAAGTGTGGAGCTGGATGAACACAGCAGGCCAAGCAGCATCTCAGGAGCACAAAAGCTGACAGAGCTCTCTGAAGGGTCTAGGCCCAAAACATCAGTTTTTTTTGTGCTCCTGAGATGCTGCTTGGCCTGCTGTGTTCATCCAGCTCCACACTGTTATCCCCTGGTTCTTGTCTGTCTCACAAGGGGCTTCATCGACGTTGTCACAGAATCTAATGGTCTCCTGAGCATCTCATTTGCTTCATTAAGGTCACCTCTTGTTCTTCTGAACTCTGGTGGAGGAAACCTTTGTCCTGTTCAACCTATCTCTATAAAAGAAATAGAATAAAACTAATTCTTGACATTCCAAACTACCTTTCCTACTCCTCTGATGCTGTCTGGCCTGCTGTGTTCATCCAGCTGTACACCTTGTCATCTCAGATTCCCCAGCATCTGCAGTTCCTACTATCTCCATCTTATTACTGTCTTGTTTTCAGAAGACCATAAGGAACAGGTCTAGGCCACTCGGTGCCTCGAGCCTGCTGAAGCATTCAACAGGATCATTTCTGATCTAGCATTCGTTACTTTTTCCTGGAATCTGGAATCATGTTAATTTTCCCTGATTTTACATTTGAGCTCACAACTGAAAATAGTTTGAAGTGATGGGTTTACACCTTCACTTTGCAGCTAGGATATGTTTTAACTATTAGAATGGATTTCAGCCGTCTTGAACACTGAAATGCAGTGGTCACTTTGTGCACAGAATCCATTTATACCAGTATTTTCTTTTACTGCAAGGAATGAAAATAAAATAATATTTCTTATGCACTCTCTAATTTGAATAATTCCACCCATTCCAAATTGCCTAGAAGCATTTGCATTCACTAAGTGCTGCAATTGCATGTTACCAAAGTACCTTTCAGATTTATTTGACTAATTTTCAGACTTTTTTTTTTTTTTTGTTTTTTCTCTTCGCCCATTGAGCTCAGAATCCCGAACCAATTCCCAGGAGACATGATGGTGGAAAGTTCCTCTCTGACTCATTTAAATTGACAGTGACTGGGGAGGGGAAATCCGAACCCAGCAAAGGTCTGTCCACTTGTGAATTTTACAGCAACTGGAAAACAGATTTTTATTTTTCACTCAAATGTACTAGCATCACATGACATTCAGTCCATATATTCAATGTCAGTATCTCAGATTCTTTACTCTTGATAGGAAATATATCCACCCCTGATACCACACTTCCCAAAGCAGAGTGGAGGATAATAACCAACAGCAAATGAGCAAAGTACAGTGACATTTTTAAAGCAAAGATTTGTAGCAATTGTCCTCATAGCCATTCTAACTGGCTCACTGTATGTGAATGAGGATTAAGTTAGTTTGAATACCTGGGTCACATTTCTTGAAAGGATTTAGAAGTCAGTCGGTCACAAAGAACATGACCAGCAGCAGTATAAACGGCACAGTGTATGCAGGGAAGGCAAATTTGAGCAAAGAGTGAAAGGCCAAGAGAGACCTAACAAGAGAAAGTTACTTTGTTTAAAAGGAACAGCAAAGTTTGCACTGTTGTAATGTGGCGGATTATTTTTCACAGCAAGCTCCAACAAACAGCAAAGTGATAATGCTATGACAATCCCTTTGTTGTTGTTGTTATGTTGGCTGTGGGAAGTAGTGGAGGCCAGGACAATGGCGAGAAAACCCTTTTTGCTCCTTATTGAAATAAGACCATGGGATCCTATACCCACCGGAGGGAGTGTAAGTGACCTCTAGTTAATATGTCAACTGAAGGATGGCATTTTTTGGTCAGGGCAGCACATCCACACTGATGCACCAGAGTGTTAGGTTATCACCTGAAGTTTCTACAGCTGGATTTGACCTTTCTGACTTGCGTGCAATCCGCTGAGCCGGGGTTGATGCCTTCTGCCTGACTACTTGGTAGTTATGGTGAGATAAGACTCAACTGTGAACAGGCTACTAATGTAACCTTGGATCGTGTGAAACAGATGCTCTATCATAGTGGAACTGTATAGGTTTGACATCTGAGTTGCATGAGGATGTGTTTTAAGGTTCTGCTTTCTCCTCTGCAGACTCCCTTTGGTCTCATTAAAGTCTTTATTGTGGTCATCCCATTTCTTTACATGGGCACTCAGATCAGCAAGAGCTTCGCTTCACTACTGGAGGAACATGATATCTTTGTCCCTGTTGATGATGACGACGATGATTAACTAACAGGTAAAGAAACATTTACATTGATTTCACCATGAACTGCTGGCACTTCCCATTGGATAAATGTGAAATTGTCGCATAGCTAATGTCTTTTCCCAGGGTAGGGGAGTCCAAAACTAGAGGGCACAGGCTTAAGGTGAGAGGGGAAAGATTTAAAAGGGACTGAAGGGGAAACTTTTTCATGTGGCGGGTGGTACATGTATGTATGAGCAACTAGTGGAGGCTGGTACCATTACAGTATTTAGAAGGCATCTGGATGGGCCAAATGCTGGCAAATGGGACTACATCAGCTTAGAATGTCTAGTTGGCAAACCTGACTTGGACTAAAGGGTCTGTTTCTGTGCTCTCTGTAGAAAAAGTTGGCCCTTGAGCCTACTCTTCCAATCAATAAGATCATGATTCATCTGTTGGTGTTTGGAATTCCACATTCCCAATCACCTTGATCCTTAGAAAAGGAAATCAATCTATATTAGCCTTACAACATTTAATATCTCCACCTCCACTGCCACCTTAAGCAGACAGTTTGAAAGTTGCGCAACTCTGCGAAGAAAATGTACTGGTTTTAAGTCAGGGTTCTGGAAAGACCAACCTAGTTGATTTTCAAATCCTTTCACAAAAACAAAAAACAACCATTTCTGCTACTATGAAATCTAAACTCTATTTTTTTTCTTTTAAAAAGTGTTGTTTCTATAAATCTCATCTTTCATCACTGCCAAAATGGCTTTCAACACCATATTCTGTACAGCTCACCACAACTATGGTGAAGGTGAATTCACTCTAGTCCCAACAATACTAAAACCAATTTAGGCCATGTAATTCCAAAAATTAATAAGTAAAAGCACACTTGATGACCTCAGGCAATGACTTTCCAGCCCTTTCATTTTACCTTCTGATCAATGTTTAGTCACAGTCAATGCCAAAGCTGCCTCTGTTAGCCTTGAGGCAAAAGCACATTGTGTGAGAAACCTTGCACTTTGCGGTGCACTGGTTGTTCAGACTGTTTGACTATCAGGTCACTTTTTTGAGTTTGGTCAGCTCAGTCCAATTGTATCAGTTGCTGGTTTATTTTAATTGGGAGTTGAGATGATGGGACAGCTTCCAGCAACTGTCAAGACTCTATTCATTCTAGTTATCGTTCCGTTGTGCTGACACTGACAAATGAAATTTGTCATACATTGAATTACAGAAATCGATCCTTTGACCATCTGCATTATTAAAGTTACATTTCAAGTTATGCATTCAGGATATGAACTATCTAATATGTACTGCCCTCTGACTTCAATTGAGGGATACCATCAACCTGGGCTCATGAGTTTCTGTCTTGGTCTTTAATGTTCAAACTGGTCAATTCTGAACCCGCAGATCTTTGGGCATGAGGCAAGACGGTCCCACAAAAGTAGTGGGATCGAGAGTGCAGGATTTACTTACTTTAGTTCATTCTATGCTGCTGTGTCTCAACTAAAGGTATTTGAACTCCAGTTGAGGCAGCTTGGTGGACAACTTATTTCAACTTTGCATGATTGGTAACAAGTTCCTCCCAGTCATAAATGTCAATGTCACTACACTTTAAGAGTATGATTTCTTTGCCCTCCCCTGGAATGCTGGACAACTGAGAAACACCTTGGTTTTGCAGGAATTTTATCTGGACACTTGTGGAATTGAATTTAAGAAGGAGATTACCACTTCATGGTCCCAGCATTGATTTAAAGGGTACAGTGGATACATTGGTGGAATTTCTGTCTCACTCTTGTGTATTATTGATACACAGTTCAGGACTCACTGCAGAACAGGAGTGTAATACAGTTAGAATTCCTATACACCAACTGTGGGTTTATACTGAATTCCAGTTGACTTATTTTGATGCACTGGTTATAGAATCAAATTGATTCTATTTAGTAATGTCTTGCTATCACTCAAGTAAAGGGAACTTAATTCTAACACCACTAAAATTACCTGCAACTGTCTTCATCCTAATGGTTCACACAGTAGGTGGCTCTGGAAACAACAGATTACAACATTAACAATGTCTCAATTAAAATGGAAGTACAGAAACATTGTTTCTCGTGTGTTTCAAGTTTGAAAAACAAGAAACAACATGGGAGTTCAATTGAGGGGGAATTTCCAAGAGGACACATTTTTTAAAGGTGAGGAGAGATTTTTTAAAAAGACATGAGGGGCACATTTTTTCTTTTTGTTTTAAAAGGGGTGGTTTGTTGGTGGAATGAACTTCCTGAGGAATTGGTGGATGAGGATACGGTTACAATTTTTAAAAGACATTTGGATAAGTACATGAATAGGAAAGACTGGGGGGGGGGGCGATATGGGCAGGAATAGGCATGTGGGACTGATTTAGTTTGGAATGATGTTCAGCATAGACTGGTTGGACCAAAGTACCTGTTTCTGTGCTGTGTTATTCTACTGCATTTTCCATGGAAATGCCTGCCACCAGTCCAGGTTCACTTGCTGATCAATCAGCACTCTTCCCTGGATTTTCCCTTTTTTTTAAATTGGTATTCTTGCAAATTGGTCTGTTGAGTGCAAGACAAAATGTGGCTCAGGGCTGATTTTCTAGGTCTGCACTACCTGAAGTTGAAGCACCTAGAACTACAGGGCTAAGTTAGCACAGAGACTGAGATTTCTGACCTTGACCAAAACCATGCTTTCATTAGAATTGTTGGCTGGGTCATACAAAGGTAAAATTTGGCCACTAAGGACCTTTCCATCCAGCATCCCCTGTGTAAGCCATTATCTCTGGAAAGATTAGAATCTTACCCCTTCTACAACTAACATTTCAGTCATTTGCTCAACATGGCCATCTTCTCGCCTCCAAGTCAACAACCTGGGGAATAAAAACTTTAGAAATAAAGTGAAACATCCCCTCAATCTCTTTTTGTCTTTCAGATTTCTGCTGTGTCTAGAGCTTGCTCTTGTTGGACTGCACTCCACAGTAATGACTAACTGTACATATGCCTGTATCCGAAGCTGCCTCTGGCTGGAAGAAGACAAACACTGAAGAGAGAATGAAAACTTTGTTGTATATACTGTGTGCTTAAGGGAAAGTTGGGACTTTTAAAGAGTGTCTATTCTGATCAGTTATGCGCACTGTGTTTAAATTGAGAATTTTTCAGTTAGGTTCCCTTTTGAACATTAATTCTTTTTCTCCTCCGTTCTGAGAAAACATTTTCCTTTCTCCATTTTCCTTGAGACACTGATTCAAATGAGGATCTGCAATACCAGGTTATCTTTTTTCCAAAATCTTGAGACTGGCTGCAGCCTGATCTGTGTAAATGTTCTGTGCATTCTTGAAATTGAACTGTAGTGGTCCCTAGCTTTTGAGTGGACATGATTTTCCCACTAATGGCAGGGTGGAGACCACATGATCCTTAGATTTAACATTCATAAACTGCACTTTGCCATACAGCCCCAATGTTTTACTTCATTTCGGGGAGTTTTAATACAAATTCAATTATTTGAACAGAAAAGGATAAAAACCTTAAAAGCAAATGCTTATAGTCATCCAAGTTCTAAAATTCAAATACTGAAGACCATTAGTATCTAGTGCACTTAAACCTGACTAAACTGTGTTCCAGAAACAACCAGAGCTGTTCTAAGATTTGGTATTTGGAGACAGATGTGAATGCAATAGGTAGTGGTGTTTGACCATGTTCCTGGCCATGGCCTGTGGTGGCAAGTGAATGAGAATGGACACTGATTCTAGGGACTATTCCAGTCTGTATTTTATTGGGTTGCATGTTTTCTTTAATAGCACGATGTTGTAGGGTTAAATGTTTTTAGTCATCTTCTCAGTCTGAAGATTTACTGAGTGTGTTTGATTCGGTTGCAGCTACCTATGTTGTCTAAGCAGCTAGAACCATCTGTGGCAGTTTGTTATCCGCAGCAATAAACCTTGTCCAGAATCTTGCCTTTTCACCATGTTACTGTGGCTGTGACATTGGCTCGTTTACAAAACTTTGACAGTACTGCAGATTTAAACATTCCTTGGTTTGTTACTGTATACCCTACATGTTTGGCCTATGCTTACATTTATAACCTATTCAAGCTTCTTTTCCAATTTTCCATAATAAAACTAACACCATCCTCTATTCCCTGCATCCGTATCTCTCATTATTGTATTTGATACTGTTTGGTGGTTCATTCCTAGCAGTGATTGCATGTTCTCTTTGTTCTGGATTCTTAATTCCTTGGTGACTACCTGATTACCGATTTCTCTGCTTATTATTTTCCCCACGTTATCTGTATCTGTCAAAACCTTGCATAATTTCCTGCTTCTCAATCCTCAGGCATTGATGTTATCATTAAAGAGCTTCACATAGCCTAGCACCTTTTGAAAGGCTTCTTTGTTTTGTTGTTTCCAATTTTAAAAAATGTCCATTTGTAAAATTGTTTTGCTTGTCCCCTTCCATATATTTACCTGCATGCAAGTGATGGGAGGTTGTAATTTTCTAAACTTGTTCAATGCTGTAACTAGGCTTTTAATCACCTGATATTGGGAGCCATTCAGTAACCTCTTAAGTATCACACAACACCTTCTGCAACATCTGTCCTTGAGATGGTCACACACTTACACTGTGCTGATATCCTCAAGTAACACAGTTCACATGAGTTTCCTGATTTGTTACAGCCCCCACAAATGAATTTACTAGGTGCACGTGTGTAATTGCAACCAGCTCCCAGGAAACTGGAGATGAGCCTTGCTCAGTGTTAAAGATAGTGTATAAGTATTATACTTCTACAGTTATGTCCAAAGGACCCAAACTGCTTTTCTTTTTTTAAGAAAATGCATTTCACAATTCCAGAAAGTCCTAGTCTTGAAGTAGTTGCTGTGGTACAGCCTCACTTCAATTTCTCATCTGAAAGATAGCACCATCAACAAGACTGCTAGTAGTCCAAAAATAGAGCATAAATCACTTAAGAGGCAAGAACATTACTGAGCCTTGGCAGATGTGACCTACTCCATCTGACCTCTCCCTCTGCCATTAGGAAAACATTGCAACACTAATTAAAGGAAATGTAAGAAAATATCTGCAATCGTCTAATGGTATCATTCTCAGTAATCAGACCACACAGGAGAAACCACCAAGCTCCCTAGAATTAGACTATTAAATCCATTTTATTTCTTAATTATTTCTGAATACATTTATTTTACAATTCACACATCATGCCCAGTGTAGAATCTGGATAGGAAATCTGTGGGTCGGGGTGTTTCTGTCTCATGGAAGTAACGCATGATGTGTGTCCGCTGCTTCCAAACTTTTATAGTTTCTTCAAGATCCAGTTTACCCTGGGGGGGGGGGAAAAGTCAATTACATGAGTGATCAAAGAACCAGGCAGAAAAGGTGGCCAAAAGTAAATCTACTGCCCGCTATCTCCTGCTTTGAATCAATTCCAAACTATTTGCCTAATATCAATTGAAAGCTATTTATTTGGACATTCAGGACTAATTTAAGTTTTTAAATTCCTTTGTCTTCTTCTCTTTCCCAAACTTTTAGTTTTCCTTTTTGTCACTTTTTTAAAACTGTCACTGAGGTTTGACTAGATCTGTAGCCAGAGTTGTGGGTGTTGAGGTTGGTTGGCTCACCGAGCTGGTTTGTTCCACAGAAGTTTTGTTACCGTGCTGGTTAACAGTGGAGCCTCCAACGAAGTGTCTGTTTTCCCGCCTGGTTTTAAAACTAGTCTGAGCTGGATTGCCTCACTTTTGGTTTTCCTTCATGGAGTGTAAATGGGGGTCGAGTTCTATTTGTTTACTGATAATAATACATTGATAAACATTAGAACTCAACCCCATATACACTCCACTAGGGTTTATAAACCAGGCAGGAAAACAGACACTTCACTGGAGGCTGCAGTGAGGATGTTACCCAGCAGGGTAATGAAACATCTGCAGAACAACAAACCAACTCGGTGAGCCAACCAACCTTGTCAATTAACTTACTGTTTGACTTTTTCTGTTCATTTTAGCTCCAACATTTCCCCTTCTGTTCATCAGCTTGTCCATCCTTGGTTTTGGTTGAATATGTTTATCTTGTATTCATTTTTGAACTCTTCCCACTTCTGTTTTTTATTGTTGTCAGTTATCTCAGACCATATGACATTCATACTATTGCCTGGATGTTTGCCTGTAGTTACTTCTCTTACCCAACCCTATAGTGTCAGTACACATGTTCTGCTGATCTAATGCCAATCAATTCATGCTTTGCTCCCTCATTAAGCTGGCAAGCCAATTGGTCCTGCTTTCTAATTTATCAAGTTCCTGACATTTTCTTTTGCTAGTCTACCTCTGATCTTGAGTCTTTGGTTTAAGCCACATCAGGATCAACTGGGTATAGGCCTCCACTTTCCACTTGCCTCCATTTGCACCACAGTATCCAATACCTTTGAATCAGGGCTGGTTTTGATTGCTGAGGTCATTGTCACTTCAAGTGATCAAATCATGTTTGGCTATGACATTTCTGATTTATTCACCCAGCACCCTCAACTCCTTATACCTTATATATATTGCTGCTGGATAGTCCCATACACCCTCTTGTAGATTTATTCTGGAGTATCAACAGGTATTTTGTACAGGTATTGTTATCCAGGACAGTTTCACTGTCCATAGCAACCACAATAGCTAGATAACAAGGTGTACAGCTGGATGAACACAGCAGGCAAGCTGACGTTTTGGGCCTACACTCTTCTTCAGAAATTTCTGAAGGGTCTAGACCCGAAACGTCACCCTTCCTGATCCTCTGATGCTGCTTGGCCTGCGGTGTTCATCCAGCTCTACACCTTTTATCTCATTCTTCAGCATCTGCAGTTCCTACTATCTCTAACCACAACAGCTGTGCTGCCATTGCTAATCTTTTCATTTATCACTGGCAGAAGCTTAAAGAACAGTAGAATCATCTGTGGTCTCAGTAACACTTAGGTGATTAATGTTAAATCATACTTGATTTATTTTTACTTGCTGTTTAACAAAATTAAAAGGTGCTGCAGTCAAACCTTTTCATCTGACATTCATCAGGACAATCAAAAAAACCAACTTTTACAAAAGAATCTACTGTTCTAATCAACTTGCTCAGATGTTTTTCCACACCTCTGGATTCAAGGCCCCTCAGTTCAGGCGTAGGGTCTCTACCATTGCAACACAAGATAGCCCCTTTCATAATGGGAAGAATAATTTATACATCATGGGAAGAAGGTGCTGATTGGCAATACATGCAGGAACTATTTACTGTTTTAGTTATCCAAAGAAATCCACATCAAACAAGCTGACTGATTGGTCACAGGGATTAGCCTTGGAGAAAGCTGCAAGGTGTGGGCATATTCTACTAAGAGCAGTGCCCTATTTTGAAATAAGTGTTAGACTATAAGCTTCAACCGTGTACTTCCTTTAGAGACATTTAAATTCTGTACTATCAAGCAAACACTTAATAATTAGCATTATAGAGTCAGTTGTATAGCACAGAAACAGACCCTTTAGTCCAACTCATCTGTGCTGACCAGGTATCCTAAATTAATCTAGTCCTATTTGCCAGCATTTGGGCCATATATCTCTAAACCTCTCCTATTCATATACCCATCCAGATACCTTAAGTATAGTAATTGTACAAGTCTCTCTCTCTCTCTCTCTCTCTCTCTCTCTCTCTCTCTCTCTCTCTCTCTCTCTCTCTCTCTCTCTCTGGCAGTTTGTTCCATACAAGCACTATCCTCCATTAAAAGGTTGATCCCAAGGTCCCTTTTTGAATCTTTCCCCTCTCACCTTAAACCTATGCCCTCTAGTTTTGGATTCTTCCCCCCCCCCCCCCCCCCCCCCCCAGGGGGGAGGAGGAGGAGGAGAGAAACGCCTTGGTTATGCATCCTATCAATATCCCTCATGATGTTACAATCCTCCATAAGGTTACCCTTCAACTTCTGACATTCTGGGGAAAATAGCTCCAGCTTATTCAGCTTCTCCCCACAGTTCAAACCTTCCAATCACAGCAATACACAAATCTTTTCTGAATCCTTTCAGTTTAACAAAATCGTTCCTATAGCCGAGAGACCAAAATTGAACACAGTATTCCAAAAGCAGCCCAACCAATGTCCTGTACAGCTGTAATATGACACCCTAATTTTTTGAATAGGAAAGAGTGGTCTATATTTAAAATGTGTGGATAAAATTAAATACCACTTACTTTCCTCAGGTTCCCTCTGTGCAACCATGACAACGTTTTTCAGACTTGTCCCTGTATTTATTTTTCTCTCATTCCTGCACTATTGTTATTTTATTCTAGGGCTTGCTTTCTCAATACTCTCTTGCTGAGAGAATGTACTTTTTCCAAGCCCTCACACAGCCAAACTGTGTCTGTGACGCTCTCTCTCAACATTAAACGTGTTGAGATATGGACGGCAGAGTTTACAAAGATCTAAAGTTTAGAGGGTGGAGGATGAAAGGTCATCCAAGGCAGTCACATCTGGAAGGGGACTTCAGCAGACATACTGAGGCAGGGACAGAGACACAGGCTTTGGAAGTAAAAGTAAACACAGTCTTGATGATAGACAGGAAATGAAGTGCTGGAAGAGAAGATACTTCAGTTATGAACAGTCTTTTTCAACCTAAAATCCCAAAGATTGGGGTGGGGATGACAGTGATCACAAGCATTTGGAGTTTCTGTCAACTCAAAGATGACAGGTTGGGCTTCACTGCATTTTAATAAAGAAACTGCAGCTCATCGATGGTTGCAAGTTTGAACAAGAGAAGCAAACAGGAGCTGCAGAAACCATCCCCATATCACAGAAAATCATGGAAGTGACAGCACACATCAGGAAGATGAAAGGGTCAAGGACAGTTATTTAGGGAATTTAGAGGCAAAGATGCAGGAGTAGGAGGGAAAAACATGCTGGAGGTGGCCTCGCTATGACCAGACTGACAAGAGGGAGGTCATTTCCATTAGGAGCTAGTCACCCGTGAAGGCTGGTATATCGTGAATGCTATGTGAGATATCGGTTGATGTTGTTTCAGAATTGTGGTAGGGGCCCTCATGATACCAGGATATGTAAATAATAGGTTCAATGCCTCTGATGCGCAGAATCCTGTTCATCTATCACCTCTGTGCTCAATGGCTCCCAGTTCAGCAACATCAAATACCTATTCACACTTTCAGGTATGGATGATGACAAAACTGTGACTACTATTTCTAACATTTACAAAAGTGTTAGGTATGCTTATCTTTATTGGTCAGCACACTGAGTATAGGAGTTGGGAGGTCACGTTGGGGCTGTAAAGAACATTTGTTAGGCCGCTTTTGGAATACTTCCTTTAATTCTGGTCTCCCTGCTGTTGGATGTTGTGAAACTTGAAAGGGTTCAGAAAAGATTACAAGGATGTTGCCAGGGTCGGAAGGTTTGAGCTATAAGGAGAGGCTGAATAGGCTGGGGCTATTTTCCCTAGCGCATTGGACACTAAGGAATGACCTTACAGAAGTTTATAATAACATGAGGGGCATAGATAGGGTAAATAGCCAAGTTCTTTTTCCAGGGTAGGGGAATCCAAAACTAGAGGGCCATCGTTGAAGGTGAGGCGAAAGATTAAAGGGACCTAAGGAATAACTGTTTCATACAGAGGGTGTTGCATGTATGGAATGAGCTGCCAAAGTGATGGAGGCTGGTACAACATTTAAAAGGCATCTGAATGGGAAGGTTTAATGGGATATGGGCCAAATGGGACTAGGTTAATTTAGGATACCTAGTCAGCATAAATGACTTGGACAAAGGATCTGTTTCCTGCTGTACAGGTCTATGACTCTATGTGTAACCTCCTGCTGCACAATGCTTTCCAACATATTGTCAGTTTCTCCATGCAATTACAGAATTCGAGACCTTTATCACCAGCAGGTCGATAATCCGGGGGTCAGTGACATGGGCGTTTTTCATGAACATTTCCCGCACCTTATCTCGTCCCTGTTTTACTGAGATATCCAGGTGGAACTTCTGTACTGTAGAAAGAATTAAATGTTAGATCCAGTCAAATATTGCAGAGTTCCATCTCCCAGAACAGTTACATTTAATATACAGAAACAGATCTTCCAGTCTAGCTGCTGCCCACCAGTGTTTACACTCCACATCCTAACACTTCATCTGACCCTCTCGAGGTCTGCTCTATTTCTTTCTCTCCTGCCTGCTTTACACACTGTCTATTGTTTTGAAGTACCAGTAGGTTACAGGATATTTCATCTCACCAGTTCCAGAAACTGTTTATGATCAGCCAGATGTTTGACTTGTTTAGAAAACCAAAACTGGTCAAGCAACAGCATGTCACAGTCATAACTGCAGAAATAGTATGTTGTATCCAATGCCCCAGACTCCTCCATTATCATTCCTAAGTCTGTCCTGTGGCAGGACAGAAGCAGAGGCAGCTACACAGTGGTCAGAAGGTTGTGGCCCTGGGAGTCCTCAACATTGATTTCTGACCCCAAATCCTCTTAGAGCACAAGATCAAATGGAGGCAAGGATACCTCCAGCTGATGACCACCTACCACCCACTACCCTCCCTCAGCTTAAGAATCAGTTTTTCCTCCACATTTAATATTGCCTGGAAGATGTACTGAGGATAATAAAGGCACAAACCCCAAATAAAGGATTTTAAAAGAATGATTGAGCTGGTCAAATCATGAAGGACTTATCAGACCTGGAATAGGTGGTGAAAGCATCGAGAGAGAAAAACCTATTTGACCCTACCCTCACCATCCACAAAGCACTCAGGACCATTTTCCAAGGCAATATTGCTAGGAATGCTCCCGGCATTGACCTTACGAAGACAAAATCCCATCTTCACAGCTAGAGTTCAAGTTTCACATGGACACTGATGAAATTCAGTTCCAGCTGCTCCATTCCAATTTGAACCAAGCTACGTTCAGTTGCTTTGCCACCACCATACTACCATGTCCACATTCTAGAAGTCTCTTCCCAAATCTCTTTGACCTACTTTTCTCTTAAATGTTCTTTAAAAGCTATCTCTTTGACCAAGCTTTTAATCATCTGACATAATATCTCATTTTGTCATATTTTCTTTTGAAATGCTCTTGAAAAGCTCATTGGTACATTTTATATGTCAAAGTGCTACATAAATAAGTTGTTAAAACACAATCAATGGAGTCTTATGACCAAAATATTAATGACATAATAAGAAATTAGACTAAATATTGAAAGTGCAGGCAAGATCCAAGAGCAGCAAAGATTAAAAAAAACCCAACAGGTCTTTTATAAAAGCACACAGTAAAAGACATGGTTTGGCTGACTGGATACCAAAAGGAACATTTTGTGAGGGCAAGATAACAAAGTGTGTAGCTGGATGAACACAGCAGGACAAGCAGCATCTCAGGAGCACAAAAGCTGACGTTTCGAGCCTAGACCCTTCATCAGAGGCCAGATTTTCTTTGTATTATTCATTCACTGGACGTGAGCGTTGCTGGCAGGATCAAGTTAGTGCCCTTGGAGAAGGTGAATGGTAAGTTGCCTTCTTGAAACTGTATTCCTGGGGGTAGGGACACCACACTGACTGAGGGAGGCAGTTGCAGGTTTCTGACCCAATGACACTGAAGGAACAGTGATAATATTTCCCAAGTCAGGATGGTGTGTGGCTTGTAGGGGAACTTGCAGTTGATAGTGTTCCCCTGTCCTTCCAGGTGGCAGAGGTCACGGGTTTGGAAGGTGCCCAGAGGGCGTTACGGGATTTGGGGCAGTAGCACGTTGGAGTCGGGTCTTGGAGGGTGTGATCATCTCGAGGGGCGGAATGGCCGATAGAGTCCGAACCATTTCATTCAGTAAAGGAAAAAGCGTACGGCGCTATAGGAATGAAATGATGTCAGGTACCACCCCACCCCAATCCCACACACGCACGGTCGAGCTGTGATGTCTCCAGCTCCCGGATGACCCCCAGCTCAGCGCCGACATTGGGAGGGAAGGCCAGCTCCTGCCGGACAGCCCCCAGTGACCGGCCCGAGGCTCCGGCCACTTGCCCCCGCAGCAGCACACCCCCGCTCCTTACTGGTGTTGGGCACCTCCCGGTACCAGGCTCGATAAAGCTCTCGCACCCGGCGTTTAGCTTCGCTCTGATTCCGTGACATAAACGGTTTCACCACCTTGACGGTACCCATCACACGGCCGGCCCCGGCCGCCGTCGCCGCCATCTTCACCCCGTCCGACCCGCCTGTTTGCTGATTGGTCCCAAACCGCAGGTGGCGGGTGGGACGACTGACCAGTCTCGGTATTGATTGGTCAATATGACTGTCAGTCACAACTGATATTCTTATTCTTTGCAGTGATAGGCTACCTTCAACGTCAAACATCGCATCCCGGCGGATATCCTGCCTCTTAATTACACCGAGTGCAAACAACGGATGTCAATTATCAACCCGCCTTTCCCATCGTGATTGGTGAAAGTTGATGTCAATCAGCTCGTAGTGGGCGTGGCCATCATCGCTCCCTTAGACTAATTGGATAAAATGAACGTCAATAAATCACCAATCCTCAAACTGATTGGTGCAACTGCGTACCAATCGGCTTTTATCCCGCCCATCCTTCGCCCGGACTGGAAAACAGGGACATCAATCAACCGCTTCCCCGCCTATTTCTTACACTAATTGGCTAAAGCGAATGTCAACTATCCAGCAGGAAGGGGGCGGGAGAAAAGGTCTATCGGAAGCAATTCCAGAATCTAGGAGGAATGTTGTTGACAATGGTGCAATCAGAATGGGTGCTGCTAAAGAGGCTGGGATTGGAGGGGGGCAAAGTATGTACACAGATAGGGAGTAAATGGAGGGATTGAAAGTGAGATGGTTAAAAGAGCTATCAGAGATAATGGGAACTGCAGATGCTGGAGAATTCCAAGATAATAAAATGTGAGGCTGGATGAACACAGCAGGCCAAGCAGCATCTCAGGAGCACAAAAGCTGACGTTTCGGGCCTAGACCCTTCATCAGAGAGCCCGAAACGTCAGCTTTTGTGCTCCTGAGATGCTGCTTGGCCTGCTGTGTTCATCCAGCTTCACATTTTATTATCCTGGTTAAAAGAGCTGTTGTTGGTTATTAAGGAAATGGAAAAGGCAAACGAAGATTTTTGATAGTCAGGGGCTGCAGATGGACAGGAAAATGGACTTAGGCCCACAGTCTGATCAATCAAGATCATGTTGAATGGCAGGACATGGTGGCGCAGTGGTTAGCACTGCTGCCTTACCGCACCAGGGACACAAGTTTGATCCCACCCTCAGGTGACTGTCTGGAGTTTGCACATTGCGTAGGTTTCCAATGGGTGCTCTAGTATCCTCTCACAGTCTAAAGATGTATGGGTTAGCTAGACTGGCTGTGCTAAATTGCTTGTAGTGTCCAGGGATGTGCAGGCCAGATGGATTAGCTGTGGGAAATGCAGGGGTAGGGTCAGAATAGGATGCTCTTTTGAGGATCGGTGTAAACTTGATGGGCTGAATGACCTACTTCCTCACCGCAGTGATTTTATGAACAGGATTGAGGATCATTGTCATGTTCAAACTAACGTCATGGATTTTTTTCATGCACACATAGAATACTATAGTGCTGTAGTAAAGAATTTTAGTTTAGGGGAGACAGTGCCACTAGAGCAATCACTCAGAACCAAGCTAATGTTCTGGGGACATGGTTTGAATCCCACCATGGCAGATGGAGATATTTTAATTAAATTAAACCTAGAAATAGAAAAGCCACCCGGCAACAATGTAACCATTGTCAGTAGTCGTAAAACTCCATCTGGTTCGTTGATGTCCTTTAGGGAAAGAAATCTTTACCTTGTCTAGCCTGTATGTGACTCCAAACCTGTGGCAACATGGTTGACCCTTAACTGACCTCTGAAATGGCCTAGACAACCAATCAAATAAACCAACCAATCAAAGGCAGCTAGGGATGGGCAACCAATGCTGGGAATGCCAGTTATGCTCACATTCAATGTAAGAATAAAGAGAAACAGAGCATTGGATGTCAAACAGATGATTTCCATTCCTTGAATATGACAATATTATGGCTTCAGAGATTTCTTAAGTGTTTTAGTGTAAAGCTATAATTTTGGACCCTTCCCTGTCCAGAAGCTAGATCTCCACTCGGGAAGAACCCAGGTTTATTTTAAGAATCTGCTGCCAAATTAACCAATCACCTAATTACAAACAATGCCTGGGGGCAGTGTCATAATTATAAAAGTAAAACGAGGATGGGGAAGTCAAGGGACTGAACTCAATCCAAAAAGGGTTGGAGAAAGAGATTTTTGAAAACAGACTCATCACCAAATTAACCAACCACCCAATTAATCAAATTGCACACCAGAGGCAGTGTAACAAAAAAACAAAAAGGGAAGGAAACAAGGCATGGACTAATGCAAAATGGAATTGGAGGTGGAAGTAATGCACTCAGTCCTCCACAATGTCCAATTCTGTTTAAAGGTTTCAAAGGTAAGAACTCAACTCCTGCTTTACCTTAAAAATTCCAGCATGTGTGTGTAAGAGTCCAGAATAAGACAGGATTAAAATTAAGCAGTTCAGGGGTGATAATCAAGAAGGATCTCATAGAGACTCTACAGTGTGGAAGCAGGCCATTTAGCCCATTGAGTCCGGACCAACCCTTTCAACAGCATTCCAATCAGACCCATCCTCACTGCTCTATGACCCTGCAATTCCCATGGCAAATCCTTCTAGCCTGCGTGGCCCTGGACACTACGGCAATTTAGTATGGCCAATCCACCTACCCTGCTCATCTGTGGACCGTGGGAGGAAACCAGAGCACCCACAGGAAACTCCCACAGACACAGGGAGAATGTGTAGACTCCACACAGAGAGTCACTCTGTGATTAAACCCAGGTCCCCAGCACTGTGAGGCAGCAGTGCTAACCAATGAGCCATCATCTAATCTAGAAATCTAACACTTCCTTCCCTTCAAAGCCATTGAATCTAGGGATCAATTGAAGTGTTCAAATCTGAAGTTATTCCTAGGAAAGTGTATTAAGTGGAACTGGGTAAATCACTGATGAAGCTGCTCCTTTGTTTAATGGTTGGATTCCCATCTTTCATATGGAAGACCAGGTTCTTCCTGGAGGATGAGTATGGTGACTTTTTATAAAGAACACCCATCAAGAGAGTGGAGAGTTTCTGAGGAAGCTTGTCAGGACCTGAGAAGATGTTTCTACACCTGGGGAATCTTCAACTTGAGAACATAGTTTAAAGAGAAAGAAGGAGAGGCTGAATAAGCTGGGACTTATTTTCACTGGAGCTTAGGATGTTAAGGGAAGTTAGAAAGTTAAGTGACCCTATGGAGGTTAATAAAATCATGATGGGCGGGGATAGGATGAACAGCCAAGGTCTTTTCGCCAGGGTAAGGGAGTTTAAGACTAAAGGAGCGTAGGTTTAAGATGAGAGGAGAAAGATTTAGAAGGGACCTGAGGGGCAATGTTTTCACACAGAGGGTGGTGCATATGTGGAATGAACTGCCAGAGGAAGTGATGGAGGCTGGGTGAATTACAAAACATAAAAGATTTAAAAGGATGGGTACATGAGGAGGAAAGGTTGGAGGAATATGGGCCAAACACAGGTAAGTGGGCACTGAGAGAACTGTGGATGCTGTAAATCAGGAACAAAAATAGAAATTGCTGCAAAAGCTCAGCAGGTCCAGCAGCGTCTGTGAAGAAAAAACTCGGAGTTAACATTTCAAGTGCAGTGACCCTTCCTCAGAACTGGTAAGTGGGACTAGTTTAGTTCGGAAAATGTGGTCAACGTGGACAGGTTGGACTGAAGGGTCAGTTTCCGTGTCGCGTGACCCAGTCCGAGTTTCTGTGCCGCGTGACCCAGTCCGTGTTTCCGTGTCGCGTGACCCTGTCCCTGTTTCTGTGCCGCGTGGCCCTGTCCCTGTTTCCGTGTCGTGTGACCCTGTCCCTGTTTCCGTGTCGCGTGACCCTGTCCGTGTTTCCGTGTCGCGTGACCCAGTCCCTGTTTCCGTGTCGCGTGACCCAGTCCCTGTTTCCGTGCCGCGTGACCCTGTCCCTGTTTCCGTGTCGCGTGACCCTGTCCCTGTTTCCGTGCCGCGTGACCCAGTCCGTGTTTCCGTGCCGCGTGACCCAGTCCGTGTTTCCGTGCCGCGTGACCCAGTCCCTGTTTCCGTGTCGCGTGACCCAGTCCCTGTTTCCGTGTCGCGTGACCCAGTCCGTGTTTCCGTGCCGCGTGACCCAGTCCGTGTTTCCGTGCCGCGTGACCCAGTCCCTGTTTCCGTGTCACGTGACCCTGTCCCTGTTTGCGTGTCGCGTGACCCTGTCCCTGTTTCCGTGTCGCGTGACCCAGTCCCTGTTTCCGTGTCGCGTGACCCAGTCCCTGTTTCCGTGTCGCGTGACCCTGTCCCTGTTTCCGTGCCGCGTGACCCAGTCCCTGTTTCCGTGCCGCGTGACCCAGTCCGTGTTTCCGTGTCGCGTGACCCAGTCCGTGTTTCCGTGCCGTGTGACCCTGTCCGTGTTTCCGTGCCGCGTGACCCAGTCCGTGTTTCCGTGCCGCGTGACCCAGTCCCTGTTTCCGTGTCGCGTGGCCCTGTCCCTGTTTCCGTGTCGCGTGACCCTGTCCCTGTTTCCGTGTCGCGTGACCCAGTCCGTGTTTCCGTGCCGCGTGACCCAGTCCCTGTTTCCGTGTCGCGTGACCCAGTCCGTGTTTCCGTGTCGCGTGACCCAGTCCGTGTTTCCGTGCCGCGTGACCCAGTCCGTGTTTCCGTGTCGCGTGACCCAGTCCGTGTTTCCGTGTCGCGTGACCCAGTCCCTGTTTCCGTGTCGCGTGACCCTGTCCCTGTTTCCGTGTCGCGTGACCCTGTCCGTGTTTCCGTGCCGCGTGACCCAGTCCCTGTTTCCGTGCCGCGTGACCCAGTCCCTGTTTCCGTGCCGCGTGACCCAGTCCGTGTTTCCGTGTCGCGTGACCCTGTCCCTGTTTCCGTGTCGCGTGACCCTGTCCCTGTTTCCGTGCTGCGTGACCCAGTCCGTGTTTCCGTGTCGCGTGACCCAGTCCGTGTTTCCGTGCCGCGTGACCCAGTCTCTGTTTCCGTGCCGCGTGACCCAATCCGTGTTTCCGTGCCGCGTGACCCAGTCCCTGTTTCCGTGCCGCGTGACCCTGTCCGTGTTTCCGTGCCGCGTGACCCTGTCCGTGTTTCCGTGCCGCGTGACCCAGTCCCTGTTTCCGTGTCGCGTGACCCAGTCCCTGTTTCCGTGTCGCGTGACCCAGTCCGTGTTTCCGTGTCGAGTGACCCAGTCCGTGTTTCCGTGCTGCGTGACTCTGTCCGTGTTTCCGTGCCGCGTGACCCAGTCCCTGTTTCCGTGCCGCGTGACCCAGTCCCTGTTTCCGTGCCGCGTGACCAAGTCCGTGTTTCCGTGTCGCGTGACCCAGTCCGTGTTTCCGTGTCGCGTGACCCAGTCCGTGTTTCCGTGCCGCGTGACCCTGTCCCTGTTTCCGTGTCGCGTGACCCTGTCCCTGTTTCCGTGCCGCGTGACCCAGTCCCTGTTTCCGTGTCGCGTGACCCAGTCCGTGTTTCCGTGTCGCGTGACCCAGTCCGTGTTTCCGTGCCGCGTGACCCTGTCCGTGTTTCCGTGCCGCGTGACCCAGTCCGTGTTTCCGTGCCGCGTGACCCAGTCCCTGTTTCCGTGTCGCGTGGCCCTGTCCCTGTTTCCGTGTCGCGTGACCCTGTCCCTGTTTCCGTGTCGCGTGACCCAGTCCGTGTTTCCGTGCCGCGTGACCCAGTCCCTGTTTCCGTGTCGCGTGACCCAGTCCCTGTTTCCGTGTCGCGTGACCCAGTCCGTGTTTCCGTGCCGCGTGACCCAGTCCGTGTTTCCGTGTCGCGTGACCCAGTCCGTGTTTCCGTGTCGCGTGACCCTGTCCCTGTTTCCGTGTCGCGTGACCCTGTCCCTGTTTCCGTGTCGCGTGACCCTGTCCCTGTTTCCGTGTCGCGTGACCCTGTCCGTGTTTCCGTGCCGCGTGACCCAGTCCCTGTTTCTGTGCCGCGTGACCCAGTCCGTGTTTCCGTGCCGCGTGACCCAGTCCCTGTTTCCGTGCCGCGTGACCCAGTCCCTGTTTCCGTGCCGCGTGACCCAGTCCGTGTTTCCGTGTCGCGTGACCCTGTCCCTGTTTCCGTGTCGCGTGACCCTGTCCCTGTTTCCGTGCTGAGTGACCCTGTCCCTGTTTCCGTGTCGCGTGACCCAGTCCGTGTTTCCGTGCCGCGTGACCCAGTCCGTGTTTCCGTGCCGCGTGACCCAGTCCGTGTTTCCGTGCCGCGTGACCCAGTCCGTGTTTCCGTGCCGCGTGACCCAGTCCGTGTTTCCGTGTCGCGTGACCCAGTCCGTGTTTCCGTGCCGCGTGACCCAGTCTCTGTTTCCGTGCCGCGTGACCCAATCCGTGTTTCCGTGCCGCGTGACCCAGTCCCTGTTTCCGTGCCGCGTGACCCTGTCCGTGTTTCCGTGCCGCGTGACCCAGTCCGTGTTTCCGTGCCGCGTGACCCAGTCCCTGTTTCCGTGTCGCGTGACCCAGTCCGTGTTTCCGTGTCGCGTGACCCAGTCCGTGTTTCCGTGCCGCGTGACCCTGTCCGTGTTTCCGTGCCGCGTGACCCAGTCCGTGTTTCCGTGCCGCGTGACCCAGTCCCTGTTTCCGTGTCGCGTGGCCCTGTCCCTGTTTCCGTGTCGCGTGACCCAGTCCGTGTTTCCGTGTCGCGTGACCCAGTCCGTGTTTCCGTGCCGCGTGACCCAGTCCCTGTTTCCGTGTCGCGTGACCCAGTCCGTGTTTCCGTGTCGCGTGACCCAGTCCGTGTTTCCGTGTCGCGTGACCCAGTCCCTGTTTCCGTGTCGCGTGACCCAGTCCCTGTTTCCGTGTCGCGTGACCCTGTCCCTGTTTCCGTGTCGCGTGACCATGTCCCTGTTTCCGTGCCGCGTGACCCAGTCCCTGTTTCCGTGCCGCGTGACCCAGTCCGTGTTTCCGTGCCGCGTGACCCAGTCCGTGTTTCCGTGCCGCGTGACCCAGTCCGTGTTTCCGTGTCGCGTGACCCTGTCCGTGTTTCCGTGTCGCGTGACCCAGTCCGTGTTTCCGTGTCGCGTGACCCAGTCCCTGTTTCCGTGCCGCGTGACCCAGTCCGTGTTTCCGTGCAGCGTGACCCAGTCCGTGTTTCCGTGCCGCGTGACCCAGTCCGTGTTTCCGTGTCGCGTGACCCAGTCCGTGTTTCCGTGCCGCGTGACCCTGTCCCTGTTTCCGTGCCGCGTGACCCAGTCCGTGTTTTCGTGTCGCGTGACCCAGTCCCTGTTTCCGTGCCGCGTGACACAGTCCATGTTTCCGTGCCGCGTGACCCTGTCCCTGTTTCCGTGCCGCGTGACCCAGTCCCTGTTTCCGTGCCGCGTGACCCAGTCCCTGTATCCGTGTCGCGTGACCCAGTCCGTGTTTCCGTGCCGCGTGACCCAGTCCGTGTTTCCGTGCCGCGTGACCCAGTCCCTGTTTCCGTGTCGCGTGACCCAGTCCGTGTTTCCGTGCCGCGTGGCCCAGTCGCTGTTTCCGTGCCGCGTGACCCAGTCCGTGTTTCCGTGCCGCGTGACCCAGTCCGTGTTTCCGTGCCGCGTGACCCAGTCCCTGTTTCCGTGTCGCGTGACCCAGTCCGTGTTTCCGTGTCGCGTGACCCAGTCCGTGTTTCCGTGTCGCGTGACCCAGTCCCTGTTTCCGTGTCGCGTGACCCTGTCCCTGTTTCCGTGCCGCGTGACCCTGTCCGTGTTTCTGTGTCGCGTGACCCAGTCCCTGTTTCCGTGCTGCGTGACCCAGTCCGTGTTTCCGTATCGCGTGACCCAGTCCCTGTTTCCGTGCCGCGTTACCCTGTCCGTGTTTCCGTGCCGCGTGACCCTGTCCGTGTTTCCGTGCCGCGTGGCCCAGTCCGTGTTTCCGTGCCGCGTGGCCCAGTCCGTGTTTCCGTGCCGCGTGACCCAGTCCGTGTTTCCGTGCCGCGTGACCCAGTCCCTGTTTCCGTGTCGCGTGACCCAGTCCCTGTTTCCGTGTCGCGTGACCCAGTCCCTGTTTCCGTGTCGCGTGACCCTGTCCCTGTTTCCGTGTCGCGTGACCCTGTCCCTGTTTCCGTGCCGCGTGACCCAGTCCGTGTTTCCGTGCCGCGTGACCCAGTCCGTGTTTCCGTGTCGCGTGACCCAGTCCGTGTTTCCGTGCCGCGTGGCCCAGTCCGTGTTTCCGTGTCGCGTGGCCCAGTCCGTGTTTCCGTGTCGCGTGACCCAGTCCCTGTTTCCGTGTCGCGTGACCCAGTCCGTGTTTCCGTGCCGCGTGACCCAGCCCGTGTTTCCGTGTCGCGTGACCCAGTCCCTGTTTCCGTGTCGCGTGGCCCAGTCCCTGTTTCCGTGTCGCGTGGCCCAGTCCCTGTTTCCGTGTCGCGTGACCCAGTCCCTGTTTCCGTGCCGCGTGACCCTGTCCCTGTTTCCGTGCAGCGTGGCCCAGTCCGTGTTTCCGTGCCGCGTGACCCAGTCCCTGTTTCCGTGTCGCGTGACCCAGTCCGTGTTTCCGTGTCGCGTGACCCAGTCCGTGTTTCCGTGTCGCGTGACCCAGTCCGTGTTTCCGTGTCGCGTGACCCAGTCCCTGTTTCCGTGTCGCGTGACCCAGTCCGTGTTTCCGTGTCGCGTGACACTGTCCCTGTTTCCGTGTCGCGTGACCCAGTCCCTGTTTCCGTGCCGCGTGACCCAGTCCCTGTTTCCGTGTCGCGTGGCCCAGTCCGTGTTTCCGTGTCGCGTGACCCAGTCCGTGTTTCCGTGCCGCGTGGCCCAGTCCGTGTTTCCGTGCCGCGTGACCCAGTCCCTGTTTCCGTGTCGCGTGACCCAGTCCGTGTTTCCGTGCCGCGTGGCCCAGTCCCTGTTTCCGTGTCGCGTGACCCAGTCCGTGTTTCCGTGTCGCGTGACCCAGTCCGTGTTTCCGTGTCGCGTGACCCTGTCCCTGTTTCCGTGTCGCGTGACCCTGTCCGTGTTTCCGTGTCGCGTGACCCAGTCCCTGTTTCCGTGCTGCGTGACCCAGTCCGTGTTTCCGTATCGCGTGACCCAGTCCCTGTTTCCGTGTCGCGTGACCCAGTCCGTGTTTCCGTGTCGCGTGACCCAGTCCGTGTTTCCGTGTCGCGTGACCCTGTCCCTGTTTCCGTGTCGCGTGACCCAGTCCCTGTTTCCGTGCTGCGTGACCCAGTCCCTGTTTCCGTGCTGCGTGACCCAGTCCGTGTTTCCGTATCGCGTGACCCAGTCCCTGTTTCCGTGCCGCGTTACCCTGTCCGTGTTTCCGTGCCGCGTGACCCAGTCCGTGTTTGCGTGCCGCGTGACTCTATTTGTACGATTCTATCATTTTCAAATTAAACATACACAAAACAAAAGCTCATAATGTAGTGTGTGGCACATTAACATGGGTAGACGATTTGTTGGACAAGATCAGAGAGTTTTGATAAATGGATCATTTTCAGGTTGGCCAGCTTTAACCTGCTGTAATAATTGAATGTGTCGTCAAGGAAGTTGAGCAGAACCAAACTCAATGGGAATCAGGGGGCAATCTCTCTGTTGGCTGGAGTTATAAAGAGACTCTTGGAGTTGTTTGAGGAAGAAAGATGTTCTCTGAACAATGAGGGACTAGCAGCCATACAGTACTTAGAGGCCAGAAATACCAGTAGGCATTCTATAACTGGGTGACCAGAACTGCACACAGTACACCAGAAGAGACCTCACCAACATCCTGTGCAACCTCAACATGACGTCCCAACTCCTGTAGTCTAAGTTCTGAGCAATGAAGGCAAGTGTGCTAAATGCTTCCTTAACCACCCTGTCTACATGTGACACAACTTTCAAAGTATTATGACTCTGAATCCCTAGGTCTCTCTGGTCTACAACATTACCCAATACCCAGCTTTTCATTGTATAAGTACTGCCCTTGTTCAATTTACCAAAATCCAATACCTCACATTTATCCAAATTAAACTCTATCTGCCAATCCCCAGCCCTTTGATCAAAGCGGCTTTCCTGGATCTCAGTTTAACATCACATCTAAACAATATCATTGATTTGCTGCTAAATGTGAATGTTTGGGGAAATTGTCATGTCTGCAGTGAAATTTTGACAGATTTTGAGTTTTTTCCTTCTTGGGCCAGAGGAACTTGGTAATCCTCCAGGACTGCACTGGACCCAAAGGGGATTTCAACCAAATGATTGAGTTTATTTTTCTTTAAAGACTTTCTTTTATTGCTTAGATAAATAGAGAAGATGGAGTCTAAAAACTGTTGGAGAGGTTCGGGCAATTGGACAACCTCTAGGAATATGTCTAACCAAAGTTGGTAAAGGTGAGAGGGGAGGAGGAGGAGGGAAGATGAAGGAAGAGACAGGGAGGAGAAGATGGAGAAGAGAAGGTTAGAGGGAAGGAGGAAGAAAGGGGAAGCCAGGAGAAGGAGGAGGAGGGGATAGAGTGAACATTCGTCAGGCTTTCTCAAACTCTAACTCTGCACTGGGCACCTCTTCAATTCCCGGCTCAACCTTTTCTCTTCTTCGATGAGTAGCCTCCAGATCTTCTTCAGATCTTCCAACCCTCGGAGGTTTTTGGACAGCTCTCCCTCTTGAATGATAATTCTGCAGCAAACAAGAGCAGTATTTGATGGGAGAGATAGTAGGAACTGCAGATGCTGGAGAATCTGAGATAACAAGGTGTGGAGCTGGATGAACACAGCAGGCCAAGCAGCATCAGAGGACCAGAAAAGCTGCTTGGCTGTTTCGGGCCTAGACCCTTCTTTCTGACGTCAGCCTTCCCGCTCCTCTGATGCTGCTTGGCCTGCTGTGTCATCCAGCTCTACACCTTGTTATCTCAGTATTTGATGAGGTTCCTTTGTAATCTGGAACGATGCCACCTACCCTGTACTCTGGGCCCCACAAACACTCATCCCTTCCTTTGTGTCCATGAGTCAAGTTAGAGAGAAGACAGTTCGGACTAGACGAGGGAGGATGAGGAAATAGCCAGAGCCCCAGCTCCACCTGGAAACTTGCTCAGCTTCACTATCACAAAGCCCAGACCAGAAGAAGCACACTCAGCAGGGCATGAAGGAGGGGAGGACGAGTTACAGGGTCAAGAATTACACAGGACATAACTGGGAGCAACAACATACAACCATCTCACAAATCGGCCAATTGCGGTGCACCTTTGTTTCTCTGCAATCTGATTGGCCCACTCCAGCACATCCAGTAGATGGTTGCGATACTTTCTGAGGATCATGGCTTGGGCCAGCTCCTGTTCCAGGTGGTTGCTTAGCTGCCATCGGAGAGACAGAGTCTGATTTTGCAGGTTCTGGTGGTAACTGTACTTGGTCCTAAAACAAAGAGCAGAGACGTGGGAGTGGTGTAAGCACTTACTGTGCGACACGCGAGACTGGGTACCCATCCATCATCATCACAGGAAGTGATGCTGTGCCATGTAGGATGACTGAAATCTCACTCTCTTACAGCCTGGTGGCAAGATGAAGCCTCAGTTAAACATTGTTAACTTTTATTTACATACATAACAAAAGGTAATGTTTTAACTGTACTCACCAGACTCCTAGATTTTCATTAGCAACACAACACCGAGGAAAGATGGTAACTGGGCTCGTTTTCAAAAATCCCTAATTAATGTTCTGGGAACTTGGGTTCAAATCCCATGGCAGTGAGTGGAATTTAAATTTAGTTGATGAATCTGGAATTGATAGTGACCAGGACAACGATTACTAATTGGAATCACATGAAGGCCAGACTAGGTAAGGATGGCAGATTTCCTTCCCGAAAGGACGTTAGTGAACCAGATGTGTTTTTACAACAATGATTTTACAGTCACCATTAGGGAGAGTGGTTTTCAGCTCCAAGTTTTTTTAAAAATTGAATTTAAATTCTGTCAGTTGCCACGGTAGGATTCGAATCCATGTCCCCAAATTAGGCTGGGGCTTTGGATTTCTAGGGAATTAAATGCTGGCTGCCAGCAAAATCTAACAATATTGGACTGAGCAAAGGCAGCACTAGAAGAGGGGCAAGAGAGACAAGGCAGTACCCCATAGCCCTTACCCCCCCAAAGCCAACCCAGTTTCAAATACCTCCCTCCACCCTCCTGTCCAGAAACCTGCTCAGTCAGCAGGGCAGCAAAACGAAATGAAAAGATACTTCCAGGAGAATGCAGCAGACTCTGACCTGACTTCATGAACAAAGCTAAAAACGTCTCCAGGAATCCCAGAAACTCAGAGACTAGGAACAAGAGGTGGTCGTTTGGCCCTTCGTGAAAATCGTTAACTCATCTTTTCTCCTCAATCCTCACAGAATAAACCCACTCTGAGAATACAGGAATTGTGGGTAAGACCAGCATTCATTGCCCATACCGGGGTACCCTCGAGAAGATGGCAGTGAGCTGCTCCAGTCTATGTGTGCTGTTAAGTAGGAGGTCCCAGCAATACTGATCGAGCTGCAATGGAGGAATGGTAATTCAGGATGTCACATAGTTTTGGTGATGCTCCCATGAGGCCAAGCAGGAAAACCACAACCTTATTCAAATGGGGAAGCAGGCTCAAGGGGCCAGATGGCCAAATTCTGCTCTTGTTTCTGAGGGTCTGTTATTTAAGGTGACGGAGAGTATGACCAATCAGCTTTGTGCTAGTTATCGTCAAGATATTTGACAGCTGCACAGAAACAGGCCTTTTGGCTCAAGTGACACATATTGGTGCTAAAGCCTCATACAATCTCCCCCACTGCACTTATGAAAATACCTCCCATCCTTCATGTATGAACCTAGTTACAATTGACCCCAAGTACTTCACCTTGTCATGTGTATCACATACTGATTCACTGTTTGGGTAAGTAAGTGTCTGTTGAATCACTGATTAGATTTATTTGTGATTATGTGGATTTAATCACACGCATACACACCACCAACAAATTGTGCCGTAACTTTAACTTTAGGTCACCAAGCAGTTGGTGATTGTTTCATTGGAAAGCACCTCAGCATCTGAGAGATACAACCACTTAGTCCTGGAAGGGTGCCTTTACATCCCTCCAGTGTTTCTGTATCAATTTTGGAACACAGAATCCAGAACCGTGTGCAGTGCTCAAAGTGACATTTTTAAGTTATGCACTGATACCACATGAGATGCCAGTGCTGATTGGTTGGCAGTTGGGTAGAGCATAGATGGGTAGAGGTGTTGTCACAAAGGAGGCACCAGGGAAGAGTTAATGGCCAAGCTTTTAGTTTTTGGTCCAAAGTGGGACTCCATCAAGGGAGCGAGCAACAACACACATTACAAGCTTACCGCAGCCCCCAAAGTCCTTGTTACCTGCACACGTCCCAGACTCCCAGCGGCATCTTCAGATCAAGCTGGGCTACAGCCTCGAATTCTGCCACCCGCTCATTGACACAGTCAGTCAGGCGGGCCCAGTAAGCGGCCAGCACCCTGAAGCCCAGGCCCCTCCCCAAGAAGGCAAACAAACATTGGAAACACTTCAGTAGCAGCTTGATCGAGGGCACGGCTTTGAGCCTCTCGCAGCCGCGGACAGTCCACGTGTAAAACACTTCGTCCACTGCCACCGTCAGCCGGTCAATCTTCTGGAAGTGCTCCAGCATTGTCCTGGCCCCTTTGGGAGAAACTCACTTACTCACTGCACACAGAGCACCGGGGTGAAGGGCAGAGCTAAGGGTGAGAGCTCCCCAGAAGGGGGTGTCAGCTCATGTTGTTTACTTCCAAAAGAGGAGATTCTAGAATGGAACGATACGAACATCAGAAAGAAAACAGGGTCAGCAGTGAGAAAGCAGGCACATGTTCCAAATAACAATAAGGAAGACCCTTAGGAACGACACCCCCTGACAGAACACTGGAACAGGAGTGAACAGTGAATCACATTAGGACAGTCTCTACCAGGTGGAGGACTCCCCTCAGTTAGAAAAATTCTTTCCTGCTGTCATATGTGACTCTTGGCAGGAGGACAGAAGCAAGCTCAGTTCCGATGGCTTCAACAGTTGAATTTCTCATGTGTCAAAGAGTCCAGTCTGAGTCATACAGCACAGAAACAGACCTTTCGATCCAACTCATTCACGCTGACCAGGTTTCTGAAACTTAATGAGTCCCATTTGCCAACATTTAGCCCCTACCCCTCTGAACCTTTCTTATCCACAAACCTCTCCAAATGCCTTTTAAATGTTGGAATTGGACTCACTCTGGAAGCTCATTCCATAAATGCACCACCCTCTGTGTGATAAAGGTGCTCCTCAGGTCCCTTTTAAATCTTTCCCCTCTCACCTTCTATGCCATCTAGTTTTGGACACCCCTACCCTGGGGAAAAGACCTTGGCTTTTCACCTTATTCATGTCCCTCATGATTTTATAAACCTCTATAAGGTCACCTCTCAGCCTCCTACATTCCAAGGAATAAAGTCCCAACCTATCCAGCCTCTCCTTAAAGCTCAAAACCTCCAGTCCCAGTAACATCCTTGTAAATTGTTTCTGCGCCCTTTCACATTCAATAACATCCTTCCAATAACAGGGCAACCGAATCTGTATGCAATACCCCCAAAGTGACCTGGCCAATGTCATGCAGTGCAGCCAGAACATGAGGTCCCAACTCCTCTACTCATTGGTCAAATCAATGAAGGTAAACTTGCCAAACACTTTCCTCACTGCCCTGTCTACCTGTCACACCACTTTAAAGCAACTATGTACTTGCATCCCTTGGTGTTTCTGTTCAACAACCCACCCCAGGGCCCTGCCAGTAACTGTGTAAGTTCTGCCCTGGCTTGTCTTACTAAAATGCAACCCCTCACATTTATCTAAATTAAATTCCATCTGCCATTCTTTGATCCATTGGCACAGTTGATCACGATCCCTTCGTACTCATAGATAACTTTCTTCACTGTCCAGCATACCACCAGCTTTAGTGTCACCCGCAAACTTACTAACCATGCCTCATGTATTGTCATTCAAATAGTTTACATAAATGATAATACTGGATCCAGCACTGATCCTTGTGGCACACTGCTGGTCACAGGTCTCCAGTGTGAACCCCTCTATTATGTTAAACAAAAGGTGGAAACAGAAAAAGCCAAAATGCCCCCAACACTCTTGAGGACAGGGATGGCACCAAGTGAAACTCAAATAAATTCAAGCAAGTCAAAGAGAACAAATAAATCCTCCCTGCTCCGTCCCCATTGAACAGTCCTGGGTCAGAGACAACACACAGTTTAAAATCCAGACGAGGTTCCCCAGCTAATTTCAACCAAAGATAAAACTCCCGTCATACCAAACCCTATCAAACGCATTTGAGACGAGGACAGCAGGGGGCTAATATAAAAGCCCCTTTGGCTCTTCCAAGGAGTCCAAAATCAGAATAAAGAGGTAACGATACAGCCCTCGTCCTGGGGCACCAAACCAAAAATAAGGGCAAACTCAAAAGGCAATATGGAAACATACTCTACAGAAACAATTAACTAATCAGAACATCAATATCAGGGTTGATAATGCACTCAGCCCCTCCCCAGCACCCAGCAATGTTGAAAGGCCTCAACCGTGCTGGTGAGGACTGTGTACCGTTTCTCCAGAACACCTCAGCACGGACATAACTGCAAAAAGAGGGGCAGGCAGTCAGGAACAATGAGCTCCTCTTCAGCCCACAGCCTGGACCTGTTCATTGTCATGCAGAGCCCACCGGACAAGGTGCTTGGTCCCAACACCTCACATGTGCTTGAGTGGCAGGCTTCCAGTCAAACAGATCCCTGAGTGCCCAGAACTTGGCTGTGCTGTGGCATGGTGCCCCTCAATCTGAGCCGTCCTCCCAGCACGATTTTGGACAGGAGAGAGGTGCAATCTCAATGGGTCAATGCTGCACTCTCTCCACTGCTGCCTGGAAATGCCACAACATGACATATTGCCCTCTGGTGGCAGAGATCACCAGTGGGTGGCCCTCTACAGAGGGGCAGAGTGCTGCATGTGGTGGTCCCATGAAACCAGTGACTCAGCAAAGTTACAGGGCACCATACCACGTGCGTGGCCCAGAGGAGACAGTGTTTCACACTTCTGTCAAACATGTCTGTTTGTAGCTCCTTAGTTTATTGAAGGGGTTGCTGTTAAAATTATCATTGCTCTACAGCCCACCAACCCTCTACCAACTACCCTCTCCTAACACTAAGCCAATTCTGTATGCAATTTGCTAGCTCTCCCATGTGTTCTAATCTTATTAACCAGCCAACCATGAGGATCCTTGTCGAAGGCCTTACTAAAGTCTACGTAGACAAGATCTTCTGTTCAGCCTTCATCCATCTTTTGGTCGGTTCTTCAGGACATTCCAAAGTTTGAGACAGAACTTCTCATGCACAAAGCTATCCCCTAGTCAGCCTTTGCCTTTCCAAATGCACGTGGATCCTGTCAGAATCCCCTCCAGCAATTTACCTACCACTGACATCAGGCTCACCAGTCTGCAATCCCCTGGCTTTTCTTTGGGGCCTTCCTTAAATAATTCCACAACATTCCCCACCCTCCTACCTACTGGCACTTTACCTGTGACTGTCAATGATACAAATCTCTGCTCGGGGTCCGACAATTTCTTCCCTAGATTTCCGTGATGTTGTGCGATATACCTGATCAGGTCTCAGAGATTTATCCACCTTTGTGTTTTCAAAGACTTCCAGCACCACCTCCTCTTCTGTAATGCCAGCTCTTTTAAAGACCAATACTATTTGTTTCATTAGCTTCCATGTCTTTCTCCAAAGTAAAACCAACACAAAACATTTTAGTATCCCATCCATCACCTGCGGTTCCACACATAGGCAGCCTCATTGACCTTTCAGGGGTCCTTTTTTCTCCCTAGTTACTAGTTTTCCCTTAATATACTTGCAGAAGCTCTTTTTTTTCTACTCATCTGTGGGATGTGGGCATCGCTGGCTGGCCAGCATTTATTGCCCATCCCTAGTTGCCCCTGAAAAGGTGGCAGTGAACTAGCTTCTTGAATTGCTGCAATCCACCAGCTGTGGGTTTGACCCACTATGCTATTAGGGAGGGCATTCCAGGATTTTAACCCAGTGATGGTGAAGGAACAGCGATATATTTTCACGTCAGGATGGTGAGTAGCTTGGTGGTGGGGATCTTGAAGTGTTCCCATAAATCTGCTGCCTTTGCCTTTCTAGATGGAAGCTGTTGTGGGTTCAGAAGGTGCTGTCTGAGAATCTTTGGAATCTCCTTAACTACCAAAGTCCTCTCATGTCCCTTTTTTGCTCCCCCGATCTCCCTTCCTACTACTCCCGTACATAAAGGAAAACACTTGATCCCAGCTGTCTACACCTGACATATGCCTCCCTTTTCTTGACCAGAGCCTCCACATCTCTAATCACCTGGGGTTCCTACTCATGCCAGCCTTCCCCTTCACACTAACAGAAGCATGCTTGCCCTGAAGTCTCATTATTGTCACTTTTGAAAGCCTCCCACTTACCTGTCATCCCTTTACTTACACACAGCCTCGCCCAATCAGCCTTTGAAAGTTCCTAATAATATCAAAATTGGCCTTGTTCCAATTTAGAACTTGACATTTTCAGACCAGGCCTATTCTTCTCCAACGCTATTTATGGTCACAGGTCCTCAAGTGTCTCCCTCCATTTGCACCTGCCTTATTTCCCAAGAGGTGGTTGAATTTTGCTCCTTTTCTAGTGGGTGCATCTTCACATCGATAAATTTTCTTAAGACACAATTCATCCCCATCTGAGCCTTAACTTTAAAAACTGAGCCTGTTATATAGTGTTTAAAATCCCCTACCTACCATCACAACCCTTTTATTCTTACAGATATCCCAGATCTCCCTACATATTTGATTGACTGGGGTGGGGGTGGGGGGGGAGTTGCTATAGTGCAAGCCCATTAAAGTAACTGCCCACTTATTTCTCAGTTCCACGCATTTAGCCTCCATGGATAATACCCCAGAAATATCCTAAGTACTATCATGATGTTTTCCCTAAATCAAAAACACACTCCCCCCTTCTCTCTTATCTCCCTTCCTGTAGCATCTAAACCTCGGAACATTGAGCTGCCAGTCCTGTCTCTCCCCAAGCCATATTTCTGCAATAGCAATGACATCCCAGTCTTGTGTTCCCGTCAAAGCCCTCAGTTTATCTGCCTTACCGATCAGACCTCTTGCATTAAAATAAATTCAGTTTAATTCATCAATCTGCCCTCATTCTCTGCAATGCTCTTGCCTGCCTTATCTAATTAAGTCGCTCCCTTATAACTTCTGAACCAGCCTGAACTTATCTCTTTCCTCACTACTGTGGAGGATCCCAACCTCCCACCAGACAAGTTCCAAGCCTCCCGAATAACACTAGCAAGTCTCCCCAGCAGGACATTCAAGGCCACTGCCAACAAAGGATATGTTTTTGAAGACCAGTATGAATAAGAGTCACAATGAGTACATACACACAAGTCAGAAACAGAAACTATTCGGCAAACAACTTTATTGAGGAATTAGAAGAGTCATCAGACTCCATGTCACAAATTCCTTAGTTCTTTAAGATCCAGTGACTAGTAAAAGGATAAAAGCAATGGCTGTACTAAGGCCATTTGTCCAGCCTGTCTTCACCTGCAGCCTCCTGTTACCAATAACTAACCTGGCCTAGGACGTAGGGCAGGGACAGCAGGCACATGGGCAGAAAGGACTGGATCGCACAGACAGCACCAGGCAGCTGCACAGAGGCCCCGGCCTCCCCCTACAGTCACCATTACTTGATGCGGTAAAGGACCTTGCGCTGCATTCGATGCTGAATCTCACCTCGACGCATCATCAGCTGCAGCACCTTGTAGATGGCATGTTCTGGATATTTCTGTTAGGGGGAAAACGATGGAGAACAGAGCACATGAGGGGAGGGGTACTCATGACACAATACAGGTGGCCAATCAGCCCATCTTGCTCATACCACCCCAATCCCATCACAGCCCACCTTTTCCCCAAAGGTCCCTCTCAATCACAAATTAACACCACTGTCCCATTCTCACCATCCTCATTGAAATATTTCTCCCACGTTACCGAACTGCTGCAAGGATCTCTGCTCCGACAGCCAAGAATCCAATAAAAATTTTGTGTAGTCTTTCTCAAGAGTGAGTGAAGTTTAACTCATTCACTAGTCAGGCATTCACTAAATGCAAATTCCTCTACAAGCTTCACCCTTTATTAACTGAATGCCTCAGTTCAATCTCAACTTTCTCAGTTCCTCTAAGAAAGAATCCAAGCAGCTGGAGTCTACCCCATCGAAAAAGGACACCCATAACTACATCAGAATCTTGTACATCTTCTCCATCTCAATCCCATGCTCAAATGGAGAGCAAGCCCAGCTTCTCCAGCTGAATCCTGAAGCCAAAACCCATCCAGTTCATTCCACGTGGTTTAGGGAAGAAAATCTGCTATTTTTAACCAGCCTGGTCTATATGCGACAGCAACGTGGCTCATTCTTAACTGCCTTCTGAAGTATCCCAGTCAGAGAGACAGTTTTTTTGGGAATTCAGAACCTCATTTCTGGAACCATTCTGATCAAAAATGGGCACAATTCTCTGGCTTTCACTGAGTAATTGCTCGTGAAAGGCTCCAGGGTGATTTGAATTGAGATGGGGAGTGGGAGAAACTGGAAACTTTGGCCCGCAGAGCTTTCCAACATTGCTCAAGGTTTTATTTCCCTTTGGCCTGGTTCGGATGGAGACCAACTGATTTTTGTCTCCCATCATTCTTAAAAATGAGGTGTGCAGCATCACTGACTGGGTCAGCATTTGTTGCAAATCACTTAATTCCCCCTGAACTGAGTAGTTTGCTAGCCCATTTCAGGGGGCAGGTAGAAAGTCATAGAAATGTAATTAATCAGGATCAGGCCATTCAGCCCATCAACTCTGCTCCACCATTCAATAAGATTACGGTTGATCATGATGGCAGGATCCCCTTGATCTTTTCCTTAAAAATATTTAATGGCCCAGCCTTCACCTTTCTGAGAAGAGAATTATAAAGACTCTTGACCGTCTAACAAATCAATTCTCTCCATTTCCAGTTTTGAAGGACACCTCATTTATTAAAACTCTCTTGAGCGAAAGCATCACCTCAGTACCCACCCAGTCAAGTTCCCACAGGACCTTATGGAGTTCAAGAAGATTACACCTCATTCTTCTAAACGCCAGCGGTTATAGGCCCAGCCCTGTGTAAACTTTCGCAGTGAGACAACCCCGCTTGTGCCAGGAATCAGTGTGTGAGCTTTCTGTAAGCCACCTTAACAATATTCAAGGTAACCCTGCCTCCAGTGGGGAAAAAAAAAAGAGAGAGGCCAACAACACTGCAAGAGGAGAAACAAGTTCTCACCCCCACAGTCAAAAAACATTTGAAATTTGCTTTGGAGTTGGGAGTCACCTGTAGGCTAGACCAGGTGAGGGGTGGCAGGCTCACTTCCCCAAGGGCATGAGTGAACCAGACGGAGCTCTATGATAATCTTACCTGTCATGGTCACCATGACTTTTTTTTTGGAATATAAAGCTCGTTTCAAAGAACTGTGGATTCTGGAAATCTGGCACAAATACAGAAACAGCTGGAGAAACTCAGGGGATTCCGCTCACAGATAGTGGGAACTGCAGATGCTGGAGAATCCAAGATAACAAAGTGTGGAGCTGGATGAACACAGCAGGCCCAGCAGCGTCTCAGTAGACTCTGCTCACATCTGCGGAGAGGAAGCACAGTCAACGTTTCAGGTCCAGTGATCTTTCTTCGGAACCAGTCCCGAAACTCTTGACTCTGCTTTCTCTCCACAGACATGGCCAGACCCACAGAGTTTCTCCTGCAGTTTTTGTTTCAACTTCATAAACTAATAAACCTGGAATATGAAGCTGAAACAAAGACAGAAATAGCTGGAGAAACTCTGTGGGTCCTGCAGCATTTGTGGAGAGAAAGCAGAGTTTTGGGTCTGGTTCTGAAGAAAGATCACTGGACCCAAAACATTAGACCTGCTTTCTCTCCACAGACGCTAGCAGAATCTCCTGAGTTTCTCCAGAGGTTTGTGTTTTTGTGTCAGCTTCATATTCCAGGTTTGCGGATTGAGTTCAAGTATCCCCAGCAGACAGACAGAGTGGGATTTAAACCACAACACTACCATTAGCCCTGCTGTTTTACTACATGACTGCCAAAGGTGATGGGACCTCTACATTTTTAGTGCTTCAGCTTTTGGCATTTCATTCTACGAAGACCTGCCTGGGGCTGAGCTCCAGCCACAAATCAGCTGCCCCTTTCTGCTCGCTCAACACCAGGACCAGCAACAGTGGCGTTGGGGACAAGGAAAGAGGCCATTTGGCCCATTGCTGGAAGTATTCATTCACCTGTTTGAGGAAGTCCTGGACGATGCTGTGTTCAGAAACCTGCGAGCCAATGGCAAAGCGACGCTTCAGCTGCTTCTCAACACGAGCCAACATCTCCTGATCCTCTGCTGTGGTGAAGCCCTCAGCTCCTGGGGGAGGGGTGCAGAAAGGCAGAAACACAGGTTCAGAAGGCCCCACAGTGCAGACTCCCTCTGTCCATTATAACGCCTGTATTGGCAGAAGACTAGTGCAGTGGACCCAGCCCCTGAGATGACAGGGCAGCCCTTCCAAACCCATCTTCCTCCCTCCGCCTAAAAAAGGCTTTATTGCTCCCCTGGCTACAGCCAGCCAATCCTGCCCTCCCCTTCCCACTTAGCAAGGAGTGGCACTGGAAACCTCCTCCCAAAACCTCGCCAAGTTCTGGCACAATGCAACACGACAAGGCCAGCACACGCAATCCCCCCTCACTCACCGGCCAGACTTCCTGACAGCGCTGCGTCCAGGGTGGAGACCTGGAAAAGCCTCAGGGCTTCCTCTACGTCACGGTCTGTGGCAAACGGCTGCAGCTTCATCTTTGCCAGTGACTCGGAAATCCGGACGATGGCTTCCAGCTGCCTGCAGAGGGGAGGAGCAACCAAGACCAAGGTGGGTCAGCAAAAATGGGGGAGCAGGGCAAGGGCGGGGTGTGGGGGGACTGGCAGGAAGCGGTGTGGACCGCAACCCAGGGAGCGACAGACATGGACACTGACCTGACTGTGATCGGGATACTGCTGCTCCGATCACTCTCTCGCTCGTGTTCCCGGGCCCCACTCCGCATCAGGATGTACCGGTTTTTCAGCTTCTCCGCAGCCTCTGCCGACAGCCTGGGCCCACACTTCCTGCAGGAGATAAACCACCCCCCACCGAGGTGGCAAGGTTATAAAAACACAGAAACTCTACACCCCAAAACTAAAACCTACCAGCAGCCCTGTACCACCCCACCCCAAAATAAAACGGTAGATACTGGAGATCTGAAACATACAAATATAAACAGAACAACTTCTGTTCTGACAGAAGGTCATTGGGCTTGGAAACGTTAACTCTTTTCTCTCCACAGCTGATGCCAGACTTGACGAGTTTCTCCAGCACTTCATTTCGGTGTTCCCACCAAACCCAGTCCCAACCACCCACCCAGCAGAGCCAACAGCTTGGACTGGGGGCCACGCAGCCTCATCAACCCTTCTCCCAGCACACAACCACTACCATCCACCCACCTCCTCCCCCACCCACCCAAAAACAAAGACAAGACAACAAATTGACCGCACAATGCAACACAGTTCATCTCCCCGTCACACTGGCACACGCACAACTCCAGGCCAAAATATACTGCCCAGGGTGGCGCTCAAGCCCCAGGTCTTGCCCAACTCCCAGCCACTGTCCGAGGCATCAATTGGAATTCCAGCCCCCTCCTTTGTAAACCCGGTGACCCCCACAAGCAGCCCCGTCGCGCCTCTCTCACATACGTGCGGCAGTACGAGATATATCGTTTCAGCTTGCTGAGTTCGATCTCTCCCTCAACAGCCTGGGTCTGGGTCAGGGCACTCAAATGCACATTCATGACGTGTTTGGCCAGAGTCTGTCGCAGAAGGAAAAAGTACAAAGAATGAGTCTCTTGATAAACCAAAAGGAGCTGATGACGAAGTAACCAGCTGGTGCATAATTCATCTAGGTACCACGGAAATTTATCCTAACTATTCCCAGAATATGGTTATTTACCATCCCTAACTGCCCTTGACCCCAGTGGCTCTCAAGGTTATTTCTGAGGAAAATTAAGAATTAACCATATTGTTGCGGTTGCGGAGTCTCGTGTAGGTTACTCCAGGCAAGAACAGTAGATTCCTTCTGTACAGAGCATTCAAAAGCCCATTCGGCCCACTACAGTAATTGTTGATACTCATCATGTTCACTGTTACTGAGTCTAGCTTCAATTTCACATTCTAAGCCACCTAAATGAGGGGGGGGGTGGGGCCTCTAGAATCTAGAGATGACAGCCAGCATCCCATCCATTCCAAAACTAAAATCTCATCGATTCACCCCACAGCTTCTCCCCACATTCTTAAACAGAACCCTCAGTGATTCACATCACCACTGACCCTAACATACCCCACGTTCCTCCCATTCCTCACCATGTCTCTCTCCTCATTGTGCTCATCCTTCACGATGAAGATCATGTCGAATCGAGACAGGATGGTTGGCATGAAGTCTATGTTTTCCTCTCCTTTCGTATCGTCCCAGCGCCCAAAAACAGAGTTTGCTGCAGCCAGGACCGAGCAGCGGGAGTTCAAGGTGGTCGTGATCCCAGCCTGCGGATCAATCAGTATTCCTGTCAATCCTCCAAGTCTCAGATATTCCTGCAACACAGCCCTGGGAAACCTCACCTGGCAACCCTCTCCTCCTGTGTCCCCACCCGGCCAACTTTAACCTCAGCACCAACACCCACCCAATCTCCCAGGCCTGACACCTCAAGCAATCTAGTCCAAAACTAGGCCATCACACCAAAAAAGCTCATTCAAATCCACAATGAGACCCTCTCCCAGTAGTAGCCCCAGCTCTCAGCCCACCTTAAATCCATCAACTCAGCCTCTCAACTCTGACCTCCCTCCATCTTTCACAAGATGGTCCCAGCACCAGAGGAGGTCATTCACCCAGTCAGGATCACCAGGATGCAGTAATCCAGCTGATCTCTCAATTCCTCCCTACTCCCTGGGAAACACCATCTCCCAACCCCATGCAAAGACTCTCATCTGACACAGCGCACCATGGTACTTTCTCCCCACTTAGACCTTGGGTCACGTTCCCAAGCACGGCCCAAACTGGGGGCTGGTCCCTCACCTTGGCAATGGAGATGGTCTGCTGCTCCATGGCTTCGTGGATTGCCACTCGATCGTCCTCACGCATCTGAGACAGAGCGGATTGTAGTCAGCAAAGCTCAGGGCACCAAGCCATTCTACCCCTCACATCTGCTATTTCTTTTATTCTTGTCTGGGACATACATGTCACTGGCTGGGGCAGCAATTGTTACCCACCATCTTTGAAGCAAGGGGCTTGCTTGGTCAGCCATTTCAGGGGGTAGAAATCACAGTCACCCACGTCGCTATCAGTCTGGAGTCTTGTGTAGGTCCGACTGTGGCAATAATAACACTTATGGTCACTATTAGGATAGTTTTCTAATTCCAGATGTTAATCAAATCCAAATTTCAAGAACATCATCCAGGGCCTCAGGATCACTGGAGCCTTGGTGTAACCACACTGCTGCCTCCACTCGCTTGCCGGTGTCAATTTCAAAGGTTCACGAGTCTTTAAGTAAAAAATGCGTACCTCACTTCCACCCAAGAATGAACCTTTCTTTCAGAGAACACAACCCCTGTTTCTAATTTCCTCAACTGGGGCAAAACACCCAACGTCCTGGCACAAAGGGCTGGAGTAGTTGGACCAAGTGACCATTGAGCAGTTTTGTACTGCACTAAAACATTAATAAACATGCCCTTCTGGTCATAAGACATTACAAACTATCGGACTTGCAGGGTCAATGCAGCACAGAACTGAGAAATTCCCCCTCAAATTACTGATGTGCTGAGGTAATTAACATTCAAATTTTGACCAAATGACATTCAATGGAACGGACTTGCTGTCCTATTAAAGGAATCTTGCTCTGAATTACAGAGGGCACAAGCTGGTCCTGTCAACATTAACTAGATCCCAAGAGCTTGGGAACGTGTTCCCTCGTACCTTGTCAAACTCGTCAATGCAGACAACACCACCATCAGCCAGAACCATGGCACCACCCTCCATGATGAAGTTTCGAGAGGATGGATCCCGCATCACCGACGCAGTGAGTCCAGCTGCACTGCTCCCCTTCCCAGACGTGTATACCTACACAACACAAGAATAGTTCACACCCATCAACAGAGTTGCTACAGCAAGCAGTCTCCCTCCTGTTCCCAATGCGGCCAGCAAACCCAACAAAACCAGCCTCTCACCACTCTCAGGGACACAGGGAACAGCTACATTTACTGCTGGCCTCAGGGGCACGTGGGATTGGTAGGACTGGAGTCACACTGGTAGGCTGGACCAGACCACTGCCAGCCCTTAAGGATTCTGGGTTTTCCTGACCAACAGTTATCATGTTTATTTTATCTAGAGCTTGCACATAAATTAGTAAACTCATTCAACTCAGTCTTGACATTCCAGGTCCAACTCCACCACTGGGGCTGGTACCAGGAGCCAAGGCCTGTAACACTAGGCCTCAGTGCAGTCTGAGCTAAACAACCAATGGTATTTGTCCAGATTCTGGAGATGAGGAACTTCTGAAGATGTTTTGGACAAGCTGGGACTGTTTGCTCCTGCAGCAGTGAAGACAGGGAAGGGATCTGATACAAAAATTTAAAATCACGAGGAGTCATGATAAAGCAATCAGGAAGAACGTGCTTCCTCTCAGGAAGAACTTAAGAACTAGACGGTGCCAATCTAAAGCAGTTGGTAAAAGCAGGAAAAATTGTGCAATAGGAAGAAAAAAAAACTAGAGGGGGGAAACGGAGCAGATGGATTCTTTCAAACTGTGGTCTGGATGGTTATTTGAAACAAAAACAGTGTACTGGGCAGCGAGAAAAGGCACTGTTGGAGCTGCTCTTCAGCAAACCACTGCAGGTGAATTATCTCATTATTGAGGCCACTCCACAACTTCGGCAGGCACCCACTCTTACCCCAATGGGTGAGCACCTCTCCACAAACTTCAGCAGCTGAGACTTAGCTGTCCCTGGGTCTCCAAGCATCAGCAGGTTAATGTCACCTCGCCGTGTCAGACCATCCGGCAGACTAGATGGGGAGGAGAAGGAAATGCCAGTTAGAACAACTGATAAATCTCTGGTACAGTGTAGCTCGGTCCCCTCCACAACCCTCCTGTAAAAAGCAAACGCTAGAGTAAGTGCCAATGCAATGTAAAATTATAACTGGAGCTCAGGAAATTGAAGACCATCAGGGGTCTTTTCCCAAGAAAGGAGAAGCCTAGGATTGAGGATGACATACAGGAACACGGGAACAGGAGTTGGCCAGTCAGCCCCTCCAGCCTGTTCCATCATTCTAGATCATTTAGCTGGAAGCCACCCCCCACTTCCATATCCAGATGCAATGAAGTGTCTAGAAAGCTACTAATCTCAATTTTGAATATCTGGTTTGTTATGGTGCATGAGGCCATGTGGCCCATCATGTCTGCTCCAGCTCTTCAAAATAACATCACCCACCAAATTCCTGCTTTCTTTTCGTACCCTTGCACGCTATTTCCATTCAAATACACATCCAATGCCCCTCTCGAATGCTTCAATTGAACGTGTGTGTTGTGTGTGGCACGTGTGTGTGAGCGAGAGCGAGAGACACAGACACATCTGAATCTCCACAGCCTGGAGGTAGAGGGTGACACAGTCCAAGTGAACACATTCCGCCTCTCAGTTCAAGATGGTTGTCTCTGATTTCTGAGACTGTGAACCCTGTTTTGAGGCAACTCCCACTCTATGAGGAACTAAGCTAGGAGGAAGCGCACAGACACACAGCAACGTTACAGCACACACTAGTGCTGTTTAATTACTGAACAGATACTGAGATGTCAGCACAGATCAACAATTCTTTAGTTGGAAGCAGATTTTGAGGTTACTTTTAGGAAAGACAGGGGTCAAGAGATTTTACAGGGTATGGTTTAGGGCCCAGGCAGCTGAAGACTCACTGCTAACGGACAGACAGAGATGTTTACACTGATACAGGGTCAAACCAGGAGATAAGATCACAAACAGATGGATTAAACTCCCTTCTGTGAGAACACCCCCTTCCACAGCGCAGAAACACTCACCGCTTCCTGGAGCCCCCAAAAAGCAGGCACGCAATGGCCTTCTTAATATCAGAGCTGCCGTAGATGGAGGGAGCAATGCTTTTGGCAATGGTCTCATAGATGTTGGGCATGGCAGCTAGCTGGCGGAACTCCTCCTCATCCTGTGGGGCTGTGGTGCCAGACAGACCACGACCTGAGGGCAATGATACCATTGTGAGACAAGGACCCTTGTGCCAGAGAGACAACTCCCAGTCAGAGACTGGGCAAACTCACTGTGGGCTCACATTCCCAGACTTTATTCACCAACTAAATTAAGGAAAATCCTCTGATTAGATTGTGCTACACGGGAGTGTCCCACGGAAAGCAGGAAGATCTCAAACCAGAGCTCAAGGCCCGAGAACCCTCCTAAAGGGCAGAGGTCAGCTGGAACAGCCTTCATGAACACCAAGCACACTCAGAGGGCAAATCAGATTAAGGGACACATAATCTATAAAAACAGAACATGATGAGCATTTTTAAGACAGATCCCAAAGTGGATAAATAAATCAAATTGTAATTCATGCAAAAATAAAAGACAAAGCCTTCTGCAGCCTCAGGATATCCCTCGGCCGTTTTGCGCCCAGTACTTTTGAAACAATCACTGCCCGCAGAGGAAACGTGGGAGTCAATATGTACACAGCAAGCTGCAAAAAACAGCAATGTGACAATGTCCAGGTGATGGCTCACTGGGATGTTAACCGAGAGATAGATATTGACTAGGACACTTGGGAATAATGCCCCAAGCCCTAATCCCCTGATCCTTCTCTGAACTGGTGGGTGTGAGATTGAACTCAGACAGTGTCGCACTCCTAATCACCACTGAAGCCCTGGTTCAGACCCGAGAACGGAACTTCAGCGAACTCCGAGTTGAGGGGGAGCTCTCATCAAGGCACAGCACTGTGTTACGCAGTCAAGTGAGTGGGACAATTCACTGGGTACCCATCGTTCTCTGTAATCTGAACACCAGAGTATTAAGGTAGCCCGGTCAATGATTTCACTGAGAGAGTTAACACGGTGTGCGGGTGTGTGTCTGCATTTGTGCACGCCTGTGTGAGCACGCAGTAAACGGCACCGGGCAGGAGGTGGTACGTACCTGTACCCTCAGTGTCCACCTGGATCCCAACCACTCGGATGTAGGATCCCCGGATACCCACTCCGACCCGGTCGCGGCCTTTGTTACGGCCCGCACCTGCTTTCTTGATCGAGTAGATCCCCATGATGGTGACACGGTTGCCAGGGACGACTTTGTCACACAGGTACCTGAAGTGAAGGGGGGGGGGGGAAAAAGAGAAGGGAGAGGAAGAAAGAATGCCAATGGAGACAGAAGGTGAGTCACCAGAAGACCAATTCCATCTCCCCGCCCCTCCACCACCCAAGTTCAGTCCTAAAAGGGATGCCTCACCCCAACTCCACAATTTTCAAAATAACGCCCCTTCTTCTGGACTCAGCCATAAGCCTCCTCTGAATCACCTTGAACACATTTATATGGGTCCTTAAATATGACCAAAACCATGCCCAGTATTCAAAATCTGCTCTCACCAATGCCCTGTATAAACTCAAGCACAAAATCATTACTTCCGCATTCAATTCCTCTCGTAAGAAAGGACTGCATTCCATTAGACTCCTTAATAACTCGGTGTACTCTTCTAGTATCTTCTAGTGACCCTACAAAACATATTGATTCTGTTTATGCAATAGCTTTTTGTATTCTTCCAACAAAATGAATAACTTCATATTTTTTCCTTAAAAACACACACACACACTTTCTGCCAGATTGTTTTGCTTCTCCAACCTATCTAAATCAGCCTGCAAGCTCACGTAATCTTCACAATGTATTTGTCTGCTTTTCTTGGCGTTGTCTGCAAAGTTGGGCCTTTGCGCTGCCAGGTCACTGATCTGAGTTGTAAAAAAAATTTTAGGCATCAGCTCAGATCCCTGAGGAATTCCACTTGGCAAGCAGCCAATTAGACAAAATTCAATTTACATATACTGTTTTCTGCCAACCAATTTTCCATCAATCCCACGACACCTCCTAAACAGTGAGCCCTTACTTTGCACAATAGCTTTCTAATTGACACCTTGCCCAACGTCTTCTAGAAATCCAAGTACATTACATCTGCAGGCTCTCCCTTATCCACAGCACATCATTCCTGCAAAGAGAAACCCCATGGATTAATGCTATGAGGCAGCAGTACTAACCACTGAGCCACTGTGCCGCCCTATTCAACCTCAGCTACTGCCCGGGGACGTACATTCAGAATAAATTGCCTGGGGCCCTGACAAACCAACCTCGCCCCACCACACCTGACCCTCAGCCCCAACCCCCGATGCACCCCAAACTCCCTCTCTCCTGTACCTGTCACAGTAAAGTTGCATGTGTCGGGGCATCTCTCCATGAGGCACAGCATCGGGAGCTTCCTGCAGCTTCAGAGTTTGGAAATCCACACATTTACACTTGTCGGGGATGATGAAATATGGGTCCACTGGGCACTTGGGTCGCCCGGCCTGCTCCCTGCAACACAGATTGCATCCAACGCAGGTGACAACAGCAATCCAAGGCCTTGAGCTCAAAGACAGACCAGCCAACATATCATCCCCCCCACCCCCACTCAACTCGACATAACATGAAAAATTATCCTAAAAAGAAATGGTTTTAACCCAAAACCAGGGTGGGAAAAATACCCAGGGAGAGCCCCATGAATCTTCGCAGCAACAATAGAGCTGTGCACAAGGTGGCCTGTTCCAGATATTGCAGCAAGCAAGGATGCTGACCAAACAAGCTGCACAGCTCAGGAGCAGATAGTTTTTAATGACAGACATCACACTTCCCAACATTGGCTTTACCAGGTACCGGTGTGCCTCAGGTTGGGGGCGGGGGGGGGGGGGGCGCATCTTCAGCCCCAGCAGCCCATGACTCAAGCGCCTCTCACTCACGTGTTGCACTTGCGTGGCAGGGTGTAGCCTTCCAGGCCGGGGCGGACCGCGATGTTGCTCATGACGTTGCGGCAGCCGCGACACTCGATGGCAATTCTGGTGGCCTTGGCACGCACAGAGCTGGCAGCAATCACGATGCCCGGGATCTTCACCAACCGAGACATCTGGTCAGACTGACAGGGGAAAGAAAACGTTAAACAGTGCCAGGAAAACCTCATACCTTATCAGAAAATTAAACCTTTTACAAAACTTAAGACAGTATCTGCCTGGATGGTAACCAGCTGCTATTTAAAAATAAAAATTCAGCTTTAGCCATTACACAGAACGTTCCCAAAGTGGTGACAGTCCAGAACCAGGGTTCACAGTTTTAGAAAAGTGGCAGACTGTTTAGAGCAGCCCTACTCCTAATTCTCATGTTTGTGATGCCCCAGAGCATCAGCCTGGATTATGAACGATATCACCACAGAGCAGATACAAAGACAGGTGACAGGGTGCAAGGTGAGGAGGCTGCAGAGATGCTTCAATGTCACTTGGACAAGTTCAGTGAGCCGGCAAATGCATGGCAGACGAATTATAGTGTAGATAAAGGGTGGGTTCTCCACTTTGGTGGCAAAAACGGGAAGGCAGATTATCTAAATGGTGACAGATTGGGAAAGTACAATAAAACTTGGGTGTCCTTGAAAACCAGTCACAGTGAAGAAAGCAAATGGCATGTTGGCCTTCATAGCGAGAGGATTTGCGTACAGGAGCAGGGATGTCTTGCTGCAATGGTACAATACCTCAGTGATACCACACCCAGAGTACTGTGTGCACTTTTAGTCCCCCTATTTGAGGGAGGACGTTCTGGCAATGGAGGGAGCACAGGAATCATTTACTGGACTGATTCCTAGAATGGCAGGACTGATATGAGACACAGGATTGGTTAGGATTATATGCACTGGAGTTTAGAAGAATGAAGGTGGGTGTAATGTTGGACTTAAAGATGATATCTTCAAACCAGACGAGTAAATTAGAAAGGAAATGGAAATGTACACGAAAAACAGATCTAATGCAAAAACAGAGATAACAAGGCGTGGAGCTGGATGAACACTGCAGCATCAGGGGAGCAGGAAGGCTGAAGTTTCGGGCATAGACCCTTCTTCGGAAAAATTTTCCCAAATCGACTGTTCAAAGCTCTCATCATTTACTCTCAGATCTCCTTTCAGTGACTTCCCTGCAAGGAGAACTGCGATCCAACCTCTCCAATCTATCCTCAAGATCTGTGGAACCATTTTTTGTTAACCGCTTCCGCACTCTTTCCAAAGCATTCACATCCTTTGATCTCTTTCAGATCTTGTACATTACAATAAGATCACCTCTCATTCTTCTAAACTCCCACAGGATAGGCTCAACCTCTCAGAGGTGAGCCACTTTGTTCCGGGAATCAGGTGCATGAATCTTCCCTGACTTGCCTCCAATGCCTACTCAAGGGCAGTGTCAAAAATTGTGCAATTGTTACAGTTTTTTTTTAAAAAAAGTGGGTCTCAATGCCCTTACGCATTTCTTACCAAACTACCCCTATTTTTGACTCCATCACCTTTGCAAAAAACATCAATATAGTTTGACTTCCTCATCGCTCACTAAACTGACACACTCAGGCTTCAGAACTCACCTCTCAAAACAAGTGAGAACACAAAGTAAAAAACTAAAGAACTGTGGATGCTGGAAACCAGAAACAAAAAACTGAAATTGCTGGAAAAATTCAGCAGGTCTGGGACACGTGTAGAGAAGGCAGAGTTAATGTTTCGGGTCCAGTGACACTTCTTCAGAACCGGTTGCAGCTAGGAAAAGGCTGGTAAAAATGAACAAGAAATAAGATTAGACTGGAAATCTTGATGGAGAGCTGAGCACAACTTCTTCGAGATGGGCATTCTTGGAAGAGATGTGACAATGAAATGTGGCAGGAAGTGAGTGGGGACTCAGCAAATCCCTGCCTGATACCCTATAAAAACCAAACCAAAAGAACTGCAGATGCTCAACAGCAGGAACAAAAACGAAGTTGTTGGAAAAGCCCAGCAGGTCAAGGAAAAAACTTCGCAGATGCTGCCACACCTGCTGGGCTTTTCCAGCAACTCTGTTTTTGTTCCTGCCTAATGCCCTGACTGGCAGGAGCACATCTCACCGGAACCCACTTCCCTGGTTGTTACCTTCAGGCTGCGGATATTAGCACAGTTGGCACTGGATCGCAGCATGACCTGGATCTCCTGAAGCGTCTCCTCACCGGCTGGCCGTGGGCGTGTCACCTCATCCGCCACTTCCCGCGCTGCCTCCTCCAACTGCAAGGAACAGGAAGCAAAGAGAGAGACAAATGGTAGTAACTACTGCCAAAGACGTACACCAGTGTCTCCCTCCACTGTGAGGCGAACGTATGGAGTGCTGATACCACGCATCCTTCTCTGCCGAGACAGTGGCAACAGTGCAAACTAATCAACCCAAGCATACCGGCACTTAATCCTCACCTTTACCCAGGAACAGCACCAGGACAAAGGTACAACAGGCGATCCACAAGGAAACTCAGTTTGAGAACTAGGGGAAATCAGTAATGACCCACTACCAATTATCACTCCTTGTTCACCATGAGCAGCCCATCTGACTGCTTGACCATCAGAACTGTAGTTCATCTGGCATTATTAACCACACAGAAAGGATGCAGTCCAGGGGAACTGGAAATGCAGGGGCAACCGTTCACCAGCTCAGTCATTCCACTGACACATTCCAGCCTGAGACTCCTCCAAGCACTTGATGAGCAGCCAGCCCTGCGTGGAGCTGGTTCACGTGGGGTAGGTGATGCTCCCTCCTGATGTCTTGGGCAAAGGGGCAGTGCCTTGGACTCTTACCAGAGGCAGGTGTTCAGAGGGTTGCTTGAGAAGGTAGTCGGCCAAATCCTCATCGAAGCTGCTCAGATCCTCCAGAGACACCTCGATCCAGTATTCACCCAAATTGTAGTGACGTTTCAGTTCATCCCTGTGCATCAGTCAAAATCCAAAGAAATTAAATGCCAGGAAAGCAAAGAGCAAGTTAACTGCCCTGTACGTGTCCTCTTCATCGGCGTTTCATATCACTGCCCTCCCAATTCCCAATCATCCGGCCTCATCACCCCGTGCCCCCCCTCCTCAGAACCCCCCCTCACCCACCCCGTGCCCCCCCTCCTCAGAACCCCCCCTCACCCACCCCGTGCCCCCCCTCCTAAGAACCCCCCTCACCGACCCACCCCCGTGCCCCCCCTCCTAAGAACCCCCCCTCACCCACCCCGTGCCCCCCCTCCTAAGAACCCCCCCTCAACCACCCCGTGCCCCCCCTCCTAAGAACCCCCCCTCACCCACCCCGTGCCCCCCCTCCTAAGAACCCCCCCTCACCCACCCCGTGCCCCCCCTCCTAAGAACCCCCCCTCACCCACCCCGTGCCCCCCCTCCTAAGAACCCCCCCTCACCCACCCACCCCGTGCCCCCCCTCCTAAGAACCCCCCCTCACCCACCCACCCCGTGCCCCCCCTCCTAAGAACCCCCCCTCACCCACCCACCCCCCCGTGCCCCCCCTCCTAAGAACCCCCCCTCACCCACCCACCCCCCCGTGCCCCCCCTCCTAAGAACCCCCCCTCACCCACCCACCCCCCCGTGCCCCCCCTCCTAAGAACCCCCCCTCACCCACCCACCCCCCCGTGCCCCCCCTCCTAAGAACCCCCCCTCACCCACCCACCCCCCCGTGCCCCCCCTCCTAAGAACCCCCCCTCACCCACCCACCCCCCCGTGCCCCCCCTCCTAAGAACCCCCCCTCACCCACCCACCCCCCCGTGCCCCCCCTCCTAAGAACCCCCCCTCACCCACCCCGTGCCCCCCCTCCTAAGAACCCCCCCTCACCCACCCCGTGCCCCCCCTCCTAAGAACCCCCCCTCACCCACCCCGTGCCCCCCCTCCTAAGAACCCCCCCTCACCCACCCCGTGCCCCCCCTCCTAAGAACCCCCCCTCACCCACCCCGTGCCCCCCCTCCTAAGAACCCCCCCTCACCCACCCCGTGCCCCCCCTCCTAAGAACCCCCCCTCACCCACCCCGTGCCCCCCTCCTAAGAACCCCCCCTCACCCACCCACCCCCCCGTGCCCCCCCTCCCCCCCCGTGCCCCCCCTCCCCCACCCGTGCCCCCCCTCCCCCACCCGTGCCCCCCTCCTAAGAACCCCCCCTCACCCACCCCGTGCCCCCCCTCCTAAGAACCCCCCCTCACCCACCCACCCCCCCGTGCCCCCCCTCCTAAGAACCCCCCCTCACCCACCCACCCCCCCCCGTGCCCCCCCCTCCTAAGAACCCCCCCTCACCCACCCACCCCCCCCCGTGCCCCCCCCTCCTAAGAACCCCCCCTCACCCACCCACCCCATGCCCCCCCTCCTAAGAACCCCCCCTCACCCACCCCGTGCCCCCCCTCCTAAGAACCCCCCCTCACCCACCCCGTGCCCCCCCTCCTAAGAACCCCCCCTCACCCACCCCGTGCCCCCCCTCCTAAGAACCCCCCCTCACCCACCCCGTGCCCCCCCTCCTAAGAACCCCCCTCACCCACCCACCCCCCCTCCTAAGAACCCCCCCTCACCCACCCCCCCGTGCCCCCCCTCACCCACCCACCCCCCCGTGCCCCCCCTCCTAAGAACCCCCCCTCACCCACCCACCCGTGCCCCCCTCAAAAGAACCCCCCCTCACCCACCCCGTGCCCCCCCTCCTAAGAACCCCCCCTCCTAAGAACCCCCCCCTCACCCCCCCTCCTAAGTGCCCCCCCTCCTAAGAACCCCCCCTCACCCACCCCGTGCCCCCCCCTCCTAAGAACCCCCCCTCACCCACCCCGTGCCCCCCCTCCTAAGAACCCCCCCTCACCCCCCCTCCTAAGTGCCCCCCCTCACCCACCCCGTGCCCCCCCTCCTAAGAACCCCCCCTCACCCACCCCGTGCCCCCCCTCCTAAGAACCCCCCCTCCTAAGAGCCCCCCCTCACCCCCCCTCCTAAGAGCCCCCCCTCCTAAGAGCCCCCCCTCCTAAGAGCCCCCCCTCACCCCCCCTCCTAAGTGCCCCCCCTCACCCACCCCGTGCCCCCCCTCCTAAGAGCCCCCCCTCACCCACCCCGTGCCCCCCCTCCTAAGAACCCCCCCTCACCCACCCCGTGCCCCCCTCCTAAGAACCCCCCCTCACCCACCCCGTGCCCCCCCTCCTAAGAACCCCCCCTCACCCACCCCGTGCCCCCCCTCCTAAGAACCCCCCCTCCTAAGTGCCCCCCCTCACCCCCCCTCCTAAGTGCCCCCCCTCACCCACCCCGTGCCCCCCCTCCTAAGAACCCCCCCTCCTAAGTGCCCCCCCTCACCCCCCCTCCTAAGTGCCCCCCCTCACCCACCCCGTGCCCCCCCTCCTAAGAACCCCCCCTCCTAAGTGCCCCCCCTCACCCCCCCTCCTAAGTGCCCCCCCTCACCCACCCCGTGCCCCCCCTCCTAAGAACCCCCCCTCCTAAGTGCCCCCCCTCACCCACCCCGTGCCCCCCCTCCTAAGAACCCCCCCTCCTAAGTGCCCCCCCTCACCCACCCCGTGCCCCCCCTCCTAAGAGCCCCCCCTCACCCACCCCGTGCCCCCCCTCCTAAGAACCCCCCTCACCCACCCACCCCGTGCCCCCCCTCCTAAGAACCCCCCTCACCCACCCACCCCGTGCCCCCCCTCCTAAGAACCCCCCCTCCTAAGTGCCCCCCCTCACCCACCCCGTGCCCCCCCTCCTAAGAACCCCCCCTCCTAAGAGCCCCCCCTCACCCACCCCGTGCCCCCCCTCCTAAGAACCCCCCCTCACCCACCCCGTGCCCCCCCTCCTAAGAACCCCCCCTCACCCACCCCGTGCCCCCCCTCCTAAGAACCCCCCCTCACCCACCCCGTGCCCCCCCTCCTAAGAACCCCCCCTCCTAAGTGCCCCCCCTCACCCCCCCTCCTAAGTGCCCCCCCTCACCCACCCACCCCCCCCCGTGCCCCCCCCTCCTAAGAACCCCCCCTCACCCACCCACCCCCCCCCGTGCCCCCCCCTCCTAAGAACCCCCCCTCACCCACCCACCCCGTGCCCCCCCTCCTAAGAACCCCCCCTCACCCACCCCGTGCCCCCCCTCCTAAGAACCCCCCCTCACCCACCCCGTGCCCCCCCTCCTAAGAACCCCCCCTCACCCACCCCGTGCCCCCCCTCCTAAGAACCCCCCCTCACCCACCCCGTGCCCCCCCTCCTAAGAACCCCCCCTCACCCACCCCGTGCCCCCCCTCCTAAGAACCCCCCCTCACCCACCCACCCCGTGCCCCCCCCTCCTAAGAACCCCCCCTCACCCACCCACCCCGTGCCCCCCCCTCCTCAGACCACCCCCACCCCCCCACCCCGTGCCCCCCCCATCCTCAGACCACCCCCACCCCCCCACCCCGTGCCCCCCCCATCCTCAGACCACCCCCACCCCCCCACCCCGTGCCCCCCCCATCCTCAGACCACCCCCACCCCCCCACCCCGTGCCCCCCCCTCCTCAGACCACCCCCACCCCCCCACCCCGTGCCCCCCCCTCCTCAGACCACCCCCACCCCCCCACCCCGTGCCCCCCCCATCCTCAGACCACCCCCACCCCGTGCCCCCCCCTCCTCAGACCACCCCCACCCCCCCACCCCGTGCCCCCCCCTCCTCAGACCACCCCCACCCCCCCACCCCGTGCCCCCCCCTCCTCAGACCACCCCCACCCCGTGCCCCCCCCTCCTCAGACCACCCCCCCACCCCGTGCCCCCCCCTCCTCAGACCACCCCCCCACCCCGTGCCCCCCCCCTCCTCAGACCACCCCCCCACCCCGTGCCCCCCCCCTCCTCAGACCACCCCCCCACCCCGTGCCCCCCCCCTCCTCAGACCACCCCCCCACCCCGTGCCCCCCCCTCCTCAGACCACCCCCACCCCCCCACCCCGTGCCCCCCCCTCCTCAGACCACCCCCACCCCCCCACCCCGTGCCCCCCCCTCCTCAGACCACCCCCACCCCGTGCCCCCCCCTCCTCAGACCACCCCCCCACCCCGTGCCCCCCCCTCCTCAGACCACCCCCACCCCCCCACCCCGTGCCCCCCCCTCCTCAGACCACCCCCACCCCCCCACCCCGTGCCCCCCCCTCCTCAGACCACCCCCACCCCGTGCCCCCCCCTCCTCAGACCACCCCCACCCCCCCACCCCGTGCCCCCCCCTCCTCAGACCACCCCCACCCCCCCACCCCGTGCCCCCCCCTCCTCAGACCACCCCCACCCCGTGCCCCCCCCTCCTCAGACCACCCCCACCCCGTGCCCCCCCTCCTCAGACCACCCCCACCCCGTGCCCCCCCTCCTCAGACCACCCCCACCCCGTGCCCCCCCCTCCTCAGACCACCCCCACCCCGTGCCCCCCCCTCCTCAGACCACCCCCACCCCCCCACCCCGTGCCCCCCCCTCCTCAGACCACCCCCACCCCCCCACCCCGTGCCCCCCCCTCCTCAGACCACCCCCACCCCGTGCCCCCCCCTCCTCAGACCACCCCCCCACCCCGTGCCCCCCCCTCCTCAGACCACCCCCACCCCCCCACCCCGTGCCCCCCCCTCCTCAGACCACCCCCACCCCCCCACCCCGTGCCCCCCCCTCCTCAGACCACCCCCACCCCGTGCCCCCCCCTCCTCAGACCACCCCCACCCCCCCACCCCGTGCCCCCCCCTCCTCAGACCACCCCCACCCCCCCACCCCGTGCCCCCCCCTCCTCAGACCACCCCCACCCCCCCACCCCGTGCCCCCCCCTCCTCAGACCACCCCCACCCCGTGCCCCCCCTCCTCAGACCACCCCCACCCCGTGCCCCCCCTCCTCAGACCACCCCCACCCCGTGCCCCCCCCTCCTCAGACCACCCCCACCCCCCGTGCCCCCCCCTCCTCAGACCACCCCCACCCCCCCACCCCGTGCCCCCCCCTCCTCAGACCACCCCCACCCCGTGCCCCCCCCTCCTCAGACCACCCCCACCCCGTGCCCCCCCTCCTCAGACCACCCCCACCCCGTGCCCCCCCTCCTCAGACCACCCCCACCCCGTGCCCCCCCCTCCTCAGACCACCCCCACCCCGTGCCCCCCCCTCCTCAGACCACCCCCACCCCCCCACCCCGTGCCCCCCCCTCCTCAGACCACCCCCACCCCCCCACCCCGTGCCCCCCCCTCCTCAGACCACCCCCACCCCGTGCCCCCCCCTCCTCAGACCACCCCCCCACCCCGTGCCCCCCCCTCCTCAGACCACCCCCACCCCGTGCCCCCCCTCCTCAGACCACCCCCACCCCGTGCCCCCCCCTCCTCAGACCACCCCCACCCCGTGCCCCCCCCTCCTCAGACCACCCCCACCCCGTGCCCCCCCCTCCTCAGACCACCCCCACCCCGTGCCCCCCCCTCCTCAGACCACCCCCACCCCCCCACCCCGTGCCCCCCCCTCCTCAGACCACCCCCACCCCGTGCCCCCCCCTCCTCAGACCACCCCCACCCCCCCACCCCGTGCCCCCCCCTCCTCAGACCACCCCCACCCCCCCACCCCGTGCCCCCCCCTCCTCAGACCACCCCCACCCCGAGACCTCTCCCCCTCCTCCTCCTCCTTGCCCTCCACACTCCCCTTGACCCTCTCTCCCGCCCCCCCGCCTTTCCGCGCGGACCTGTATTTGAAAGTGAAGCCGGTGCGGTCGCTGCCCTCCCGGTACTGCCGGAGGAAATCCCGCAGCCGCTTCTGGAGCTGTGTCCGGCGGATCTGGCCCGAGTCTCCCGGGGTTTCAGACCCGAAGCTGTCGCTGAAAAACACGCCGGGATCATCAAACCCGGACATGGCGGGGCCGGGCCCGAGTCTGGGGCCTCTCGAGAATTCTTCTTCTTCCTCCTCTTCACTTTCTCTCACTCTATCTCGTTATTTTATCTTTCCCTCTATTTATTTTCCGTCTACTTTCTCTCTTCAATTTTTTATTTCTCTCCCTTCTTCCCCGCCGCGCACCCTGGGCTTTCGCGCCAGAACCACATCAGGTCCCGCCCTCTTTCTCTCATTGGCTGTTCCTAGAACTGGCTCCGCCCTATCCCCGTTCTGGCGCCAAATATTAGCCAATCAGCAGGAAAAGGCATTTCCGGGCGATCACCCGGCCCCTTGCGCCGCTGCTCCCCCATTTGGGCGGAAATTAAAGGCCCTAGGCCTCTCTTTCCCGGTCACTTTCCACCTTAAAGCAACAAACTCCTTGCATTGATGAACCCTCCTGGGACGTGATTTCCCTGGAACTATCTGAGTGGAAGGTCTGCTATTCAGGTTTGTTTTTCTGATAGGTGTTCCCAAGCCTCCAGCATGATCTCCAAACACTTGCTGTGTTTATTTCATTATTTCCTGCATATTTAGCTTTTATTTGAGCATTGTCCTGAGAGCTGAATAGCAATTATCAATTAACCTCCTGGCCACTGGAGAATCATGATGTGGCAGTGCCAGTGTCAGACTGGGGTGACCAAGGCCAGAAATCACAGTCACCAGGTTATAGCCCAACACAGTTCATTTGAAAACGCAAGCTTTTGGAGTGCTTCACCTGACACGGTCTATGCTCTAAAAGCTTGTGTTTTTGAATAAACATGTTGGGTTATAACCTGGTGTCGTATGATTTCTGATTGGAGAGGGTGAAACACAAGGAGAATGACCGTAGGGCCATGTAATGAAAAGGTTGTGATTTCTTTACCTACTTTGTACAGCATTAATCATCTCGAAAGATATTGGCACTGAGGGAACAAAAACATCTTTGACTAGGTGATGGGAAATGCCGTGATAAAAGCTTCAGGAATGTGTCCAGGCAGAGTTAGCAATTCTATATCTTGCCAATCTCCATTGAAACATTTGTGTACTTCAATCACTCTTCATGCAAATGCTCCCAACCTGTACCACACCCCACTTCAAGCAAAACAAGAATCCACAGGCACCGGTGGGTTTGAATCTCACAATTAGGTTAGATTCCCCACAGTGTGGAAACAGGCCCTTTGGACCAGCAAGTCCACACTGCCCCTTGAAGCATCCCAACCAGTCCCATCCCCCTATAATCCACACACCCCCGAACACTACGGGCAATTTAGCATGGCCGATCCACCTAGCCTGCACATCTTTGGACTGTGGGAGGAAACCGGAGCGCCCGGAGGAAACCCACGCAGACATGGGGAGAATGTGCAAACTCTGCACAGACAGTTACCTGAGGCTAGAATCAAACCTGGGTCCCTGGCACTGTGAGGTTGCAGTGCTAACCACTGAGCCACCGTGCCGCCCAAGGTCATAAAGATGTACAGCACGGAAACAGATCCTTCAATCCAACCTGTCTGCACCAACCAGGCATCCCAATCTAACCCAGGTCCATTGCTAGCATTTGGTCCAAATCCTTCTAAACCCTTCTTATTCCTGTACCTATCCAGATGCCTTTTAAATGTAGTAATTGTATTTGCCTGCATCACTTTGCCTGCCACTTGTTTCATTTACCATCCCCCATCTGCATGAAGAAGTTGCACCTTAGGTCCTTTTCAAATGTTTCCCCTCTCGACTTAAACCTGTGCCCTCTAGCTTTCCCCACCCTAGGAAAAAGACCTCACTTTTGCTATGCCCCTCATGATTTTGTAAACCTCTATAACGTTACCCCCTCAGCCACCAACACTGCAGCAAAAAAGCCACAGCTTATTCAGCCCCTCCCCGTAACTTAAACCCCCCCAGTCCCAGAAACATCCTTACAAATCTTCTCTGCACTCTCAGCTTTAACAACGACGTGGAAGGGCGGCCAGAATTGTATGCAGTATTCTAAAAGTTGCCTTACCATTGTCCTCTATAGCTGTAACATGATGTCCCATCTCCTATATTCAATGTTCTGACCAATGAAGGCAAGTGTGCCAAATGCCTTCTTCAGCAGCCTGTCTACCTGCGAGTCCGCTTGCAAGGAACTATGCACCTGCATCCTTGGGTCTCTTTGCTTAGCAACACAGCCTAGGGCCCTACCCTTAACTGTACAAGTCTTGCCCTGGCTTACCTTACCAAAATGCCACACTTTACACTTATCTAAATGAAACTCCATCTGCCACTCCTTGGCCCATTGGCCCATCTGATCAAGGTCCCATTGTACTCTGAGATAACCATCTTCACTGCCCACTACACCACTAGTTTTGGTGTCATCTGCAAACTTATTAACTGTGCCTCCTATATTTACATTTGTTGTAAATAGTGATTGTGTGGAAATAGATAAATATCCATGTATTTAACCAATTCTGTTTGGAGAGTTCCATCCTTACAGATGCAGAATTCCAGATCACAACGAATGCAACATGAAAATTCTCCCCACTCTGCTATGAGCAATCTCTTGCCTCTGTTGATTCACTGCCCTGTCAATGGAAAGAGTTTCTTTTTGGCTGTTATGGTGTAATGATATTGTTCCTGCCTCTGAGGCAGGAAGGTTCAAGTGTCACCTGCTCCAGAGTGTAAAATGATATTTTTGAACACGTTGATTAGAAAGTATCTGAGAAGAGTATTTTTTAAATAGAATCCCCACAGTGTGTAAACAGGTCATGCAGCCCAACAAGTGCACACTAATCCTCCAAAGAGCATCCCAGCCAGACCCATCCCCATAACCCTGCATTTCTCACGGCTAACACACTTAACCTACACATCCCTGGACACTATGTGCAATTTATTATGGCCAATCCACCCAACTTGCACATCTTTGGATTGTGGGAGGAAACTAGAGCACCCAGCAGAAACCCACACAAACGCAGGGGGAGCATGCAAACTCCACACAGGTAGTTGCTTAAGGCTGGAATTGAACCTGGGGTTCTTGGGGCTGTGAGGCAGCAGTGTTAACCACTGAGCCAATCTTACAATTTCTCCTTACGTTCTGTAAACATCCTTTATCAATTTGAACTTGGTTATAAAATCACATATGAATCTTCCCCACATGAAGTGCTCCTTTGGTCTTGAATTCATCAAAATCCCTCATCTCTGGAATCATTCCAGTCTACCTCCTATGCAGGACCTTGACATTTTTGCTGAAGGACGGTATTCAGATTTTGATATTATGCTACGCTTGAGACCTAACCATAAGGTTAATAACAGTTTAACATATTGTTCAAGATTTTCAACCTTTCTGTTTCAATTGTTAAAGCAATGCGTATTAAGCACTTTCTGAATTCATCTTGACTCCAATGCAGATTACTTGTCTAAGAGTAGAAAGTGATACATTTCCAAGTAAGAGATAACAAGGTGTAGAACTGGATGAATACAGCAGGCGAAGCAGCATCAGAGGAGCAGGTAAGCTGACGTTTCGGGCCTGGAGATAGTAGGAACTGCAGATGCTGGAGAACCTGGGATAACAAGGTGTAGAGCTGGATGAACACAGCTGGGGGAGGCGAAGGGGTCTCTGAAATAAATAGGGAGAGGGGGAGGCAATGATGGAATGTGGATAAAGGAGCAGATAGGTGGAGAGAAGACGGACAGGTCAAGGAGACGGGGTGAAGCCTGTAAAGGTGAGCGTAGGTAGGTTGTTGGGACGGGGGTTGGTCAGTTGGGAAGGAAGGGTGGGTGACAATAGACATTAGGTGCAGGAGTAGGCCATTCGGTCCTTCGAGCCAGCACCACCATTCATTATGATCATGGCTGATCATCCACAATCAGTATCCTGTTCCTGCCTTATCCCCATAACCCTTGATTCCACTATCTTTAAGAGCTCTATCCATCTCTTTCTTGAAAGTATCCAGAGACTTGGCCTCCACTGCCTTCTGAGGCAGAGCATTCCATATATCCACCACTCTCTGGGTGAAGAAGTTTTTCCTCAACTCTGTTCTAAATGGCCTACCCCTTATTTTTAAACTGTGTCCTCTGATTCTGATGGGAGGGAAGACGGAGATGTCAAGGAGGTGGGTACGAGCTGGGCTGGACTTGGGATGAGGTCGGGGTGGGGAGATTTTGAAGTTTGTGAAGTCCACGTTGAGACCATTGGGCTGTAGGGTTTCCAAGCGAAATATGAGGTGCTGTTCCTACAGCCTTCGGGTGGCATCGCTGTGGCACTGAAGGAGGCCCAGGATGGACATATCGTCCAAGGAGTGGGAAGGGGAGTTGAAGTGGTTTGCGACCAGGAGGTGCAGTTGTTTGTCGCGAACCGAGCATAGGTGTTCCACAAAGCGGTCTCCAAGATTCTGCTTTGTTTCCCTGATGTAGAGGAGGCCACATCAGGAGCAGCAGATACAATATACCATTAGCAGAGGTGCAGGCGAACATCTCTTTAATGTGGAAGGTTTTCTTGGGGTCTGGGATGGGGGTGAGGGGGGATGTGTAGGGGCAGGTGTAGCACTTCCTGCGGTTGCAGGTAAAAGTTGCAGGGGGTGGTGGAATTCGTGGGGAGTGTGGAGCGGACGAGGGAGACACAGAGAAGCCAGAGGTGGTGGGGCTAGTGAGGTTGATTTTTGAGTCTGAGGGGAACACCTGGGTGGTACTGTACCCATGTGTCTGCTGCCCTGGCCTTTCTAAATGTTGGCGGTCTCAGGCTAGGGAGGTGCTATCAATGGAGCCCTGTTAAGTTGGTGCAGTGCAGCTTGTAGATGGTATGCACTGCTGCCTCTGTGCATTGAAAGTAGAAGCGTACCAACGAGGCGGGCTGCTTTGTCCTAGATCATGTCAAGCTACTTGAGTGTTGTTGAGGCTCAACTCATTCAGGCAAGTGGGAGAATTGCATTACATGCCTGACTTGTGCCTTGTAGATGCTGGACAGATGTTGGGGAGTCAGAAGGTGACTTACTCTCTGCAGTATTCCTAACCTCTGACCTGCTCTTGTAGTGACTGTGTTTATATGGCTAGTCCAGTTCAGTTTCTGATCAATGGTAACCCCTAGGCTGTTGTGCAGGTTAGAGTGGATTGCTAAATCACCCTGTAATGCCCAGGGTTGTGTAGGTTAGATAGGTTAGCCGTAGTTGGGGGATTACAGGGGTGGGTGGGATGCTTTTCAGAGAGTCAGTGCAAACTCTGTGGGCTTCTTTCAGCGCTGTAAGGATTTTATGAAATTGCAATGGGACATCCAGAGGCAGGTGGAGATGGTGATGGAGGGCACTGAGTGAGGGAGGGCACAGGATGAGGGAACACTGTAGTTCAACGGGACCTCTGCCTGCAGGTGTTGACAGTGAGGAAGGTGGGTGTCTGCCAGCATATTCGAAGAGATGATCACTGGAAGAAAACAGTGTCTTTGGTGGAAGAAGAGCTGATCAGAAGAGGGCAGGGAGAGACAGAGAATTCAACAACCCAATGAGACCCAGAGGCATCATTCCATGTACGTAGTGTAAATAGATCCTTAACTCGCATTCCTATTTGTAATGACCACATCCCAATGGAATATAGAATCCCTGCTTTATGATCTTTGACCAAAACCCATCCGTCTTGTCCCCTACCTCATTCCAAAGGCAAGATGAGTCTTAAAACTCCTCCAATCCCTCTTCCCTCCTCCTCCCACTGAGTTGTAGAGCAAAATATGTCAGCATTTGTTCGTGCGCTATATTGTTCTTTGTTCCGTTGAGAATCCTTCCTGCCACAGGGGCCAACTTGTATATTTCTTTGTTCTTTCCTGGGATGTGGGGTGGGCATCTCTGGTGAGACCAACATTTGTTGCCTATCCCCAACTGCCCTCAAGTTGGCTGGTTTGCCATGTTAGAAGTCATTTGAAAGTGAGGTGAGGAAGAAACTGTTTCACACGCTGTGTAGTTACGGTATGGAGTGCACTGACTGGAAAGATGGTGGAGACATTCAAGAGCGCATGATTATTTGGATAGAAATGGTGTTTAGGGATATGGGGAGAAGATTGGCACTAGTTACCAGAACCAGTGCTGTCACAGTGGGCTGAACAGCCTCCTGCACCATAGCCATTCCATGCTTGAGAGTCAACCACATTATTGTGGCTCTGCCATCACATAATAGGCCTTAAAGGATATGAATGAGCCAGATGCGTTTTAATAAAAAACAATCATTGCAGTTGTTATGGTGGGTTTAGTGATCCTAATGAGATTGTCAGGTGAACCTCATAGAATAGGAAATTAAAGAAACAAGAAAAAAACAAAAGAACTGTGGATGCTGTAAATCAGGAACAAAAACAAAGTTGTTGGAAAAGCTCAGCAGGTCTGGCAGCATCTGTGGTGGGAAAAACAGAGTTAACATTTCAGGTCTGGTGGCCCTTCCTCAGATACTGCTAGACCTGCTGAGCTTTTCCAGCAACTTTGTTTTAGTTCCTCATAGGAGTTCCTTGTTTAGGTCCAAAACTGGCCTCTGTGGAGTCACTTCAGAGGTGAGGAAAATATTTCTTTGCCTTTGCAACTTACCCCAGAAGGAGAGAGGGGCATCATTGAATATTAAGGGTGGGAAAGATAAATTCTTCACTGACAAAGGAATCAATGGCTATTGGGGGTCAAAAAGAAAAGTGGAGTTGAGGCCAAAATCAAAGCAGCCAGGATGTAATTGAAAGACAGAGAAAGCCAGAGGGGCCAAATGGCCTCCTTTTTTCTGCAAATACTGCTATTCTGGGACCAATGGCTTCATGATTACAGAACTGACTGGTCCATGCAGACAGACTGGGCAATCTGAAGGTCTACACACCTCACTGCTGAGATAAATTATTCTCCAGAATAGGTTAAATCCTCACACTCCTACAGCAATTAAAACAAATACAAGACAGGATCTGAAATCACCATCAATTTTAATTCAAAGGCACTTGCCCAGTTAGAGATGTGTTGGAAACAATTTGTACAAATATATATTCATATGTGTATGTACAGAAACTAACAAAAATAGAAAGAAATCGCATCTTTATCACACCTTTGAACCAGACATCCCTTAGTGCTGTCCAAGCAATGAAACATATCTGAAGCACAGTCATTGTTGTGATGGAAGGATATTTAAGCACAGCATGATTCCACTCACATGATCATAATCACATGGCTGTTTGCAGAGTGAACAAAAATTCCACAAACTGGAACTTCCCACATTTGAAGGCCTCACTGCTGGTCATGTGGATGGGATAGGTGATCAAAAGCCTGGTCACAGCCCCAAAGACTGCAGGAGCACCAATCCTGCATTTTACCCGATTGGGGGGGTGCCCTGCCAGCAGGCACTGATTCACGACAATAAGATTATTTGTTGGTGGTGGAGGAGCTGTAATGGGTAAATTATGAGGTTGGGCTGCATAGGTTTAATGGATGTCCTCCTGAGTTTAGATGGTTGAAACTGCGATCAATGAAGTTTGAAAAAAGACTCAGTAAGTTAGACAAAGAGAAAGTACATCTTTACTGAAGGGAGTGCCTAGATTAAGGACTCCCTTCCTCGTTCAGTGTACGTACAGCGGATGGACTGTAGCAGCTCCAAAACAAAACACTGCTCACCACCACTCTCTCAAGGGCATTAATACGTAATAAATGCCCTGGAGTCAGTTTCGGGTCTTTTGGTTGGTTGGATTATTAAGGGATATGGGGCTAAGGCAGTTGAAATTTGAGGGCAGCCATGATGGAGTTGAACAGACAGCATGATGGCTCAGTGGTTAGCACTGCTGCCTCACAGTGCCAGAGACCCAGGTTCAGTTCCACATTCGGGCAACGGCCTGGAAGGAGTTTGCACATTCTCCCTGTGTCTGCGTGGGTTTCCTCTGGGCGCTCCAGTTTCCTCCCACAGTCCAAAGACTATGCAGGTAGTTGAGTTGCCCAGGGTGCCCAGGACTGTGGGTTAGGTGGATTAGCCATGGGGAATGCAGGGTTACTGGGATAGGGTGGGGGGGTGGATACTCTTCAGAGTGTCAGTGCGGAATGGATGGGCCGAATAGCCTGCTTCCACACTGTAGGGATTCTATGAGTAGAGCAGGCTCCAGAAGCTGAAAAGCCATTTCCTGTTCCCATATTGCCTTCCTCTTTTTTTTCGTAATTTGAATCCACCCACAGAGATCAGCATTGCATGTAACAGGGAAAAATGGCAAGCACTGAGCCCTCTGTGGAACAGGGACACATTCCCCTTGCCCTCTAGGATCTCGTTTCCCCTTTGACCCTGACAGAGAGGCTGATGGGAGTTGGGCAACTGGTGATTATTCTCACCCCACACCACATGGACCTCACGCAGCTTTAGGGAGGGATTCTGCAAGTATGTAGCACCTTTCACTACCCTAGGACAGCCAGAATTGCCTCACAATCAGTCAGGTAATTCTCAAAAAGTCGTTACTTGCAGGAAACAAGGCAGCCAATTGGCATACAACATGCTCCCACAAGAAAGTAACAATGAACAGTCAATCGCTTGTTCTTGCATGACTTTGGTTCAGGGATAATTATTGGCCAGAACACCAGAGAGAACTCCCCAGCGCTTCTTCTCTGGAGGTGGGACCTCGGTACAACACTTCAAACAGGAGCTGGCACCTCCAACAGTGCTGCACCCCGTCAGAACTGTGCTGGAGGGTCATGAGGAGTGGGACTTGAGCCACAACATTCCAGCCCTGAGGCAAGAAAGCAATGTACTGAGGTGGGGGCTAAAAACTGGCCAAATTCGGTTAGTATGACAACACGGACATGGGGCAAAGACCATCTTGCTGCTGAAGTTCTCACAATACATACTGGTAACATGCAACAGCAAGGGACACCATAGCTAAACCAATCAACACAACAATCCTCAGGCTTTGGCTGTGCATTAGCGAATCATCGGAGGACTTTGGCAGATACTGATTGGCTCCTGTCACTGTTGTTGGTCCTGTGAAGAGAAAAGATAACTGTCATTGATCAATCAAAACTGACCAATAGGAACTGGTCCATCTATGGGAATTTCAATTCCGATCCTTGGGGAATTGGGAATTGAAAGTCTCAGCAATGGTGACCATTACAACCGCCATCACTGGCCATAAATAGAACCAGTTGAGCTCAGTAATGCCTCTTCAGGCAAGGAACCCTGCCGTCCCTCCCCACGTTCTACATGTGACTCCAGACCCACAACAATGTGGTGGATTCTTAACTTGCCATCCGAACTCGCAAACAAGGAGCAAGAATAAGTACCTCGACCACGCTAAGCCATTCAATAAGATCATGGTTGATCTAGGCCTAGAGAGAGGCTCAGTTCAAGGCCAGTTAGGAAAGTGCAAATGAGGAATGTGATGACTTTTAATCTGTTTTTGAACGGAGAAAGGACTTGTCACTAAAGGACAAACAACAAATGCTGCCCTGTGCAAAAAGTAGAGACAACAGGAATGCTTGACATCAACACACTTGGGCCAGAGAACACGTGTTTCCTTGGCACTGTGGCGAAGTTTACAGCCCGGTCTGACACCCCAGTCACACCCTGCTCACCCAGCCCAGCTGAGTTAGACCACCCCTTACCCTGAGCAACAGTTCGCCTCCTGGTCTCTGTCTCGTTGCTGTACACGGTACCATTTCTCTCTGATCTGGAGCAGAAATCCTGGAGTTCACGGAAAACCTGCAGCAGGAAATGAGGGGGAAGCTTTTAGTGACTGAGAAATTAGTATAAATGGAATGGGGGCAATGAATGGGACAGGTGTAACTGTACAGGGCCTTTGCAAGACCACACGTTAAGTATTTTTGAACAGTTTTGTTCTTCTTAGCCAAGAAAGGATATATTTGCCACAGAGGGAGTGCAGTTAAGGTTCGCCAGACTGAATCCTAGGTTGGCAGATCTGTCATATGATGCGAAATGGAGTTGACTGGGCCTGTACTCACTGGGGTTTTCAAATAATCCCATTGAAATGTGTCATATTTCGACTGGGTGAGACAGACTGGATGCAGGGATAATGCTTCCTCCAGGCCAGGGGGCAATCCAGAGCAAGGAGTCAGCATTTCTTGAAATTCAGTGGGCCATTTGGTGAGCTCAAGCGGGGGGACATTTCTCCACTTGGGGAATGGTGAACCTGTGAGATTCTCCACCTCAGAAGGCTGGGTCACCAAATAGAATCAGTGTCCCCGACTGTGTAGATAGAGGGTATTCAGCCCACTGAATGAATGAATCTCCAAAGAGCATCCTACACAGACTTCCACCCCAACCCATCCCATAATCCCGCATTTTCCGCGGTCAATCCACTGTAACCAGCACATCTCTAGGCTGTGCGAGGAAACGGGAGCACCTAGAGGAATATCGCACAGACACGGGGAGAGTGTGCAAACAGGCAGTTGCCTGAGGGTAGACTCGAGCCAGAGATCCTGGACCTGTCAGGCAGCAGTGCTAACCACTGAGCCACCATGCCACCTTATATAAAAAAAAGATGGAATTCTGGAAGCTGACGGTGTCAAATGAAATGGGGAAATAGCAGGGATATGGCTTGGAGGAATAGCCATTATATTGAAAGACAATGTGGACTCAATGGGCTGAATGGCCTTATCCTGCTCCTATTTTATATCTTTGTTACATTTTTAAGAAGGCAGTTCACAGCGAGAGATGGGCAATTAAAAGCTGGCCTCACATTGAAGGATACAACAATCACCATGGTTATGGAGTTTGAGTCTTCCTCCTACCTCCACGTTGAGCTGGAAGGCCCGGTTTGCCTCTTCCAGGATCTTTTCTTTTATCCCTTTCCCGGTGTCCAGGGTGTTCATGCGGGAGCGGTACAGCTGCTTGAACTTGGTGGCATTGGTGACCCGGTCAAAGGTGAAGAAGGCGACCCCTTCGCCTGTGCTTGGCAACTGCAATGCCTTCTGGGCCACCTTCTTCAGCACCTGTCCCCCTGACAGGTCCCCCAAGTACCTGATGTAGGAGTGGGCCACCAGCAGCTCAGGCTCCTGACGCCCGACCTGCTGGATCCGTGATACGTATTTTCCCGTGGCCCTTGGGCATTCGATGCGGCTCCGCCAGCCCGGCCCATGGAAATATTCCAGATCCTGCTCCAAGGCTTCCTTCCGGTGGAGCTCTGAGGGGAAGTAGAGAGGGGCGAAGGCCGGATGACCCTTGTTCCTCTCGATCTCCTCTTCCAGGGCCGAGTAGATGAAGTACAGAGAGTCCAGTAAAAGCTGTAGGAAGGACAGAGGGAAAGAGGATCGTGAGCAGGCCTCAGCTCAAGCTCATTGTCTGACACCAACATAGTGAGGGTCTTGAGGGAGGGTGTAGTGGGTGGTGAGGGTGAAGGGACAGGGATGAGGGGAATGGAGACGAGGGTGAGTGGGCTGGGTGCTGAGGGAAGGGAAGGTCCACCATTATTAAGCCTAGTCCAGTGTTCCCCAATACTAAAGGGACTGCTGCACTGTTGCAGGGTCAGAACTGCTGTGGTACCCTTGATGGCGTTTGAATCCCTGTCCTTAGACCTTTAGCCTCAGCCACTGGACTCCATGTCCAGTGACATTCCTGCTCTCCTCTCCCATTTGCATGCTCCCTTCCAACCCCATGTTGATACTGCATGCACTAACCAGACAGACCCCTGGGTTTACATCCTGGTCTCATATATCATCCTCAGTCTACGCCCAAAAGCTGCAATTTACCCCTGGGTCCCTTGGGTGAGGCCAATTGGTAATGTATGGGCTGATTCCTGATTTCTATCTGTCTTTTGACTGGCCCTGCTTGTTAAGGAGTGGTGTCTCGGTGAGATCATAAAGTGTCGAGTGCTGCCCCCTGGAGATCACCATCCTACAGAAAGTGGGGGAAGAGGTGGAGGATGAGGGTGGGGGGTAGGAAAGGTGAATAGGAAGTGGGAGTAATGTTTGAGAGAGAGCTGGGAGTGGCGATGTGAGGCGAAAGGTGATAGGTTGAAGGAGAGAGGGCGTGTGATTCGAAGAGCATATTTTACCTTGAACTGATCCCGGGTGACTTGACCCTTCTGGAAGTTTCTCATGAACTCCGAATTCTCGGCCTGTTCGTGCGAGTCCTTTGTGGCCAGCTTCAGGGCTTCTGATAGGTCAGACGGCATGCTGGAACCAAGATGTCAAAGGGCAGCGTTAGATTGGCTCAGTCTCACCACAAGCGGGGTCACTTATTCAGCACCCCGACCCTGTACAATGCCTCATATCCCCCCCCACCACCTCACTACCAACAAAACACGGAGAGATTTGTAATTGCTGCTCCCCCCAACCTCCTGAAACAGCCCTGTCTACCCATGACTGAGTCTGGATGGGAAGTTTCAGCTGGCTGTTTGACTGTAGAGGCCGTCACACTGAGGATGGTCTCGATGTTTACAAGTGTTCACTTTCCGACTGGGTTCACACTACCCAGTGGGGCTGAGGTCACCAGCCCATCCCGCCACCTCCCAAAGCCTGTATCCATTCATGGTCAGACGGCTATCTGAAAGGAACCTGCGGCCAGGTACAATCTCCTCAGGGGGATGGAGACTGCTGGTATAACCTGGGCCACTTTCACACAACAGACAGTGATCTGTCACTTCTGGCAGTTCTATCAGAGCAGACAAACACTAAATGTGACCCAACACTGAATCCGACCCTAAACCCTACCCTGAAGCGGACCCCAACTCTGAACTAAACCATAAACATGACCCTAACCTGAGTGCTGAATCCGACCCCCACCCTGACCCTTAGTCTAAACAAGTCCCTGACCCTAAAACCGACCCTAATGCAGTCAAACATCAAACCCAGATTGTGATCTTACTCCGATCTTAACCCTCTGTCACCAGCATCTCCCTTCTGGAGTGTGTGTTGTCCCTGGGCCACCATTGGGCTGAGCCTAGGGAGTATTCGGTGGGGACTGTAGCCCAGGTCTGATGGTTTTGTCCTCTCCCAAAGGACTTGACTTTCCCCATGGACACATATCTACATGGGATGGTCACCCTAGAGAATCGTGGAAAATCCTGAGCAGCTCATGTACCCTACCCCTTTCGTGTTCTGTGCTTCTCTCTCCCTCTAATAGTAGGGAGTTCCTGGGCTGAGCTACATCACCGGGCAGTATAGCCTGTATCTTTACCCTCTGCCTGCCTTGGGTAGAGTAGAGCATCAATCCTGGCTCCACGCTCTTACCTGATCCCGGGCTTCTGGTTCTGAGTTCTCAGCTGCTGTAGCTCAGCAAAAACCTGCATTTGAAATAAGATGAAGAAGAAAACAAATTTGAGGGCCCAGGGTGAAGTGAAAAAACAACTAAGGGCCAAGTTGTGTGGGGCTATAGGTGGAATCAGCTAATGAGGTTTATGGTTGGGCCAGCTGCATTAAACCTCAACTAGGCCCAGGGTGAAGATTGCATTCAAACAAATTAGAAACAGTTCTGAGAGCCAAGTGGAGGCAATAGGCTTCAGGCAGAGTCGTGTAGAAGGCCGAGCCTTAACCACAAGGCCCAGAAAGCCTTAAGGTGAAGGCCAAGGTCACACCAGCCTCATGCCAAACTGAGCAAGGATCATGAACAAAAATCCGTGGGATTTCATTATGAAAAAATAAAGACAAGTATGTTCCTCCTACCTCCACGTTGAGCTGGAAGGCCCGGTTTGCCTCTTCCAGGATCTTTTCTTTTATCCCTTTCCCGGTGTCCAGGGTGTTCATGCGGGAGCGGTACAGCTGCTTGAACTTGGTGGCATTGGTGACCCGGTCAAAGGTGAAGAAGGCGACCCCTTCGCCTGTGCTTGGCAACTGCAATGCCTTCTGGGCCACCTTCTTCAGCACCTGTCCCCCTGACAGGTCCCCCAAGTACCTGATGTAGGAATGGGCCACCAGCAGCTCAGGCTCCTGACGCCCGACCTGCTGGATCCGTGATACGTATTTTCCCGTGGCCCTTGGGCACTCGATGCGGCTCCGCCAGCCCGGCCCATGGAAATATTCCAGATCCTGCTCCAAGGCTTCCTTCCGGTGGAGCTCTGAGGGGAAGTAGAGAGGGGCGAAGGCCGGATGACCCTTGTTCCTCTCGATCTCCTCTTCCAGGGCCGAGTAGATGAAGTACAGAGAGTCCAGTAAAAGCTGTAGGAAGGACAGAGGGAAAGAGGATCGTGAGCAGGCCTCAGCTCAAGCTCATTGTCTGACACCAACATAGTGAGGGTCTTGAGGGAGGGTGTAGTGGGTGGTGAGGGTGAAGGGACAGGGATGAGGGGAATGGAGACGAGGGTGAGTGGGCTGGGTGCTGAGGGAAGGGAAGGTCCACCATTATTAAGCCTAGTCCAGTGTTCCCCAATACTAAAGGGACTGCTGCACTGTTGCAGGGTCAGAACTGCTGTGGTACCCTTGATGGCGTTTGAATCCCTGTCCTTAGACCTTTAGCCTCAGCCACTGGACTCCATGTCCAGTGACATTCCTGCTCTCCTCTCCCATTTGCATGCTCCCTTCCAACCCCATGTTGATACTGCATGCACTAACCAGACAGACCCCTGGGTTTACATCCTGGTCTCATATATCATCCTCAGTCTACGCCCAAAAGCTGCAATTTACCCCTGGGTCCCTTGGGTGAGGCCAATTGGTAATGTATGGGCTGATTCCTGATTTCTATCTGTCTTTTGACTGGCCCTGCTTGTTAAGGAGTGGTGTCTCGGTGAGATCATAAAGTGTCGAGTGCTGCCCCCTGGAGATCACCATCCTACAGAAAGTGGGGGAAGAGGTGGAGGATGAGGGTGGGGGGTAGGAAAGGTGAATAGGAAGTGGGAGTAATGTTTGAGAGAGAGCTGGGAGTGGCGATGTGAGGCGAAAGGTGATAGGTTGAAGGAGAGAGGGCGTGTGATTCGAAGAGCATATTTTACCTTGAACTGATCCCGGGTGACTTGACCCTTCTGGAAGTTTCTCATGAACTCCGAATTCTCGGCCTGTTCGTGCGAGTCCTTTGTGGCCAGCTTCAGGGCTTCTGATAGGTCAGACGGCATGCTGGAACCAAGATGTCAAAGGGCAGCGTTAGATTGGCTCAGTCTCACCACAAGCGGGGTCACTTATTCAGCACCCCGACCCTGTACAATGCCTCATATCCCCCCCCACCACCTCACTACCAACAAAACACGGAGAGATTTGTAATTGCTGCTCCCCCCAACCTCCTGAAACAGCCCTGTCTACCCATGACTGAGTCTGGATGGGAAGTTTCAGCTGGCTGTTTGACTGTAGAGGCCGTCACACTGAGGATGGTCTCGATGTTTACAAGTGTTCACTTTCCGACTGGGTTCACACTACCCAGTGGGGCTGAGGTCACCAGCCCATCCCGCCACCTCTCAAAGCCTGTATCCATTCATGGTCAGACGGCTATCTGAAAGGAACCTGCGGCCAGGTACAATCTCCTCAGGGGGATGGAGACTGCTGGTATAACCTGGGCCACTTTCACACAACAGACAGTGATCTGTCACTTCTGGCAGTTCTATCAGAGCAGACAAACACTAAATGTGACCCAAACCCAGACTCTAAATCTAACCCGAATGCAGCCTGACTTTGACCCCAACACTGAATCCGACCCTAAACCCTACCCTGAAGCGGACCCCAACTCTGAACTAAACCGTAAACATGACCCTAACCTGAGTGCTGAATCCGACCCCCACCCTGACCCTTAGTCTAAACTTGTCCCTGACCCTAAAACCGACCCTAATGCAGTCAAACATCAAACCCAGATTGTGATCTTACTCCGATCTTAACCCTCTGTCACCAGCATCTCCCTTCTGGAGTGTGTGTTGTCCCTGGGCCACCATTGGGCTGAGCCTAGGGAGTATTCGGTGGGGACTGTAGCCCAGGTCTGATGGTTTTGTCCTCTCCCAAAGGACTTGACTTTCCCCATGGACACATATCTACATGGGATGGTCACCCTAGAGAATCGTGGAAAATCCTGAGCAGCTCATGTACCCTACCCCTTTCGTGTTCTGTGCTTCTCTCTCCCTCTAATAGTAGGGAGTTCCTGGGCTGAGCTACATCACCGGGCAGTATAGCCTGTATCTTTACCCTCTGCCTGCCTTGGGTAGAGTAGAGCATCAATCCTGGCTCCACGCTCTTACCTGATCCCGGACTTCTGGTTCTGAGTTCTCAGCTGCTGCAGCTCAGCAAAAACCTGCATTTGAAATAAGATGAAGAAGAAAACAAATTTGAGGGCCCAGGGTGAAGTGAAAAAACAACTAAGGGCCAAGTTGTGTGGGGCTATAGGTGGAATCAGCTAATGAGGTTTATGGTTGGGCCAGCTGCATTAAACCTCAACTAGGCCCAGGGTGAAGATTGCATTCAAACAAATTAGAAACAGTTCTGAGAGCCAAGTGGAGGCAATAGGCTTCAGGCAGAGTCGTGTAGAAGGCCGAGCCTTAACCACAAGGCCCAGAAAGCCTTAAGGTGAAGGCCAAGGTCACACCAGCCTCATGCCAAACTGAGCAAGGATCATGAACAAAAATCCGTGGGATTTCATTATGAAAAAATAAAGACAAGTATGTTCCTCCTACCTCCACGTTGAGCTGGAAGGCCCGGTTTGCCTCTACCAGGATCTTTTCTTTTATCCCTTTCCCGGTGTCCAGGGTGTTCATGCGGGAGCGGTACAGCTGCTTGAACTTGGTGGCATTGGTGACCCGGTCAAAGGTGAAGAAGGCGACCCCTTCGCCTGTGCTTGGCAACTGCAATGCCTTCTGGGCCACCTTCTTCAGCACCTGTCCCCCTGACAGGTCCCCCAAGTACCTGATGTAGGAGTGGGCCACCAGCAGCTCAGGCTCCTGACGCCCGACCTGCTGGATCCGTGATACGTATTTTCCCGTGGCCCTTGGGCACTCGATGCGGCTCCGCCAGCCCGGCCCATGGAAATATTCCAGATCCTGCTCCAAGGCTTCCTTCCGGTGGAGCTCTGAGGGGAAGTAGAGAGGGGCGAAGGCCGGATGATCCTTGTTCCTCTCGATCTCCTCTTCCAGGGCCGAGTAGATGAAGTACAGAGAGTCCAGTAAAAGCTGTAGGAAGGACAGAGGGAAAGAGGATCGTGAGCAGGCCTCAGCTCAAGCTCATTGTCTGACACCAACATAGTGAGGGTCTTGAGGGAGGGTGTAGTGGGTGGTGAGGGTGAAGGGACAGGGATGAGGGGAGTGGAGACGAGGGTGAGTGGGCTGGGTGCTGAGGGAAGGGAAGGTCCACCATTATTAAGCCTAGTCCAGTGTTCCCCAATACTAAAGGGACTGCTGCACTGTTGCAGGGTCAGAACTGCTGTGGTACCCTTGATGGCGTTTGAATCCCTGTCCTTAGACCTTTAGCCTCAGCCACTGGACTCCATGTCCAGTGACATTCCTGCTCTCCTCTCGCATTTGCATGCTCCCTTCCAACCCCATGTTGATACTGCATGCACTAACCAGACAGACCCCTGGGTTTACATCCTGGTCTCATATATCATCCTCAGTCTACGCCCAAAAGCTGCAATTTACCCCTGGGTCCCTTGGGTGAGGCCAATTGGTAATGTATGGGCTGATTCCTGATTTCTATCTGTCTTTTGACTGGCCCTGCTTGTTAAGGAGTGGTGTCTCGGTGAGATCATAAAGTGTCGAGTGCTGCCCCCTGGAGATCACCATCCTACAGAAAGTGGGGGAAGAGGTGGAGGATGAGGGTGGGGGGTAGGAAAGGTGAATAGGAAGTGGGAGTAATGTTTGAGAGAGAGCTGGGAGTGGCGATGTGAGGCGAAAGGTGATAGGTTGAAGGAGAGAGGGCGTGTGATTCGAAGAGCATATTTTACCTTGAACTGATCCCGGGTGACTTGACCCTTCTGGAAGTTTCTCATGAACTCCGAATTCTCGGCCTGTTCGTGCGAGTCCTTTGTGGCCAGCTTCAGGGCTTCTGATAGGTCAGACGGCATGCTGGAACCAAGATGTCAAAGGGCAGCGTTAGATTGGCTCAGTCTCACCACAAGCGGGGTCACTTATTCAGCACCCCGACCCTGTACAATGCCTCATATCCCCCCCCACCACCTCACTACCAACAAAACACGGAGAGATTTGTAATTGCTGCTCCCCCCAACCTCCTGAAACAGCCCTGTCTACCCATGACTGAGTCTGGATGGGAAGTTTCAGCTGGCTGTTTGACTGTAGAGGCCGTCACACTGAGGATGGTCTCGATGTTTACAAGTGTTCACTTTCCGACTGGGTTCACACTACCCAGTGGGGCTGAGGTCACCAGCCCATCCCGCCACCTCTCAAAGCCTGTATCCATTCATGGTCAGACGGCTATCTGAAAGGAACCTGCGGCCAGGTACAATCTCCTCAGGGGGATGGAGACTGCTGGTATAACCTGGGCCACTTTCACACAACAGACAGTGATCTGTCACTTCTGGCAGTTCTATCAGAGCAGACAAACACTAAATGTGACCCAAACCCAGACTCTAAATCTAACCCGAATGCAGCCTGACTTTGACCCCAACACTGAATCCGACCCTAAACCCTACCCTGAAGCGGACCCCAACTCTGAACTAAACCGTAAACATGACCCTAACCTGAGTGCTGAATCCGACCCCCACCCTGACCCTTAGTCTAAACTTGTCCCTGACCCTAAAACCGACCCTAATGCAGTCAAACATCAAACCCAGATTGTGATCTTACTCCGATCTTAACCCTCTGTCACCAGCATCTCCCTTCTGGAGTGTGTGTTGTCCCTGGGCCACCATTGGGCTGAGCCTAGGGAGTATTCGGTGGGGACTGTAGCCCAGGTCTGATGGTTTTGTCCTCTCCCAAAGGACTTGACTTTCCCCATGGACACATATCTACATGGGATGGTCACCCTAGAGAATCGTGGAAAATCCTGAGCAGCTCATGTACCCTACCCCTTTCGTGTTCTGTGCTTCTCTCTCCCTCTAATAGTAGGGAGTTCCTGGGCTGAGCTACATCACCGGGCAGTATAGCCTGTATCTTTACCCTCTGCCTGCCTTGGGTAGAGTAGAGCATCAATCCTGGCTCCACGCTCTTACCTGATCCCGGACTTCTGGTTCTGAGTTCTCAGCTGCTGCAGCTCAGCAAAAACCTGCATTTGAAATAAGATGAAGAAGAAAACAAATTTGAGGGCCCAGGGTGAAGTGAAAAAACAACTAAGGGCCAAGTTGTGTGGGGCTATAGGTGGAATCAGCTAATGAGGTTTATGGTTGGGCCAGCTGCATTAAACCTCAACTAGGCCCAGGGTGAAGATTGCATTCAAACAAATTAGAAACAGTTCTGAGAGCCAAGTGGAGGCAATAGGCTTCAGGCAGAGTCGTGTAGAAGGCCGAGCCTTAACCACAAGGCCCAGAAAGCCTTAAGGTGAAGGCCAAGGTCACACCAGCCTCATGCCAAACTGAGCAAGGATCATGAACAAAAATCCGTGGGATTTCATTATGAAAAAATAAAGACAAGTATGTTCCTCCTACCTCCACGTTGAGCTGGAAGGCCCGGTTTGCCTCTACCAGGATCTTTTCTTTTATCCCTTTCCCGGTGTCCAGGGTGTTCATGCGGGAGCGGTACAGCTGCTTGAACTTGGTGGCATTGGTGACCCGGTCAAAGGTGAAGAAGGCGACCCCTTCGCCTGTGCTTGGCAACTGCAATGCCTTCTGGGCCACCTTCTTCAGCACCTGTCCCCCTGACAGGTCCCCCAAGTACCTGATGTAGGAGTGGGCCACCAGCAGCTCAGGCTCCTGACGCCCGACCTGCTGGATCCGTGATACGTATTTTCCCGTGGCCCTTGGGCACTCGATGCGGCTCCGCCAGCCCGGCCCATGGAAATATTCCAGATCCTGCTCCAAGGCTTCCTTCCGGTGGAGCTCTGAGGGGAAGTAGAGAGGGGCGAAGGCCGGATGATCCTTGTTCCTCTCGATCTCCTCTTCCAGGGCCGAGTAGATGAAGTACAGAGAGTCCAGTAAAAGCTGTAGGAAGGACAGAGGGAAAGAGGATCGTGAGCAGGCCTCAGCTCAAGCTCATTGTCTGACACCAACATAGTGAGGGTCTTCTGGGCAAGGGGACTGGGCACTGAAGGTTCTGAAGTTGGTAAGCCTGAGGCCCAGGGTACATTGATGACAGATTATGCCCACTCTCTTAAATATACTGAGGGAGTGCTGCACTGTTGGAGGTGCCATCTTTCAGAAATGAAACCAAGGCCCTGCTTTCCAGGGGCCAACATACATCATAGAATCCCTACAGTGTGGAAACAGGACCTTTGGCCCTCAGAGCATCTCACCCAGACCCATTGCCCCATAAACCACCTAATCTACACATTCCTGAACACTACGGCAATTTAGTATAGCCAATCCACCTAACCTGCACATCTTTGGACTGTGGGAGGAAACCCACGCAGACACGGGGAGAATGTGCAAACTCCACACAGACAGTTACCCGAGGCTGGAATTGAACCCAGGTCCCTGGTGCTGTGAGGCTGCAGTGCTAACCACCGAGCCACCGTGCTGCCCCTTAGCTACATCCCTCACCCAAGGTTCCGAAACCCGGATCAGTACCTCAACACTGCTTGGCACACAGCAAGACCCCACAGTCAGCCAACACGACCACGGTGACTACTGTCCGAAAGCACTCCATTGGCCCTCAGCACTTTAGGAATTCTGGGGTGAAGTAAGTGGCTACAGCAAAGCAAGTCTTCCTTCTTTCTACCCTAAAGGTGTGAAACTTGGGACTTGAAATATCTGGAATGTTTTCTCTTGGAGAAGAGAAGGCTGTCAGGAGATCCCATGTAAGATTTCAAAATCCTGAGGGCCTTGGACCGAGTGCATGAGGGGAAGCTGTCCCCACCCAAGGAGGACCAGGGGTGGAGCCCAGAGGACTCTGAATGAAAGATCATTGGCAAAGAGTTGTGATGGTGTATGTGGAATGGTTTTCAGACAGATGCAGGATCTGGAATGGGCTGCAGGACAGTGCAGTGAAGCCAGGTTCAATAAAGGCTTTTGAAGAGGGAATTGGATTGCTATCCAAGAAGGAAGAATGTGCAAGGCTATGGGGAGTAAACTGAAGAGGACTAGTCAATAAACTGTCCCTTCAGAGCACAAGCACAGACATGAGAGGCTGATTGGCCTCTTACTGTGCTGGAACTGCTCCCCAATTCAGAGTTGTGATCTAAATAGGAAAGCAGATCCAGATATCCAATTTGTATAATGAGTTTGGGGCAAAGTGTTAGCTCCTTCATTAGCTCATACTTGATGGGCAAAATGGTCCCCTGCTGTACAGTAAGATATTCTGATTCTGTCCTGGGAGAATCTTCTGACTGAAGAACCCAGGATGGATAATCTAGAAGGTAGAAGGAGGTCTGCTCTGGTCGATTTGAAAAGATTCCCCAGTTCATTCCATTACCTTGAACTGATCCCGGGTGACTTGACCCTTCTGGAAGTTTCTCATGAACTCCGAGTTCTCGGCCAGTTCGTGCGAGTCCTTTGTGGCCAGCTTCAGGGCTTCTGATAGGTCAGACGGCATGCTGGAACCAAGATGTCAAAGGGCAGCGTTAGATTGGCTCAGTCTCACCACAAGCGGGGTCACTTATTCAGCACCCCGACCCTGTACAATGCCTCATATCCCCCCCCCACCACCTCACTACCAACAAAACACGGAGAGATTTGTAATTGCTGCTCCCCCCAACCTCCTGAAACAGCCCTGTCTACCCATGACTGAGTCTGGATGGGAAGTTTCAGCTGGCTGTTTGACTGTAGAGGCCGTCACACTGAGGATGGTCTCGATGTTTACAAGTGTTCACTTTCCGACTGGGTTCACACTACCCAGTGGGGCTGAGGTCACCAGCCCATCCCGCCACCTCCCAAAGCCTGTATCCATTCATGGTCAGACGGCTATCTGAAAGGAACCTGCGGCCAGGTACAATCTCCTCAGGGGGATGGAGACTGCTGGTATAATCTGGGCCACTTTCACACAACAGACAGTGATCTGTCACTTCTGGCAGTTCTATCAGAGCAGACAAACACTAAATGTGACCCAAACCCAGACTCTAAATCTAACCCGAATGCAGCCTGACTTTGACCCCAACACTGAATCCGACCCTAAACCCTACCCTGAAGCGGACCCCAACTCTGAACTAAACCATAAACATGACCCTAACCTGAGTGCTGAATCCGACCCCTACCCTGACCCTTAGTCTAAACAAGTCCCTGACCCTAAAACCGACCCTAATGCAGTCAAACATCAAACCCAGATTGTGATCTTACTCCGATCTTAACCCTCTGTCACCAGCATCTCCCTTCTGGAGTGTGTGTTGTCCCTGGGCCACCATTGGGCTGAGCCTAGGGAGTATTCGGTGGGGACTGTAGCCCAGGTCTGATGGTTTTGTCCTCTCCCAAAGGACTTGACTTTCCCCATGGACACATATCTACATGGGATGGTCACCCTAGAGAATCGTGGAAAATCCTGAGCAGCTCATGTACCCTACCCCTTTCGTGTTCTGTGCTTCTCTCTCCCTCTAATAGTAGGGAGTTCCTGGGCTGAGCTACATCACCGGGCAGTATAGCCTGTATCTTTACCCTCTGCCTGCCTTGGGTAGAGTAGAGCATCAATCCTGGCTCCACGCTCTTACCTGATCCCGGGCTTCTGGTTCTGAGTTCTCAGCTGCTGCAGCTCAGCAAAAACCTGCATTTGAAATAAGATGAAGAAGAAAACAAATTTGAGGGCCCAGGGTGAAGTGAAAAAACAACTAAGGGCCAAGTTGTGTGGGGCTATAGGTGGAATCAGCTAATGAGGTTTATGGTTGGGCCAGCTGCATTAAACCTCAACTAGGCCCAGGGTGAAGATTGCATTCAAACAAATTAGAAACAGTTCTGAGAGCCAAGTGGAGGCAATAGGCTTCAGGCAGAGTCGTGTAGAAGGCCGAGCCTTAACCACAAGGCCCAGAAAGCCTTAAGGTGAAGGCCAAGGTCACACCAGCCTCATGCCAAACTGAGCAAGGATCATGAACAAAAATCCGTGGGATTTCATTATGAAAAAATAAAGACAAGTATGTTCCTCCTACCTCCACGTTGAGCTGGAAGGCCCGGTTTGCCTCTACCAGGATCTTTTCTTTTATCCCTTTCCCGGTGTCCAGGGTGTTCATGCGGGAGCGGTACAGCTGCTTGAACTTGGTGGCATTGGTGACCCGGTCAAAGGTGAAGAAGGCGACCCCTTCGCCTGTGCTTGGCAACTGCAATGCCTTCTGGGCCACCTTCTTCAGCACCTGTCCCCCTGACAGGTCCCCCAAGTACCTGATGTAGGAGTGGGCCACCAGCAGCTCAGGCTCCTGACGCCCGACCTGCTGGATCCGTGATACGTATTTTCCCGTGGCCCTTGGGCACTCGATGCGGCTCCGCCAGCCCGGCCCATGGAAATATTCCAGATCCTGCTCCAAGGCTTCCTTCCGGTGGAGCTCTGAGGGGAAGTAGAGAGGGGCGAAGGCCGGATGATCCTTGTTCCTCTCGATCTCCTCTTCCAGGGCCGAGTAGATGAAGTACAGAGAGTCCAGTAAAAGCTGTAGGAAGGACAGAGGGAAAGAGGATCGTGAGCAGGCCTCAGCTCAAGCTCATTGTCTGACACCAACATAGTGAGGGTCTTCTGGGCAAGGGGACTGGGCACTGAAGGTTCTGAAGTTGGTAAGCCTGAGGCCCAGGGTACATTGATGACAGATTATGCCCACTCTCTTAAATATACTGAGGGAGTGCTGCACTGTTGGAGGTGCCATCTTTCAGAAATGAAACCAAGGCCCTGCTTTCCAGGGGCCAACATACATCATAGAATCCCTACAGTGTGGAAACAGGACCTTTGGCCCTCAGAGCATCTCACCCAGACCCATTGCCCCATAAACCACCTAATCTACACATTCCTGAACACTACGGCAATTTAGTATAGCCAATCCACCTAACCTGCACATCTTTGGACTGTGGGAGGAAACCCACGCAGACACGGGGAGAATGTGCAAACTCCACACAGACAGTTACCCGAGGCTGGAATTGAACCCGGGTCCCTGGTGCTGTGAGGCTGCAGTGCTAACCACCGAGCCACCGTGCTGCCCCTTAGCTACATCCCTCACCCAAGGTTCCGAAACCCGGATCAGTACCTCAACACTGCTTGGCACACAGCAAGACCCCACAGTCAGCCAACACGACCACGGTGACTACTGTCCGAAAGCACTCCATTGGCCCTCAGCACTTTAGGAATTCTGGGGTGAAGTAAGTGGCTACAGCAAAGCAAGTCTTCCTTCTTTCTACCCTAAAGGTGTGAAACTTGGGACTTGAAATATCTGGAATGTTTTCTCTTGGAGAAGAGAAGGCTGTCAGGAGATCCCATGTAAGATTTCAAAATCCTGAGGGCCTTGGACCGAGTGCATGAGGGGAAGCTGTCCCCACCCAAGGAGGACCAGGGGTGGAGCCCAGAGGACTCTGAATGAAAGATCATTGGCAAAGAGTTGTGATGGTGTATGTGGAATGGTTTTCAGACAGATGCAGGATCTGGAATGGGCTGCAGGACAGTGCAGTGAAGCCAGGTTCAATAAAGGCTTTTGAAGAGGGAATTGGATTGCTATCCAAGAAGGAAGAATGTGCAAGGCTATGGGGAGTAAACTGAAGAGGACTAGTCAATAAACTGTCCCTTCAGAGCACAAGCACAGACATGAGAGGCTGATTGGCCTCTTACTGTGCTGGAACTGCTCCCCAATTCAGAGTTGTGATCTAAATAGGAAAGCAGATCCAGATATCCAATTTGTATAATGAGTTTGGGGCAAAGTGTTAGCTCCTTCATTAGCTCATACTTGATGGGCAAAATGGTCCCCTGCTGTACAGTGAGATATTCTGATTCTGTCCTGGGAGAATCTTCTGACTGAAGAACCCAGGATGGATAATCTAGAAGGTAGAAGGAGATCTGCTCTGGTCGATTTGAAAAGATTCCCCAGTTCATTCCATTACCTTGAACTGATCCCGGGTGACTTGACCCTTCTGGAAGTTTCTCATGAACTCCGAATTCTCGGCCAGTTCGTGCGAGTCCTTTGTGGCCAGCTTCAGGGCTTCTGATAGGTCAGACGGCATGCTGGAACCAAAAGGTCAAAGGGCACTGTCAAAGGAGGCGCCACTTATTTGGTCTATCGCTCTGTCATATACACACGCACTTTCGACAGAGCTGAGGGTTGTCAGGATTGTCAACTGTGGAAGCTGTCACACCAAGCTTGAGGGGTCAAAGGGTAGGGCTGCCCAAGGCAAAACTTGATGCAATGAGTTCCCATGGCGCCTGTGATTCCACAGCCATCATACTCTCATCCATGTGACCATTGTTTACACATGGATTGAGTGCTAATATTAGCTGGTTACTCAGTTGCAGAATGCATGACGATCAATCCCAGGCATGAACCATGTCCTGCCCTCTCATCTGGAGAGAAGAGATCTACAGCAGGAACACATTTACTGTCTCCAGACATAAGAGACCTGTTGATTCTTGACCCAGAAATACTCATGGGCAAGGTGTCGGGGTGTTCAGGTACTCAGTGGTGTTACACCACCAGCTCCAAGTCAGAAGGTCACAGATCTGAGGATCCCACCCCAGACTGGCCCACAAGACGCACAGCCTTGTACAGTAAGGAATTCCACAGACTTACAACCCTCTGAGAGAAGAAATTCCTCCTTATATATCTCTCTTAAATGGGTGACCTCCTTATTCTGGGATATTGCTCTCGGTACTTAGATTCTCCCACAAGGCCTGTCGGTACCTACCCAGTTGAGTTCCCTAATTGTATGTTTCAATATGGTCACCTCTTGTTCTTCTAAACTCCAATGAGCAAAGGCCAATCTACTCAACCATTCTTCATAAGACAGTCGCTCCCTTCCCAGGATCAGCTTCGTGAAATTTCTCTGGACTGCCTCCAATGCCAGTATACTTTTGCTTAGATAAGGGGCCCAAAACTGCACACAGTATTCCAATTGTGGCCTGACTTGTGTAGTTTTGGCAAAACATCCCTATTGTTTTACACCATTCCCTTTGAAATGAAGGCCATCAATTCATTTGTCCTCCCTATTATCTGCTGAACTTCGATGCCAGTTTTTTGGATTCATTAACGAAGACACCTGAACTCCCTTGTCAAAGAGAGGTCAGCATTTTCAGTTACATGAGTCGTACCACTCATGGGCTATCTTATTAACTCATGGGATGTGGGTATCTCTCGGCTGGGCCATCATTTATTGCCCATCCCTAATTGCCCAGGGGGCAGGTAAGAGTCAACCACATTGCTGTGGATCTGGAGTCACATGTACACCAGACCAGGTAACAGTTTCTTTCCCTAAAGGACAATAGTGAGCCAGATGTATTTTTCCACAAGGGACAATGGGTTCTTGGTCATCATTGGACTCTTAGTTCCAGAATTTCATTGAATCCAAGTTCCAACATCTGCTGTGGCAGGATTTGAACCCGGGTCCCCAGTTTATCACCAGGGTTTCTGAGGAAGGGTCACGGGACTCGAAGCGTTAACTCTGTTGTCTCCTGTACAGATGCTGCCAGATCTGCTGAGCTTTTCCAGCAACTTTGCTTTTGTTTCTGGATTAACAGTGCAGCAAAAATACCAGAAAGCCATCAGTGCTATGGTATTATAATCACTACCTTCCTCTGATCTCCACTCCCTGAAAGGCAACAAACTGAAACTGCTGCCTGTAAATATTTAATCTGTTGTGATCTTTCCACAGCTTGCTCACACCAGCTGGCAGTATCTTTAACAGTGTGATGCCCAGCAACAGGTTCACACTAGTCTCTCACTCCAGCTTCACACACAGCTGTCACACTCGTCTCTCTCTCTCTCTCTCTGGATTTGTTATCTAGTCTCACTCCAGATTCAGAATCAGTTTTCACTCTTGAATCAGAAGTGAGTCTCACCCCAGATGTATAACGGGGACTCACTCCAGATTCAGGATCTAGACTCATTCAGACATGAATCTCACTCTGGATTCAAACACTGGTCTCACTGCAGCTACAAAGCCTGGTAAGACCCTGGTTTCAGACACAAGTGTAGCTGCTGTCTGCCTCCTACCTGTCTGTGTGGTTGATGGTTCCTGTTGTGAGCTCTGTGCTGGTTTCCATTTCTGGTTCTCGGATTCTCTGGCAGCTCACTCTGTCCTCTGTCCAAAATGTGTGAAATTTGGACCCTTTTATGTGCTGTTTCTGGAATCCCACGTGATGCTGTGACTCAGCCCTCTTGTTGGAGCAGCTTTCTCCCTCTCCCAGCCCCACAATCATTCACATGATTGTCAGTTACTGAAGAATTAGTGCCGGGAGGATGTTGACTTCATTTCCTGTGTGGTTAACTTGGAGAGTTTTCTTGAGGTGTTAATCTAGAATGTTCTTTGTCCCACTGAGACCTTTGACCTCCTGCTCCCACTCAGCTCAAGTTTGGGCTTGTGTGCAATCGACTTTTACAGAAATGAGAGACTTAACCCCTTGGCTGCCAGATTCCCGAACTTAGAGTAGCAATAATATCCATGGGTCTGAGAGCTGTAAACAATGTTCCCCTCTGAACTCTGCGGTAGAGCTGAACTGGCACCATTCAGGATAGACAGATTATGGATTGGCAGATAGAAGGTCTGGAAGCATCAAAAATAGGAGCGGAATTCGGCTAGTTGGCCCTTCAAGCTTGCCCCAATATTCAGTATAATCAAGCTGAATATCCAGCGCAGTACCTGATCTGCTTTCTCCTCATACTCTTCAATTCCTTTATTTCTAAGAACTATTTCAAATTCCTTTTTGAAAAAAAATTCAATGTTTTGACCTCGACCACTTTCAATGGCAGAGAATTCTACAGGCGAACCACTCTCTGGGTGAAGAGATTTATCCTCACCTCAGGCCTAAATGTTCTACTCCATTTCCCCATACGATGATCCCAGGTTCTGGACTCCCTAATCATCGGAAGGTTCTACAGGAAAAATGTCCAATTGATCCAAATCATGTTGGTCACGTCTTTTCTGAAAGGAACAAACCAGCAAATGGAACCTTCCAGAATACAGATGCTTCAATAGTGACTCAGAGTCATTCCCCTCAATATCCATTCTCCTCCCTCTCCCTCACTTCCCTCTCCACCCCTCTCTCTCATTCCTTCCCTTCTCTATTCCCTTCTCTCCCAACTCCACTTCACTGCCTCTCCTATTTGAATGAGGCTCTGCCAAAGGGTGATATGGTGTTCTAGAGCCCACAGTCTTCCCCACTGCCCCCAAACCTTCGCTTCACCCTCAACCCTCACTTCCATTCCATTTGGCCCTCTCAGCCCAACTCTAGGGTCCCATGCCCAATTTCACCTCCCACTGCCACCTTTGTAGAGACATTCTCTTCAGAATTGTATGAGGACCACACCTCAGGGTCTGATGCCCATATTTTTCCCACTGGGTCTTGCCTACTGGTGTAGGATCTGCTCTGGGAGATCGATGGAAAGGATACCACTCCCTCACCAGTCATGTCTGGGACCCCGTGCCCCAACATTAGCAGAAAACAGGTCCCCACCTCCCGTTAGTCAGTTCATTCAGTCCCACGTGAATGAATGAAGGTCATGGCCTTGCATTTTTATCAATGCAATGTTCTTTATTGACTGAACGTCCTGTACTGTACCATTTACAGGTCTTTTGAGGCCGACATTGATTAGGTCCCTCACTGGCATCCTGTTCCTTTACTTCATCACTGACCTTTCACCTTTTGGGCCTAACCCTGACCCAGCCCATACCACAGGATGAAAACCTACACCCTGTGTGAACAAGTGCTCTCTGCCTGTATCCTGTTTGGCCCGGGACTAAAGTTGGGGTTGAACCCCTTGTTCTGCACTTTTCTCACATTTAGAAATTAATTTTTCTCCATACGCTACCAGAAGTTAACATACTTTGCAGCCTACAACATTTGTTCCCTAAAGAGCAATCATTGAGTCAATATTACAGCAAGATTTTTAACAGTTTGGGCTGAAAAGTGACCAGGAGCATTCACACCACACAAATGGCAACAGTGACCATCTCCAACAAGAGACAAACTAACTATTGCCTCTTGACATTCATTTCTGTTGTCATCACTGAATCCCTCCACTGTTGACATCCTGGGGTTAAGATTGACCATTGAACTGGGCCATCCATAAAAATACATCAGCTCCAAGCGCCAGTCAGAGCCTAGGATTTCAATAGTGAGTAACTCACCTCCTCGTTCCCCAAGGCCTGTCCATCATCTACAAGGTACAAATCACTTGCACTTGGATGAGTACAGCCCCAACAACACTCAAGAAGCTCAACACTATCCAGGACAAAGCAACCCACTTGATTGGCAACATATCCACAAGCATTCACTCCTTTTACCAGTAATGTTCAATAGCAGTATGTCCCATTGACAAGATGCACTGTGACAACTCACCAAGGCTCAGTAAAGCCTTTGATAAGGTTCCACATGGTAGGCTATTGGAGAAAATACGGAGGCACGGGATTGAGGGAGATTTAGCAGTTTGGATTAGAAACTGGCTTTCTGTAAGAAGGCAACGAGTGGTGGTTGATGGAAAATATTCAGCCTGGAGTCCGGTTACTTGTGGTGTGCCTCAAGGACCACTGTTTTAGGACCACTGCTGTTTGTCATTTTTATAAATGACTTGGATGCAGGCATAGGTGGATGGGTTAGCAAGTTTGCAGACGACAGTAAAGTCGGTGGAGTGGTGGACAGTGTGGAAGAATGTTGCAGGTTGCAGGGAGACTTGGATAAACTGCAGAATTGGGCTGAAAGGCAGCAAATGGAGTTCAATGCAGATAAATGTGAGGTGATTCACTTTGGGAAGAATAATAGGAAGGCAGAATACTGGGTCGATGGAAAGATTCTTGGTAGTGTCGTTGTGCGGAGGGATCTTGGTGTCCACGTACATAGATCCCTGAAAGTTGCCACCCAGGTTGATAGTGCTGTTAAGAAGGTAAAGGGTGTGTTAGGTTTTATTGGTAGAGGGTTTGAGTTCCGGAGCCGTGATGTCATGCTGCAACTGTACAAAACGCTAGTGCGGCCTCACTTGGAATATTGCGTGCAGTTCTGGTCGCCCTATTACAGGAAGGATGTGGAATCATTGGAAGAGGTGCAGAGGAGATTTACCAGGATGTTGCTTGGTCTGGAGCGCAGGCCCTATGAAGAAAGGCTGAGGGACTTTGGTCTGTTCTCATTGGAGAGAAGGAGGCTAAGAGGGGATTTAATAGAGACATACAAGATGATCAGAGGATTAGATAGGGTGGACAGTGAGAGTCTTTTTCCGAGGAAGATGACATCAGCTTGTACAAGGGGGCATAGCTACAAATTGAGGGGTAATAGATTTAAGACAGATGTCAGAGGCAGGTTTTTACTCAGAGAGTGGTAAGGATGTGGAACGCCCTGCCTGCCAATGTAGTTAACTCAGCCACATTAGGGGCATTTAAACAGTCCTTGGATAAGTATATGGATGATGATGGGATAGTGTAGGGGGATGGGCTTAGATTAGTTCACAGGTCGGCACAACATCGAGGGCCGAAGGGCCTGTTCTGCGCTGTATTGTTCTATGTTCCTCCAACAGCACCCGCTAAACCCATGATCATCGCCATCTGGAAGGACTAGGGCAGCAGATAGATGGGAACACCACTCTCTGCAACTTGCCCTTCCAAGCCACTCACCATCCAGATTTGCAAATTATGTCACCATTCCTTTATTGTCACTGGGTCAAAATCCTGGAATTTCCTTCTTTATAGCACTATGGGTCTACCTACGCCTCAGGAACTGCAGTGGTTCAAGAAGGCAGCTCACCACCACTACCACAATTAGGGGATGAGCAATACATGCAGGGCTAGCCGGTAATGTCAACATCCTTTGAACTAATTTTATAAAAATGTCCTCAATACATTTAAAACCAAGCATTTAGGCATCAATTGACATCCAAAATAGTGGTTAACTGACATCAAATCTGTTAATCATCTTAAACACAGCAATTACACTTCCAAGGCAGTATGAAACCTTGTACCAGTCTTCAAACTGTAACCCTTCTAGCCCCACAATGAATGTGGAAAATCTGTCTCATGCCCTTTCAAGAATGCATCCTTTGTTGGGCACAAGTATGGATCAAAACATTGCTCCTTTTCAGATAATATTTCAACTTGCACTTGAAACTCTCGCTGAACCTGCTTTCACCACATTCTCAGGCAGTGCATTCCAGACCCTAACCACTCACATAATTTCAAAGCTTTTCCTCATCTCGCTATCGGTTCTTTTGCCAATTGCTTTAAATCCTGTGTCCTCCGATTCTCAATTCTTCCACCAACAGAAAGAGTTTTTCCCGATCAACTCTGTCCCAATCCTCTCATGATTTTGAACTCCTGGATCAAAACGCCTCTAAACACCTTTCTCTACATGCAAACCAGTCCCAGCTTCTCCGATAAATCTCCTCAACTGAAAGTCCTCATCCATGGATGCTTGTCGTGAATCTTTACCGCACTTTCTCCAACCGATAGCTCCTGAAGTCCCGTACCAAGGACAGGATCCAATACTCAAAACATCTGGCCGATGGAATGGAGCATGGGGAATGTGAGGTTGTGCATTTTTGCAGTAAGAATAGAAGAGCTGAGGATTATTTAAATGGAGAAAGACTGCCGACAGCTATGGAACAGATGTTATTTAGAGTCCTCTTGCATAAATTACAAAAAGGATAGCACCCAAGTTCAGCAGGCAATGGGAAAAACAAATAGAAGGTTGGCCTTTATTTCAAAGGGAATGGAATATAAAATTTGGAAAGTTTTGATAAAACTATACAAGGCACTTGTCAGACCACAGCTGGAGTACAATGAACAATTTTGAGTCCCTTATCTAAAGACAAATACACTGGCACTGGAGGCAGTTCAGAGAAGGTGCACAGAGCTGATCTTGGGTGTGGAGGGACCATCTTATGAGGAGGGGAAAATGAGTTATTTGGAAGAATGAGAGGTTACTTTATTGAAACATTCAAAATTCTTTGGGGACTTGATAGGGTAGATATGGAGAGGTTGATTCCCCAAGTGGGAGAGTCTAGGACCAGAGGGCGTTACCTTGGAAGAAGGGGCTCACCCATAGGAACACAGGAATTAGGAGCAGCGGTAAGCAATTCAACCGTTCAAGCCGATTGTGCCATTTAACATGATCATGGCTGACCTTACCCTGGTCTCAACTCCATTTTCCTGCCTGCTCCCCATAGTCCTTTCTCCAGCTTTTCATCGGAAACGTACTGGTTTCTTCCTGGAATCTGTTGATTGAATCTGCCTCCACTGTGCTCTGGGGCAGTGAGTCCTACAGATTCACAGCCCTCTGAGAGAAGCAGTTTTTCCTCATCTCAGCTTTGAACCAACCTCCTCTCACTCTACACTAATGATCTCTCGTTCGAGACTGTTTGAAATGGGGCAACATCTGTTCAACATCCACCTTATCAATTCCCTTCAGTGTTTTCTATACCTCAGGCAGGTTCCTCTCATTCTTCTGAACTCCAGCGGGTACAAGCCCGAACTATCCAAATGCTCCTTTCACGACAGCCCTTTCATTCCTGGAATCAACCTGGTGACCCTCCTCTGAACTGACTCACCACATCCTTCCTCAAGTAAGAAGACCAAAACTGGACACAATACTCCACACGTGGTCTCACCAATGCCTTATATAACTATAACAATACTCACTTTTATAATCCAGTCTTTGTCCAAGCAATCTCAGGATCTATTTGGCTTTCTTATTAACATGCTGCACCTACATACCCAATTTCTGCAATTCTGCACTGACACACTTTGAATCTGCCTCCCATTTAAATAATAATTTGCCCTTTTAATTTTTCAGCCAGAATGGATTATCTCATAGTTATCTACATTAAGCCCCATCTGCTAGATCCTGGCCCGTTCTCCTAATCTGTCAATATCCTGCTGTAAACTCTTTATCCCCTGATCGCAGCCTGCTTTCCCACCTATTTTAATGTCATCTGCAAATTTTGCTGTGTTCTCTGTCCCTGCTTGCAGATCATTTATATATAGAGTGTAAATAGCTGAGGTCGGAGAACTGAACCCTTCAGCACTCCACTAGTTACAGTTTGTAACCCAGAGAAGGAGTATTTATCCCGACACTCTGCTTTCTGTCAGTCAGCCCTTTCAGACGAGTCCAGGTGGAATTTCTTCCCTCAGAGGGTAATGTATCTGTGGTACTCTTTCCTACCAATGGTTGTGGAGACTGGATTGCTAATTATGTTCAAGGCTGAAATAGACAAATTTTAAATCAATAAGGGAATCAAGTGTTGTGGGAAAAAAGTAGAACAATAGAGTTGAGGTTTATCAGATCAGCCTTTGTCTCATTGGCTTGTGGAGCAGACGTGATGGGCTGAATGGCCAACTTCTGCCCCTGCGTCTTACTCCAGTTAAGGTTGAACCCATGTCTTATTCAAGTCTAACACAACCACCTTGCTCTTGTACACTATCCCCCTATAAAAAAAGCCCAGGGCTCTGTATGTTTTATTGACTGCTCGTCCGTTCCTGCAGATACACTCAGGCCCCTCTCTTCCTATACTCCACTTACACACGCACACACTTGTACCTTGTAATCTACATTGTCCGTCTGTATTCATTTAACCAAAATGAATCACTGCACCTTTCATCTGCTGCAGCTAGTGGAGCTGTACTTTATAAAATCGAAATTAACCATGAAACAAGTGCTGTAGTCAGTTTGAAATATATTAGGTTAACTGGAATTAATGGGTGCCTACAGAAGCAGAACTAACATCAAGCTTGGTAGAAGTATGAGGAACACCAGCAACAAGTGAAACAAGTAGATTCATGAAGTGAAGATGGGAAAAAAAGCATAGGAATTGTGTGTCAAGATCTGTTCATTAAAGGGATCGTTCCCCACTCCCACAAGAGAGAGAGACTCTGAAACACTTTGGAAATGTTGTCACCAGCAGGCTCCCAAACCAACAAGGGCATCAACGATAACCGAAGCTCCCCAGAGCCTCTGCTTCAGACACAAAGAAACCTAAAGAGGCAGGCAAGTAAATGCCCAAAGTGAGTCCACCGCCATGTTAGACCCAGCTGCTCTGTGAGCATCCAACAAGCTCACAAGATATATTTAAACCATTTCCCACCCTGAGAGTTCCTCAGGCACTGGGCAATCTGTCAGGTGTGTTAGGCCTTAACTGTCACTTTGGCTATTCGTACACCAGGGGCCTCATCGTTCAACCTGTCTTTTTCCCTATCTGACACCATCCGTAATTACTTGCAAGAAGTTCCCAGACATTTGGTGTGTGTGTCTGTCTGTCTGTGTGAATGTGTGTGTGTGACGGTGTGTGTGTCTGTTGGGATGTGTGCTGGTGTGTGTTGGGATGTGTGTGTTAGGATGTGTGTCGGTGTGTGTGTCTGTTGGGATGTGTGTGTTAGGATGTGTGTCGGTGTGTGTGTGTTGGGATGTGTGTCTGTTGGGATGTGTGTGTGTTAGGATGTGTGTGTTGGGATGTGTGTGTTAGTATGTGTGTCGGTGTGTGTGTGTTGGGATGTGTGTGTGTTAGGATGTGTGTGTTAGGATGTGTGTGTTGGGATGTGTGTGTTGGGATGTGTGTGTTAGTATGTGTGTCGGTGTGTGTGTGTTGGGATGTGTGTGTGTTAGGATGTGTGTCGGTACGTGTGTCTGTTGGGATATGTGTGTGTTAGGATGTGTGTCGGTGTGTGTGTGTTGGGATGTTTTGTTAGGATGCGTGTCGGTGTGTGTGTGTTAGGATGTGTGTCGGTGTGTGTGTGTGTGTGTTGGGATGTGTGTGTTAGGATGTGTGTCGGTGTGTGTGTGTTGGGATGTGTGTGTTAGGATGTGTGTCGGTGTGTGTGTGTTGGGATGTGTGTGTTAGGATGTGTGTCGGTGTGTGTGTGTTGGGATGTGTGTTGGTGCGTGTGTCTGTTGGGATGTGTGTGTGTTAGGATGTGTGTGTTGGGATGTGTGTCGGTGTGTGTGTGTTGGGATGTGTGTGTTAGGATGTGTGTCGGTGTGTGTGTGTTGGGATGTGTGTGTTAGGATGTGTGTCGGTGTGTGTGTGTTGGGATGTGTGTGTTAGGATGTGTGTCGGTGTGTGTGTGTTGGGATGTGTGTCGGTGCGTGTGTCTGTTGGGATGTGTGTGTGTTAGGATGTGTGTGTTGGGATGTGTGTGTTGGGATGTGTGTGTTAGGATGTGTGTGTTAGGATGTGTCTGTTAGGATGTGTCTGTTAGGATGTGTCTGTTAGGATGTGTGTGTTAGGATGTGTGTGTTAGGATGTGTGTGTGTTAGGATGTGTGTGTGTTAGGATGTGTGTGTTGGGATGTGTGTGTTAGGATGTGTGTCGGTGTGTGTGTGTTGGGATGTGTGTGTTAGGATGTGTGTCGGTGTGTGTGTGTTGGGATGTGTGTCGGTGCGTGTGTCTGTTGGGATGTGTGTGTGTTAGGATGTGTGTTGGGATGTGTGTGTTAGGATGTGTGTCGGTGTGTGTGTGTTTGGATGTGTGTGTGTTAGGATGTGTGTGTTAGGATGTGTGTGTTAGGATGTGTGTGTTGGGATGTGTGTGTTGGGATGTGTGTGTTGGGATGTGTGTGTTAGTATGTGTGTCGGTGTGTGTGTGTTGGGATGTGTGTGTGTTAGGATGTGTGTCGGTACGTGTGTCTGTTGGGATATGTGTGTGTTAGGATGTGTGTCGGTGTGTGTGTGTTGGGATGTTTTGTTAGGATGCGTGTCGGTGTGTGTGTGTTAGGATGTGTGTCGGTGTGTGTGTGTGTGTTAGGATGTGTGTCGGTGTGTGTGTGTTGGGATGTGTGTGTTAGGATGTGTGTCGGTGTGTGTGTGTTGGGATGTGTGTGTTAGGATGTGTGTCGGTGTGTGTGTGTTGGGATGTGTGTGTTAGGATGTGTGTCGGTGTGTGTGTGTTGGGATGTGTGTTAGGATGTGTGTCGGTGTGTGTGTGTTGGGATGTGTGTCGGTGCGTGTGTCTGTTGGGATGTGTGTGTGTTAGGATGTGTGTGTTGGGATGTGTGTCGGTGTGTGTGTGTTGGGATGTGTGTGTTAGGATGTGTGTCGGTGTGTGTGTGTTGGGATGTGTGTGTTAGGATGTGTGTCGGTGTGTGTGTGTTGGGATGTGTGTCGGTGCGTGTGTCTGTTGGGATGTGTGTGTGTTAGGATGTGTGTGTTGGGATGTGTGTCGGTGTGTGTGTGTTGGGATGTGTGTGTTAGGATGTGTGTCGGTGTGTGTGTGTTGGGATGTGTGTGTTAGGATGTGTGTCGGTGTGTGTGTGTTGGGATGTGTGTGTTAGGATGTGTGTCGGTGTGTGTGTGTTGGGATGTGTGTCGGTGCGTGTGTCTGTTGGGATGTGTGTGTGTTAGGATGTGTGTGTTGGGATGTGTGTGTTAGGATGTGTGTGTTAGGATGTGTGTGTTAGGATGTGTGTGTGTTAGGATGTGTGTGTTAGGATGTGTGTGTGTTAGGATGTGTGTGTTGGGATGTGTGTGTTAGGATGTGTGTCGGTGTGTGTCTGTTGGGATGTGTGAGTTAGGATGTGTGTCGGTGTGTGTGTGTTGGGATGTGTGTCGGTGCGTGTGTCTGTTGGGATGTGTGTGTGTTAGGATGTGTGTGTTAGGATGTGTGTTGGGATGTGTGTGTTAGGATGTGTGTCGGTGTGTGTGTGTTGGGATGTGTGTGTTAGTATGTGTGTCGGTGTGTGTGTGTTAGGATGTGTGTCGGTGTGTGTCTGTTGGGATGTGTGTGTTAGGATGTGTGTCGGGATGTGTGTGTTAGTACGTGTGTTGGTGTGTGTGTGTTAGTATGTGTTTCGGTGTGTGTGTGTTGGGATGTGTGTGTGTTAGGATGTGTGTGTTAGGATGTGTGTGTTGGGATGTGTGTGTTGGGATGTGTGTGTTGGGATGTGTGTGTTAGTATGTGTGTCGGTGTGTGTGTGTTGGGATGTGTGTGTGTTAGGATGTGTGTCGGTACGTGTGTCTGTTGGGATATGTGTGTGTTAGGATGTGTGTCGGTGTGTGTGTGTTGGGATGTTTTGTTAGGATGCGTGTCGGTGTGTGTGTGTTAGGATGTGTGTCGGTGTGTGTGTGTGTGTTAGGATGTGTGTCGGTGTGTGTGTGTTGGGATGTGTGTGTTAGGATGTGTGTCGGTGTGTGTGTGTTGGGATGTGTGTGTTAGGATGTGTGTCGGTGTGTGTGTGTTGGGATGTGTGTGTTAGGATGTGTGTCGGTGTGTGTCTGTTGGGATGAGTGTGTGTTAGGATGTGTGTGTTGGGATGTGTGTGTTAGGATGTGTGTGTTAGGATGTGTGTGTTAGGATGTGTCTGTTAGGATGTGTCTGTTAGGATGTGTCTGTTAGGATGTGTGTGTTAGGATGTGTGTGTTAGGATGTGTGTGTGTTAGGATGTGTGTGTTGGGATGTGTGTGTTAGGATGTGTGTCGGTGTGTGTCTGTTGGGATGTGTGTGTTAGGATGTGTGTCGGTGTGTGTGTGTTGGGATGTGTGTCGGTGCGTGTGTCTGTTGGGATGTGTGTGTGTTAGGATGTGTGTTGGGATGTGTGTGTTAGGATGTGTGTCGGTGTGTGTGTGTTGGGATGTGTGTGTTAGTATGTGTGTCGGTGTGTGTGTGTTAGGATGTGTGTCGGTGTGTGTCTGTTGGGATGTGTGTGTGTTAGGATGTGTGTCGGGATGTGTGTGTTAGTATGTGTGTTGGTGTGTGTGTGTTAGTATGTGTGTCGGTGTGTGTGTGTTGGGATGTGTGTGTGTTAGGATGTGTGTGTTAGGATGTGTGTGTTAGGATGTGTGTGTTGGGATGTGTGTGTTGGGATGTGTGTGTTGGGATGTGTGTGTTAGTATGTGTGTCGGTGTGTGTGTGTTGGGATGTGTGTGTGTTAGGATGTGTGTCGGTACGTGTGTCTGTTGGGATATGTGTGTGTTAGGATGTGTGTCGGTGTGTGTGTGTTGGGATGTTTTGTTAGGATGCGTGTCGGTGTGTGTGTGTTAGGATGTGTGTCGGTGTGTGTGTGTGTGTTCGGATGTGTGTCGGTGTGTGTGTGTTGGGATGTGTGTGTTAGGATGTGTGTCGGTGTGTGTGTGTTGGGATGTGTGTGTTAGGATGTGTGTCGGTGTGTGTGTGTTGGGATGTGTGTCGGTGCGTGTGTCTGTTGGGATGTGTGTGTGTTAGGATGTGTGTGTTGGGATGTGTGTCGGTGTGTGTGTGTTGGGATGTGTGTGTTAGGATGTGTGTCGGTGTGTGTGTGTTGGGATGTGTGTGTTAGGATGTGTGTCGGTGTGTGTGTGTTGGGATGTGTGTCGGTGCGTGTGTCTGTTGGGATGTGTGTGTGTTAGGATGTGTGTGTTGGGATGAGTGTCGGTGTGTGTGTGTTGGGATGTGTGTGTTAGGATGTGTGTCGGTGTGTGTGTGTTGGGATGTGTGTGTTAGGATGTGTGTCGGTGTGTGTGTGTTGGGATGTGTGTCGGTGCGTGTGTCTGTTGGGATGTGTGTGTGTTAGGATGTGTGTGTTGGGATGTGTGTGTTAGGATGTGTGTGTTAGGATGTGTGTGTTAGGATGTGTGTGTGTTAGGATGTGTGTGTTGGGATGTGTGTGTTAGGATGTGTGTCGGTGTGTGTCTGTTGGGATGTGTGTGTTAGGATGTGTGTCGGTGTGTGTGTGTTGGGATGTGTGTCGGTGCGTGTGTCTGTTGGGATGTGTGTGTGTTAGGATGTGTGTGTTAGGATGTGTGTTGGGATGTGTGTGTTAGGATGTGTGTCGGTGTGTGTGTGTTGGGATGTGTGTGTTAGTATGTGTGTCGGTGTGTGTGTGTTAGGATGTGTGTCGGTGTGTGTCTGTTGGGATGTGTGTGTTAGGATGTGTGTCGGGATGTGTGTGTTAGTATGTGTGTTGGTGTGTGTGTGTTAGTATGTGTTTCGGTGTGTGTGTGTTGGGATGTGTGTGTGTTAGGATGTGTGTGTTAGGATGTGTGTGTTGGGATGTGTGTGTTAGTATGTGTGTCGTTGTGTGTGTGTTGGGATGTGTGTGTGTTAGGATGTGTGTCGGTACGTGTGTCTGTTGGGATATGTGTGTGTTAGGATGTGTGTCGGTGTGTCTGTGTTGGGATGTTTTGTTAGGATGCGTGTCGGTGTGTGTGTGTTAGGATGTGTGTCGGTGTGTGTGTGTGTGTTAGGATGTGTGTCGGTGTGTGTGTGTTGGGATGTGTGTGTTAGGATGTGTGTCGGTGTGTGTGTGTTGGGATGTGTGTGTTAGGATGTGTGTCGGTGTGTGTGTGTTGGGATGTGTGTGTTAGGATGTGTGTCGGTGTGTGTGTGTTGGGATGTGTGTCGGTGCGTGTGTCTGTTGGGATGTGTGTGTTGGGATGTGTGTCGGTGTGTGTGTGTTGGGATGTGTGTGTTAGGATGTGTGTTGGTGTGTGTGTGTTGGGATGTGTGTGTTAGGATGTGTGTCGGTGTGTGTGTGTTGGGATGTGTGTGTTAGGATGTGTGTCGGTGTGTGTGTGTTGGGATGTGTGTCGGTGCGTGTGTCTGTTGGGATGTGTGTGTGTTAGGATGTGTGTGTTGGGATGTGTGTGTTGGGATGTGTGTGTTAGGATGTGTGTGTTAGGATGTGTGTGTTAGGATGTGTCTGTTAGGATGTGTGTGTTAGGATGTGTGTGTTAGGATGTGTGTGTGTTAGGATGTCTGTGTTGGGATGTGTGTGTTAGGATGTGTGTCGGTGTGTGTCTGTTGGGATGTGTGTGTTAGGATGTGTGTCGGTGTGTGTGTGTTGGGATGTGTGTCGGTGCGTGTGTCTGTTGGGATGTGTGTGTGTTAGGATGTGTGTTGGGATGTGTGTGTTAGGATGTGTGTCGGTGTGTGTGTGTTGGGATGTGTGTGTTAGTATGTGTGTCGGTGTGTGTGTGTTAGGATGTGTATCGGTGTGTGTCTGTTGGGATGTGTGTGTGTTAGGATGTGTGTCGGGATGTGTGTGTTAGTATGTGTGTTGGTGTGTGTGTGTTAGTATGTGTGTCGGTGTGTGTGTGTTGGGATGTGTGTGTGTTAGGATGTGTGTCGGTACGTGTGTCTGTTGGGATATGTGTGTGTTAGGATGTGTGTCGGTGTGTGTGTGTTGGGATGTTTTGTTAGGATGCGTGTCGGTGTGTGTGTGTTAGGATGTGTGTCGGTGTGTGTGTGTGTGTTAGGATGTGTGTCGGTGTGTGTGTGTTGGGATGTGTGTGTTAGGATGTGTGTCGGTGTGTGTGTGTTGGGATGTGTGTGTTAGGATGTGTGTCGGTGTGTGTGTGTTGGGATGTGTGTGTTAGGATGTGTGTCGGTGTGTGTGTGTTGGGATGTGTGTCGGTGCGTGTGTCTGTTGGGATGTGTGTGTGTTAGGATGTGTGTGTTGGGATGTGTGTCGGTGTGTGTGTGTTGGGATGTGTGTGTTAGGATGTGTGTCGGTGTGTGTGTGTTGGGATGTGTGTGTTAGGATGTGTGTCGGTGTGTGTGTGTTGGGATGTGTGTGTTAGGATGTGTGTCGGTGTGTGTGTGTTGGGATGTGTGTCGGTGCGTGTGTCTGTTGGGATGTGTGTGTGTTAGGATGTGTGTGTTGGGATGTGTGTGTTAGGATGTGTGTGTTAGGATGTGTCTGTTAGGATGTGTGTGTTAGGATGTGTGTGTTAGGATGTGTGTGTGTTAGGATGTCTGTGTTGGGATGTGTGTGTTAGGATGTGTGTCGGTGTGTGTCTGTTGGGATGTGTGTGTTAGGATGTGTGTCGGTGTGTGTGTGTTGGGATGTGTGTCGGTGCGTGTGTCTGTTGGGATGTGTGTGTGTTAGGATGTGTGTTGGGATGTGTGTGTTAGGATGTGTGTCGGTGTGTGTGTGTTGGGATGTGTGTGTGTTAGGATGTGTGTCGGTACGTGTGTCTGTTGGGATATGTGTGTGTTAGGATGTGTGTCGGTGTGTGTGTGTTGGGATGTTTTGTTAGGATGCGTGTCGGTGTGTGTGTGTTAGGATGTGTGTCGGTGTGTGTGTGTGTGTTAGGATGTGTGTCGGTGTGTGTGTGTTGGGATGTGTGTGTTAGGATGTGTGTCGGTGTGTGTGTGTTGGGATGTGTGTGTTAGGATGTGTGTCGGTGTGTGTGTGTTGGGATGTGTGTGTTAGGATGTGTGTCGGTGTGTGTGTGTTGGGATGTGTGTCGGTGCGTGTGTCTGTTGGGATGTGTGTGTGTTAGGATGTGTGTGTTGGGATGTGTGTCGGTGTGTGTGTGTTGGGATGTGTGTGTTAGGATGTGTGTCGGTGTGTGTGTGTTGGGATGTGTGTGTTAGGATGTGTGTCGGTGTGTGTGTGTTGGGATGTGTGTGTTAGGATGTGTGTCGGTGTGTGTGTGTTGGGATGTGTGTCGGTGCGTGTGTCTGTTGGGATGTGTGTGTGTTAGGATGTGTGTGTTGGGATGTGTGTGTTAGGATGTGTGTGTTAGGATGTGTCTGTTAGGATGTGTGTGTTAGGATGTGTGTGTTAGGATGTGTGTGTGTTAGGATGTCTGTGTTGGGATGTGTGTGTTAGGATGTGTGTCGGTGTGTGTCTGTTGGGATGTGTGTGTTAGGATGTGTGTCGGTGTGTGTGTGTTGGGATGTGTGTCGGTGCGTGTGTCTGTTGGGATGTGTGTGTGTTAGGATGTGTGTTGGGATGTGTGTGTTAGGATGTGTGTCGGTGTGTGTGTGTTGGGATGTGTGTGTTAGTATGTGTGTCGGTGTGTGTGTGTTAGGATGTGTATCGGTGTGTGTCTGTTGGGATGTGTGTGTGTTAGGATGTGTGTCGGGATGTGTGTGTTAGTATGTGTGTTGGTGTGTGTGTGTTAGTATGTGTGTCGGTGTGTGTGTGTTGGGATGTGTGTGTGTTAGGATGTGTGTCGGTACGTGTGTCTGTTGGGATATGTGTGTGTTAGGATGTGTGTCGGTGTGTGTGTGTTGGGATGTGTTTGTTAGGATGCGTGTCGGTGTGTGTGTGTTGGGATGTGTGTGTTAGGATGTGTGTCGGTGTGTGTGTGTGTGTTGGGATGTGTGTGTTGGGATGTGTGTGTTGGGATGTGTGTGTTAGGATGTGTGTGTTAGGATGTGTGTCGGTGTGTGTGTGTTGGGATGTGTGTGTTAGGATGTGTGTCGGTGTGTGTGTGTTGGGATGTGTGTGTTAGGATGTGTGTCGGTGTGTGTGTTGGGATGTGTGTGTTAGGATGTGTGTCGGTGTGTGTGTGTTGGGATGTGTGTCGGTGCGTGTGTCTGTTGGGATGTGTGTGTGTTAGGATGTGTGTGTTAGGATGTGTGTGTTGGGATGTGTGTGTGTTAGGATGTGTGTGTTGGGATGTGTGTGTTAGGATGTGTGCCGGTGTGTGTGTGTTAGTATGTGTGTCGGTGTGTGTGTGTTGGGATGTGTGTGTTAGGATGTGTGTCGGGATGTGTGTGTGTTAGGATGTGTGTCGGTGTGTGTGTTGGGATGTGTGTGTTAGGATGTGTGTCGGTGTGTGTGTGTTGGGATGTGTGTGTTAGGATGTGTGTCGGTGTGTGTGTGTTGGGATGTGTGTGTTGGGATGTGTGTGTTGGGATGTGTGTGTTGGGATGTGTGTGTTAGGATGTGTGTCGGTGTGTGTGTGTTGGGATGTGTGTGTTAGGATGTGTGTCGGTGTGTGTGTGTTGGGATGTGTGTGTTAGAATGTGTGTCGGTGTGTGTGCGTTGGGATGTGTGTGTTAGGATATGTGTCGGTGTGTGTGTGTCGGTGTGTGTGTGTTGGGATGTGTGTGTTAGGATGTGTCTGTTAGGATGTGTCTGTTAGGATGTGTCTGTTAGGATGTGTGTGTTAGGATGTGTGTGTTAGGATGTGTGTGTGTTAGGATGTGTGTGTTGGGATGTGTGTGTTAGGATGTGTGTCGGTGTGTGTGTGTTGGGATGTGTGTGTTGGGATGTGTGTGTTGGGATGTGTGTGTTGGGATGTGTGTGTTGGGATGTGTGTGTTAGGATGTGTGTCGGTGTGTGTGTGTTGGGATGTGTGTGTTAGAATGTGTGTCGGTGTGTGTGTGTTGGGATGTGTGTGTTAGGATATGTGTCGGTGTGTGTGTGTTGGGATGTGTGTGTTAGGATGTGTGTCGGTGTGTGTCTGTTGGGATGTGTGTGTTAGGATGTGTGTCGGTGTGTGTGTGTTGGGATGTGTGTCGGTGCGTGTGTCTGTTGGGATGTGTGTGTGTTAGGATGTGTGTTGGGATGTGTGTGTTAGGATGTGTGTCGGTGTGTGTGTGTTGGGATGTGTGTGTTAGTATGTGTGTCGGTGTGTGTGTGTTGGGATGTGTGTGTGTTAGGATGTGTGTCGGGATGTGTGTGTTAGTATGTGTGTCGGTGTGTGTGTGTTCGTATGTGTGTCGGTGTGTGTGTGTTGGGATGTGTGTGTGTTAGGATGTGTGTCGGTACGTGTGTCTGTTGGGATATGTGTGTGTTAGGATGTGTGTCAGTGTGTGTGTGTTGGGATGTGTTTGTTAGGATGCGTGTCGGTGTGTGTGTGTTGGGATGTGTGTGTTAGGATGTGTGTCGGTGTGTGTCTGTTGGGATGTGTGTGTTAGGATGTGTGTCGGTGTGTGTGTGTTGGGATGTGTGTCGGTGCGTGTGTCTGTTGGGATGTGTGTGTGTTAGGATGTGTGTTGGGATGTGTGTGTTAGGATGTGTGTCGGTGTGTGTGTGTTGGGATGTGTGTGTTAGTATGTGTGTCGGTGTGTGTGTGTTGGGATGTGTGTGTTAGGATGTGTGTCGGTGTGTGTGTGTTGGGATGTGTGTGTTAGGATGTGTGTCGGTGTGTGTGTTGGGATGTGTGTGTTAGGATGTGTGTCGGTGTGTGTGTGTTGGGATGTGTGTCGGTGCGTGTGTCTGTTGGGATGTGTGTGTGTTAGGATGTGTGTGTTGGGATGTGTGTGTGTTAGGATGTGTGTGTTGGGATGTGTGTGTTGGGATGTGTGTGTTAGTATGTGTGTCGGTGTGTGTGTGTTGGGATGTGTGTGTTCGGATGTGTGTCGGGATGTGTGTGTGTTAGGATGCGTGTCGGTGTGTGTGTGTTGGGATGTGTGTGTTAGGATGTGTGTCGGTGTGTGTGTGTGTGTTGGGATGTGTGTGTTAGGATGTGTGTGTTAGGATGTGTGTCGGTGTGTGTGTGTTGGGATGTGTGTGTTGGGATGTGTGTGTTAGGATGTGTGTCGGTGTGTGTGTGTTGGGATGTGTGTGTTAGGATGTGTGTCGGTGTGTGTGTTGGGATGTGTGTGTTAGAATGTGTGTCGGTGTGTGTGTGTTGGGATGTGTGTCGGTGCGTGTGTCTGTTGGGATGTGTGTGTGTTAGGATGTGTGTGTTGGGATGTGTGTGTGTTAGGATGTGTGTGTTAGTATGTGTGTCGATGTGTGTGTGTTGGGATGTGTGTGTTAGGATGTGTGTCAGGATGTGTGTGTGTTAGGATGTGTGTCGGTGTGTGTGTTGGGATGTGTGTGTTAGGATGTGTGTCAGTGTGTGTGTGTTGGGATGTGTGTGTTAGGATGTGTGTTGGGATGTGTGTGTTGGGATGTGTGTGTTGGGATGTGTGTCGGTGTGTGTGTGTTGGGATGTGTGTGTTAGAATGTGTGTCGGTGTGTGTGTGTTGGGATGTGTGTGTTAGGATGTGTGTCGGTGTGTGTCTGTTGGGATGTGTGTGTTCGGATGTGTGTCGGTGTGTGTGTGTTGGGATGTGTGTCGGTGCGTGTGTCTGTTGGGATGTGTGTGTGTTAGGATGTGTGTTGGGATGTGTGTGTTAGGATGTGTGTTGGGATGTGTGTGTTAGGATGTGTGTCGGTGTGTGTGTGTTGGGGTGTGTGTGTTAGTATGTGTGTCGGTGTGTGTGTGTTGGGATGTGTGTGTGTTAGGATGTGTGTCGGTGTGTGTCTGTTGGGATGTGTGTGTGTTAGGATGTGTGTCGGGATGTGTGTGTTAGTATGTGTGTCGGTGTGTGTGTGTTAGTATGTGTGTTGGTGTGTGTGTGTTGGGATGTGTGTGTTAGGATGTGTGTCGGTGTGTGTGTGTTAGTATGTGTGTCGGTGCGTGTGTGTTGGGATGTGTGTGTTAGGATGTGTGTCGGTGTGTGTGTGTTAGTATGTGTGTCGGTGTGTGTGTGTTAGTATGTGTGTCGGTGTGTGTGTGTTAGTATGTGTGTGTGTGTTAGTATGTGTGTCAGTGTGTGTGTCTGTGCAAGTGGTATGTGGAGATGTGTGGATCATTGCATTGGGTGTGAGTGTATGAGGTTGTCCATGAGTGCTGTTGTTTGTGACAGTGGATGAGCATGAATTCCAAAAAGGGCCCTTGCTGACTTTAGGACATTCCAAAGGACTTTGCAATCAGTAACATATTTAGTGACAAGTTGTATTGTAGGAATAAATATTTCGCATGTCCACAAAGATGTAAATTCTGAGGGATTGAGGAGAATGTTATGGTTACACTGGGGAAATGAATTCTTCACATTTGTTACAGAATTCCTATCATTCTCAGATTCCAGGAAGGCACCGCCACTACTTTGTCCAGGGAAAAGGGGGGGGTATGCCATAAATGTAGCCCCAGCCAGTGATGTCCACATCAATTGTCGAGGGTAAGTGAAGCGTGCCAGTGAATACCGTAGAGGCTGGTGGAGGGGCGTTGCCCAATGCTCATAGACCAGTGGAGAATGAGTTTAATTTTTACCACAATGAAAAGTCTCTTGAGAGTGTCCCTGAGTTGGACCATCTCTTGGAAGTGGGTATTTTGCGATGGTGATGGTTTCGGAGTAGCGCTGATCTAGAATGACCATGCACAGTGAAAGCAGGATTAACATTGTGCTGCAACAACAATGAATTGCATTTATATATCACCTTCTGCATAGTAAAATATCCCGAGCTTCAGCTCAAACATGAAACTGAGCCAGAAGATTGTAAGTGAGATAAATGAGGGACAAAGATTCAGGTCTCTGAAAGGACTCAATTCATTACAGGGGCCCCAACCAGAAAAGTGGGACTTCATTCTGTGCTCAACTGCATTCATTTGCACTCATTTGTAGTAATCCGTGTTCCAGAGTAATCATCCAATTACCATTCAATGTATAATAGCGACCAATTAAATCACTGAACCGAAGTGACACTGTGTTTGAACCACATCAATTGAGAAATTATCTTCAAAGCTGTAAAAAATGTTTCAATGTGCATGCAATTGGCCGAGAATAAAGCCGAGAGCAAGATGAAGAACATTGAAGTATTTGTCAGAAAGCTGCCCAGGCACCTAGAAACACTGGAGGATCTTGTGGTGGGAAAATTTGGAATCAGTGATCATAACATCGCCGAGATTTTTCTGAGTCTCAGCCATGGGTTGGGAAAGAACCACATCTTCCTCCACATGCCTTTCTGTGACATGGTGAATATCAATGTGCAGTTCTCCTCCATCACATCCCCACCACCCCCAGCCTACTACCTGGACCCCACCCACACCCAGTACTACCCTCCATTCCACACTGAACTCACCCTCTGACAATTTGCCCCTGCACACCCAGCACTCCCTACCCACAATTCCCCTATAATTATTCCTTCTTCCTGTAGCACATAACCAACCCCCCACAACCCTGCATCACCCCAGTAGAAGGTGGTGACCCTCATGTGCTGCAAACTGATTGGTGAGGAATGGTGGCTTCGGAAAGTTGAGGGGTGCCATTGTTAGGGAATTGGGTCAGTGGAAGGTGAGAGCTCAGGAAGGAGAAGTAAGGTGGCTCTCTCAATGCAGCCCTCCAGAGCAGTGAGGCCTGAGGGAGTGATGGGTCGGAGGGTCTCGACCCTGGAGGAGAGAGGAGGACAGAAGTGTCCCAAGTCCAGGGGAAGAGGGGCCCCTGACCTTAGAGAGGGGTTTGAGCCTGTAGTCTAATGCTGGGGGTGATAGAGGGGGCTCTTGAGCCTTAGGGAGGGAGGGAGAATTTCTGAGTCAAGTAGGAGGAGATACCTAAACCTGGGGGTCAGGTGAAATGAGGAGACAAACAGGCACAGAACGTATAATCAGAGAAATCAAAAGGCTTATTGACCAACCTGCTAATGCTCCACTCCCATCATTTCAATGATTTTTTTCATCATTCTCTCATTATAAATTCTGTGCCTGTGTCTCTTCTCCTCACTTCCCCCATTGAAGTAGCAATGCTCCAATACCATGTGTTTTTAAATAAACCTGTTGAGCTATACCCTGATGTCATGTGATTCCTGACCTTGTCCACACCAGTCCAACACCGGGACCTCCACATCAAGGTGACAGGGGCTGAGCCCCCAGCCGAGGAGAGGGAAGAGTGGGGTACTACGGGAAATGGGGAGATTCTGAGACACATGTCAACTTAATCTGTAGAAAACATTTATTCACAGATCTTTCCCCAACCTTGCTGGTTTCCATGGACACCAGCACAGTCTGGATGTTGGGCAGGACCCCAACGTGGGTGATGGTGACTCCTATTGATCTCCTCGTCATTGCAGAGGGTGAGCTGCAGGTAACGGGGGTGGGGCATGATGTGGGATTTGGTGCCGTCCTAGGACCCACCGCACCCCCAGGGCCAGGGTCCCGCGAGTGAGGTCCCTGAGAACAGTGGCCAAGTGGTCATGGGCTCCTAGGGAGGCAGTCCCAGGTTTTTCACCCAGAGTTGGTCACCCTGTGGGGTGCGGGTACAGAGGTCACCCTGAGGGGAATGGGTACAGAGGTCACCCTGGGGGGAGTGGGTACAGAGGTCACCCTGGGGGGAGTGGGTACAGAGATCACCCTGGGGATGTGGGTTCAGCGGTCACCTTGAGGGAGTGGGTACAGAGATCACCCTGGGGGTGTGGATACAGAGGTTACCCAGGATAGATGTGGGTACAGAGGTCACTATGGGGGGGAGTAGGTACAGAGGTCACCCTGGGGGAGTAGGTACAGAGATCACCCTGCGGGAGTGGGAACAGAGGTCACTGTGGGGGAGTGGGTACAGAGGTCACCCTGGGGGAGTGGGTACAGAGGTATCACAGACGATCAGAAATAGGAGTAGTGCCATTTGATCTGGAAGTGGTGAGAAAAGCCCTCAGGAATAATTTTGAAAATATACAGTAAGACTTGTTTTTCTCCACCAGAAGCTGCGTTTGATGCCTAACACCTGTTTCCACTCCATGACGGTTTTTGAGATGTTTTGGTGAGTCCTGGAGCAGGAGGATCTCAGTGTTTAACCAGCATTTCATTATTGATCCTATTGAAACCTACAAGATCCTGAGGGGACTTCACAAAGTGGATGCTGAGAGAACGAATCTACTCAACTAGGAAGATTGAATTTGAAAAACAGGGTTTCTCATTAAGATAGAGATCAAGAGGGTTGTTTCTTAAGTATCATGAATTTTGCAAGTCTGATGCCAAGATGGCAGAGGAGGTGGGGTCATTGAATTAAGGCAGAGGTCAATTGATTCTTCGCTGAGACAGTAGTTGACGAGCATTAGGCCAATGTGGGAAGGTGAAATTGAAGCCAAAATCAAATCAGCCATGATGTTATTGAATGGCAAAGCAAGGTAGAGGGGCCGAATGGTCTTCTCTTGGTCTTAGTATGTATGTTTGTGTGTTTGCATGTTGGTAGGAAACAGTGGAGTGTGAAAACATTGCGAAAAATTTAAGGAGGGAATTTGAGAACTTGGGGCCCAGATAGCTGAAGCGAGAGCCATCAGTGGTGTGCCAGTGATGTCCAAGAGGTTGAGGCGATGGAGGAGTGTGGAGGTCTCAAAGCTTTGTCAGGCTCAAGGAGCTTGTGGCAATGGGGAAGGATGAGACTGTTAATGGGTCCAAAACAGGATTCCTAGGAGCAGGGCAGTCTCGCTTGATTAGTGAGGGAGCTCATGCGATTTAGGAATCACAGGCCAATCTGCAACCCCCCCGACCAACCCTACCCCAGCACAGATTGTGAAGGGAAAGAGCAGGGACTTACCTTTACGAGGTACCTCTGTGACCTCAGGATTTCCTGAAGTGCCTGCCACAACCCTGAAAGTTTTTATTTCTTCCAAGCACTGCCAATGTTTTAAGAGAAGGAAACGGGGGAAACACCCACATCATGCACAGCAAGATCCCACAAAAAAGCAATGTTGCAACTAGCAGATCATCTATTTTGTTTTGGCGTAAGGGTAAGTATTGACCAGGAAAATGGGAAAATCCCTCCTTTTGCTTGTCTTCAAATTAGTGCCCACCTCCATCAGGCAGGGCAGAGGTCACTGGAGATATATCTCGGTATTGTGCTTGTGGCCTATTTTCTCTGATTCTGAGACTGTGGACCCCTCATCCAATACCTAGAGGTAAAATATTTACTCCATTTTTAGCCTATCAGAATTCCTTAGCGTGGAGCTGTAGACACCTAAAGCAGGAGGAAGCCATTCAACACTTCTGGTCAATGGCTGTTTGTCCATCTCAGTGTTTTCTCCCTCCTATCCCTTGATGCTTTAAATTCTAAACAGTAATCCTGCTTGAGTATATTCAGCAACCCAGCCTCTACAGCATTCTGTAGTAGAGAATTCCACAGTTTCACTGCCCTCTCAGTGAAAATATGTTTCATCATCTTAGTTCTGAATGGTCTACCTTGTCTCTTGAAATTGTGGTCCATAGACTCCCCAGCCAGGGATAATATCCTTCCTGCATCTAGTCCAAGGGTTGGAGGATTTGTGCTCCAGGGAGAGGCTGAATAGACTGGGGCTATTTTCCTCAGACTATCGGAGGCTGAGAAGAGACCTTATAGAAGTTTATAAAATCATCAGGTGCGTGAATAGAGTGAATATTCGAGGTCTAGGAAAGTCCAAAACTAGACACCATTGATTTAAGGTGAGAGGGGAAAGATTTAAGAGGGACTTTGGGGGCAACATTTTCACGCAGAGGGTGGTGCGTGTATGGAATGAGCTGCCAGAGGAAGTGGTGGAGGCTGGTACAATTACAACATTTAAAAGGTATCTGGATGGATACATGAATGGGAAGGTTTTAGAGGGATATGGCCCGCATGCTGGCAAAGGGGATTGGATGAATCTAGAATAGCTGGTTAGTATGAACATGTTGGAGCGAAGGGTCTGTTTCTATGTTGTACATCTCTGTGACTCTAGTCTGTCCAGCCCTGTTTGAATTTTATACATTTCAATCAGATCCCCTCTCATCCTTCAAAACTCTTGTGAATGTAAACCCAATCTCTCCTCATAAGATACTAATTGACCAGAATTAGATGGACACAGCAGGCCAAGCATCATCTTAGGTAAGATGCTGCTTGGCCTGCTGTGTTCATCCAGCTCTACACTTTGTTATCTCGGATTCCCCAGCATCTGCAGTTCCTATTATCTCTCAACAAGAATTATATTTGCTTCAAAGGGATGCAGAACCAGGCTGAACAGAGATTCCTAGATAACAACGTGTAGAGCTGGATGAACACAGCAGGCCAAGCAGCATCTCAGGAGCACAAAAGCTGACGTTTCGGGCCTAGACCCTTCATCTGAGATGCTGCTTGGCCTGCTGTGTTCATCCAGCTTCACCCCATCCCCCTCTCTGATGAAGGGTCTAGGCCCGAAACATCAGCTTTTGTGCTTCTGAGATGCTGCTTGGCCTGCTGTGTTCATCCAGCTCCACACTTTATTATCTTGGATTCTCCAGCATCTGCAGTTCCCATTATCTCTCACACTTTGTTATCTTTGATTCTGCAGCATCTGTAGTGCCCATTATCTCTGTACAGAGATTCCTGTAGGTCCGAGCTGGGGAAAGGATCAATTCAGTGATTGGTTATATGTGGGTAATCAGGCTCATCAGCCTAAAGTCAACGTGGCAAATTAAACCGGGCAAGAGGCCAAAGCTAATCTCAAGAGCTGAAACAACAGAAATATTCACCTTTGAGACTTGTAGTCACTTCCTCATTACAACAACATCCAGCAGATATGGACTAGCAAAAGTTCTCACTGTTAATTCGATATCGATTCTAAACATCTTGTTATCGTTTTCAAATCCCCTCCCAACACAGACCTTCTCAATCACTGGAATCTCCGAAATCACCTTCAGGAATATTCATGAATATACCTGAAATTTTTATTACATTGCAAAAATATACTTTATTCATAAAACATCATTGTGTACATACACAGTTACAGAAGCAATTCTGTAGTGTCTTTGCATATGAATAGCAAACAAACATTGGAATTTGACATTCCATGCAGTTGCAAAAAACCTGAGGCATTTTGTACTTATTTATGTACGTTGAGGCACCGAAAAGGTCTGATATTCCTGATGTTACACGCTCAGTGGTTGTGCCTATGTAACAGCCTCCTAGTTGCTAAAACACAGAAAGATTGCTAACTTGGCCAAACAACAAGGGATGCTGGGTACATTAGCCAAGTGAAACTCTGAAATCACAGAACCTACACGCAAGACACAGTGCAAACACAGCAGACAGGCGCTAAGAATATTAGCGTTATGTAAAAGGAAACACTTATTCTGGACAGACAAAGGAGAGCCCCCAGACAGAAAGGCACTAGGATAACAAGGTGTAGAGCTGGATGAATATAGCAGGCCAGGCAGCATCAGAGGAGCAGGAAAGCTGATATTTTGGGTCGGGACCCTCTGAAGAAGGGCCGAAACATCAGTTTTTCTGCTCCTCTGATGCTGCCTGGCCTGCTGTGTTCCTCCAGCTCCACACTGTTATCTCAGACCCCAGCATTGCTGGTTCTTACTATCTCTGAGAAAGGCACTGGGTCCTACTACACAAAGAAACTAACAGTTTACTTTCTTTCATACCATTAAAATGATTGACTGATTGAATTAAGTGTATCTCCCTGATTGGCCAGAACTATAGAAAGTTCCAGAAAACATTCTGAAGGTATATAAACATGGGCTTACCTGCGGACCTCTCTCTTGGAACTGTGTCAGAATCTCTGGAATCTTTTGAGGCATTCTGACTAGACCAGTATAACAAGAGGCAGAGATAACAAAGTGTGGGCCTGGATGAACACAGCAGGACCAGTAATATCTTAGGAGCAGGAAAGCTGACGTTTCAGGCCTAGACCCTTCATCTGCAGTTCCCATTATCTCTGGCAAGAGGCAGACACCTGTTGACCATCCAGAGAGAGACAGAGAGAGAGCAGCATTGTAGACCCAGAGCCGGAACACAGAGAGCATGACTGTGTAAATTTAAGAGACCCGGAAATTAATTAACCTTAAGGGGCCAAATAGGATTAGGGATATTATTAAAGAGTATTGTAATTTTGTTCCTAATAAAGTGGGAATATTTAGCTTTGGTACAGGCTTGTGTTTGTATTGATTTGACTGCTTTGGTATTGTGGGATATTAACATTTCTGGTCAGAGTTGTCTGTAACTTGTTTAAGTGGGAAAGACAACAGCACCAATATCTTGGATAACAAAATGTGAGGCTGGATGAACACAGCAGGCCAAGCAGCATCTCAGGAGCACAAAAGCTGATGTTTCGGGCCGAGACCCTTCATCAGAAAAGGGGGATGGGGAGAGGGTTCTGGAATAAATAGGGAGAGAGGGGGAGGCGGACCAAAGATGGATAGAGGAGAAGATAGGTGGAGATGAGAGTGTAGGTGGGGAGGTAGGGAGGGGATAGGTCAGTCCGCGGAGGACGGACAGGTCAAGGAGGCGGGATGAGGTTAGTAGGTAGGAAATGGAGGTGCGGCTTGAGGTTGGAGAAGGGGATAGGTGAGAGGAAGAACAGGTTAGGGAGGCGGGGACAAGCTGGGCTGGTTTTGGGATGCGGTGGGGAAAGGGGAGATTTTGAAGCTTGTGAAGTCCACATTGATTCCATTGGGCTGGAGGGTTCCCAAGTGGAATATGAGTTGCTGTTCCTGCAACCTTCAGGTGGCATCGCTGTGGCACTGCAGGAGGCCCAGGTTGGACATGTCGTTTAAGGAATGGGAGGGGGAGTTAAAATGGTTTGCGACTGGGAGGTGCAGTTGTTTGTTGCAAAGCGAGCGGAAGTGTTCTGCAAAGCGGTCCCCAAGCGTCCGCTTGGTTTCCGCTATGTAGAGGAAGCCACATCCCGCCTCCTTGACCTGTCCATCCTCCCCGGACTGACCTATCCCCTCCCTACCTCCCCACCTATACTCTCCTCTCCACCGATCTTCTCCTCTATCCATCTTCGGTCCGCCTCCCCCTCTCTCCCTATTTATTCCAGAACCCTCTCCCCATCCCCCTCTTTGATGAAGGGTCCAGGCCCGAAACGTCAGGCTTTTGTGCTCCTAAGATGCTGCTGGGCCTGCTGTGTTCATCCAGCCTCACACTTTGTTGTCTTGGATTCTCCAGCATCTGCAGTTCCCATTATCTCTGACCCTCAATATCTTGGGCCCTAAATTCTGGAATTCCCGTTTTAAACCTCCCCGATTCTGCGCTTCCTTTAAGATTTTCTTTAAAACCCACCTTTTTGAGACACGATTTTCTGTCACCGCACCTTGGCCTTAAACTTTATGTGCCAAATTCACTGAGAAGTGCTTTAGCTGTGATAAATGTGGTGGTATTATTGTTGTAGTGGTGATTGTTAGTAATGTAACATGATCCAACAGGAATCTGCCTGAATTGACTATACAACAGCTCGTGACTGAGGCAGCAAAAAAAATGCACAAGCTCAAACAGTGACACAGCACAACTCAGAAACCAAGGGTTAGTCAGCAGTTTACTGGGACTTCAGTCTGTCATGACTCAGCAAAGTTTTCTTGGCCACCATTGACTCAGCAAACATAGCCAATGAGGATTGAATCAGCAAAAAATGTCTGCATGGCCAGAGGCTTCACTTAGTCTTTGTGATCAGGGCAGTGTTGGTTCAGGATTCTCTAAAGGTTAACTTGCAGGTAGAGTCCATGATTAAGAAAGCGAATGTAATGTTGTTGTTTATCTCAAGAGGATTGGAATATAAAAGCAGCGATGTGCTTCTAAGACTTTATAAAGCTCTAGTTAGGCCCCATTTAGAATACTGTGTCCAATTTTGGGCCCCACACCTCAGGAAGGACATACTAGCCCCGGAGCATGTCCAGCAGAGATTCACATGAATGATTCCTGGAATGGTAGATTTAACGTATGATGAACGGCTAAGGATCCTGGGATTGTACTCATAAGAGTTTAGAAGGCTGAGGGAAGATCTAATAGAAACTTACAAGTTAATGTATGGTTTAGAAGGGGTGGACACTGGGAAGTTGTTTCTGTTAGGCGGGGAGACTAGGACCCGTGGGCACAGCCTTAAAATTAGAGGGGGGAAATGAGACAACCTTTCTTCAGCCAGCGAGTAGTGGGCTTGTGGAATTCATTGCCACGGAGTGCAGTGGAGGCCAGGACGTTAGATGCCTTCAAGGCAGAGATCGACAAATTCTTGATCTCACAAGGAATCAAGGGCTATGGGGACAGTGCAGGGAAGTGGTGTTGAAATGCCCAACAGCCATGATTTAAATGGCGGAGTGGACTTGATGGGCCAAATGGCCTTACTTCCACTCCTATGTCTTATGGTCTTACAGGAAGATGGATGTGGTTGTTGGAAGTCAATCATCTCAGCTCCAGGATATCTCTGCAGGAACTCCTCAGGGTAGTGTCCTAGGTCCAAACATCTCCAACTGCTCCATCCTTAAAGTCAGAAGTGGGGATGTTCGCTGATGATTGCAGTGTACAGCATCATTCATAAATCCTCAGGTATTGAAGTAGTCTGTGTTCAAATGCAGCAAGGTATGGACTATATCCAGGATTGGGCTGACAGACAACATTTGTGCCACACAAATGCGAGACAATGGCCATCACCAGTAAGAGACAATCTAACCACTACCCCTTGACATTCAATGGTGTTACCATCACTGAATCCCCCGCTATCAACATCCTTGATGTTATCATTGACAAGAGACTCAACTGGACTCACCACATAAACACAGTGACTACAAGAGCAGGCTAGAAGCTGGGAATACTGCAGCAAGTAACTCACCTCCTGCCTCCTCACAGCCTGGCCACCATCTACAAGGCACAAGTCAGGAGTGTGATGGAATACTCCCCACTTGCCTGGATGGGTACAGCCCCAACAACACCCATCCAGGACAAAGCAGCCCACTTGGTTGGCAGTACACTCACGAACATCCATTGCCTCCACTAACAATGCTCAGTAGCAGCAGTGTGCACTATCTACAAGATGCACTGCAGAAACTCCTCAAAGATCCTCAGACAGCACCTTACAAACCCATGACCACTTCTACCTAGAAGGACAGGGCAGCAGATACAAAAGAACACCACAGATGCTGCCAGACCTGCTGAGTTTCTACACATTCTTGGATTTCTGCAGTATTTTGCTTTTACTTACCCAGGAACCAACCTAGTTGATCTTCTCTGAACTGCTTCTAATGCAAGTATGTCAAGAGAGTAAAACTGTGCACAGTACTCCAAATGCAGTTTCAATAAAGCCTTGAACAGCTTCAGGATTTGATTCCTAATGAATACTCTCTATTCCTCCCCACATACTTGGGGAAGTTGTGTTTCTCCTGTTGTAAAAACCCATCTGATTTTCTAAGGACTTTTGGAATGGAAATCTGCCATCTTTATTCAGTCCAACCTACATGTGACTCCTGACCCATGGCAATGTGGTTGACACTTAATTGTCCTCTGGACAATTTGGGATGGGCTATAAATTATGGCCCAGCCGGTGACACCCACATCCCAAGAACAAAAGTCCCCCTTTTCAATGAAGATAAACAGAACTCCCAGATCCATCTGTACCCCAGAGTTTTGTGATCTCTCTCCTTTGAAGTAATATTTGCTTTTCTATTTTTCCTGCTGGAATGGGCACTCTCATTTTTTCACACATTATAATTAGCATTTATTTCAAAGTTTGCACAACCTCAGGACATTCCAAAATGCTATATGGCTAGTGAAGTACTCTCGAGACATCGTCACTATCCCAATTTGGGAACATGGCTGCCAAAATGCGCACAGCAAGATCCCACATTCAGCAATGGGGTAATGAGCAGAAAATCTGATTCTGCAATGGTGGCTTAAGAACATGAATGTAGGAACAGAGTAGGCCTTTAGCCCCTCAAGCCTGCTCCACTATTCAAACATATTGTGGCAATCTATTGCCTAACTCCACATACCTGTCTTTGGCCCAAATCTCTTATTTGTTTAACAAAAATGTTTGTTCCTAGTATATAAAATTAATGCATGATCCAGCATCCACTGCTGTTTGTGGAAAAGAGTTTCAAATATTTACTCCCATTTGTCTGTAGAAATGCTTCCCAACATCTCTCTTGAATGGTCTGGCCCTAATTCTCAGACTAGCCCTTTGGCCCGGACACTGAGCTCCCCTTCTCATCCCTGAAACAATGTTGTTACTTTGATTGCATCTAAGTGGCACCTCTGACACTCCCTCAGTTTGGTTCAAATGATAGTCAGCAGTGTCTTTGGTCTAGCATGACTCTTTCTTTGGAACATTATTTTTTTCTCTACTTTTGTCAAAGGCAAAGTGCAGAGCCAAACACACAGAGGTGTTGTTAATGGCAACGAAAGAGAAAAGGGGAGGTAAAACTGGTGTAAATTAAAGGAAGAGAATCGCTCCTAACTACTAGCAGCAAAGTAAACAAGACATGCTTGTGAGAGAATGGGTGGAGACAATGTAAGATTAATGGAGAAGAGACATAATATGCTCAGTTTCTGAGGTTATGGAGTTCAATATTAACATCCTGAGGATGTAAAGTGCCTCCATGGAAAATAAGGTGTTGTTCCTTGAGCTTGCAAAGGATTATTGTAGCAAGCCCACAGCCAAAATAAAACCCCTACAGACTGGAAGCAGGCCATTCAGCCCATCACGTCCACTCAGATCCACACACCCTTCGTGTCCTATTCCCATAAGCCAGCATTTCCCATAGCTATTCTACCTAGCCTGCACACTATTGGCAAACAGCATGGCCTATCCACCCTAACCTGCACAGCTGTCGAACTGTGAGAGGAAATGCATGCAGCCATGGGGAGAATGTGAAAACTCCACACAGACCGTCACTTGAGGGTAGAATTGAACCCAGGTCCCTGGTGCTATGAGGCAGCAGTTCTAACCACTGAGCCATCGTGCCACCCAAAAATATCAGCTGTGTTTTCCCTCTCCACAGATGCTGAGCTGAAGGTTTTGTCTTATGAGGAAGTTGGCCCTCGTTGGAATTGAGAAGAATGAGATGTGATCTTCCTGAAATATACAATATTCTGAGGGGACTTGACAGGGTGAATGCTGAGGGGGTGATTCCCTTCATGTTTCCATCTACAACTGAAGGGTACAATTTCAGGATGAGGGGTCCCTTATTTAAAACGAGAGGTGACGAGTAACTTCTTCTCTCAGAGTTTGGGGTTTGAGCAAAAGAGTTTGGGTCATTGAATATATTCAAGGCCAAGTTAGACAGAATTTTTATCAATGAAGGTGTTAGAGATTATGTGGGACAGGCACGTAGAATTATGAGAGTGGTGTCATAGAGATAATGTCACTTAACCAGCAAACCAGAGACCCAGGCTAATGTTCTGCGAACATAGGTTCGAATCTTGCCATGGTGGATCGTGACATTTAAATTGATTTCAAAAGTACCAAATCTTGAATAAAAATGCTAGTCTAATGGATATTGTCAATTGTTGTAAAAACCGATCTCGTTCACTTGTGCTTTCCCTTGGGAGGGAAATCTGCTGTCCTTGAAGTAGTAGGAACTGCAGATGCTGGAGAATCTGAGATAACAAAGCGTGGAGCTGGATGAACACCGCAGGCCAAGCAACATCAGAGGAGCAGGAAGGGTGACGTTTCGGGCCTAGACCCTTCTTCAGAAATGATTTTTCTGAAGAAGGGTCTAGACCCAAACGTCAGCCTTCCTGCTGCTCTGATGCTGCTTGGCCTGCGGTGTTCACCCAGCTCCACACCTTGTTATCTCTGCTGTCCTTACCTGTTCTGGCCAACATGGGACTCCAGACCCACAGTGATCTTGTTGACTCTTAACTGCCCTCTGGGCAAATAAGGATGGCCGAAAAATGCTGGCCAATAGTGCCAATATCCCATGAACATATATATATGAAAAAGTTGACCATGAAGTGGTGCAGTAGGTTTGATGGCCCAAATGGACTATCCCTGCTTCTATTTCTTATGTTCAAATTCAGAATTTATTTTCCTGCTGTGCCGAATATCTCTCTAGTTATAACATCAGTTAACAGTGACCTCTAAAAGTCTGAGATCATGTTTTGGTGACTTTGGTACTGAGAGAGAAGGCATCTTTCATAAATTTCAGGAAATGTGAGAGATCAAATCTTAACATCCAGTTTCATTCTTAATGCGAACGGCTCACCCCCTTTCTTTGTTTGTTGCCATTTAGATGCAGGCTACGTGGAACTCCCACTCCGTCTTTTTGTGCTGACCCAGCCTTAGGAGGGCCCCTCTCTCTCTGCCTGGCCTCATGCCCTGTGCTTTCCACAGCTTCTGCAGTTTCAGGTTTCACTGAGTCACGGATATCTGCGAGGAGCATGGAGGAAATTGCTGAGTAAACCTTTGAGTTCTGCAACTGCCTTTTAGCTGATTCAATGCAGGATTCCAGCTTGCGTTGGTTAGTGTGAGTCTGGCACAGATCCCAGTCTGATTCTTGGAATACCGCGGTTGTTTGTCTGCTGTGCACGTACAGTGTGTCACGTAAGCAGAGGTCGTTTCGAAAGTCAAACAGTTGCAAGGTGCATATTTGTACATTGTGTGATAATTGTGCTCCTGAAATGCTGCTGGGCCTGCTGTGTTCATCCAGCCTCACATTTTATTGTCTTGCATATTTGTACATTGTTTTCTTCTCCAGGCCCACGCTGCCTCTGAAACACTCCCTCCAACTTCCTGCAGATCAGTTTTCATGTTAATAAATAGACAGAAATGATCGAGTTTTTCAAAATCATCTGCAGGCTGGACAGATTAGATGGGGAGAAGTTATTCCTGCTCATAAGAGGAACAAAAGCAAAAGGGCTTAGATTTAAAGTGACATGCAATTGAAACAAAGGTAACATGAGAAAGTACACTTCAGCTCACTGAGTAATTAGGCACTGGAAATGTGGTGGAGGCCAGTCAATTGGAGCTTTCAAGAAGGACATTGGATGATTATTTGTGTAGGAATTGCATGCAAGTGTATGGGGGGCGGGGGGGAGACTGGCACAAGGAAATGATCCTTGTTTGAAGAGTCAGGTCAGGCATAATAGGATGAATCGCCTACTTCTGTACTATATCAATCCTATCAGATTAAAAGCTCGGTGGGGGGGGGTAAGCGTACTGGTAGAAAACCAGCTGTATTGAATGACAGAGCAGGCTTGAGGGGCTGAATGGCCTATTCCTTGGTCCTAATTACTACAAGGAGAAGAATTAGCTTTATTGTCACATGCATACAACGAAACGTTTACAAGTCACCGCTTACAGCATCAACTTAGGTACCAAGGTACCTCGGTACAGATTCTTAATTACAAATCCTTAGGGAAAAAATAGAAAAAAATAAGGAAGTAAAAAGTCCAGCAATAAATTAGAAAAATGGAGATACGAGAGTACAGGATAACAGTCCTTCCAACCCAGAACGCGCGGGGCTTCACCTCAAAGCTGGGAGTTCATGTCCACGCTGAGGCCAGGGGTTCGAGTCCACTCTGAGGCTGGGAGTTCATGTCCACTCTGAGGCCAGGAGTTCGACTCCACGCTGAGGCCAGGGGTTCGAGTCCACGCTGAGGCTGGGAGTTCGAGTCCACGCTGAGGCTGGGAGTTCGAGTCCACGCTGAGGCCAGGGGTTCGAGTCCACGCTGAGGCCAGGAGTTCGAGTCCACGCTGAGGCTGGGAGTTCGAGTCCACTCTGAGGCCAGGGGTTCGAGTCCACGCTGAGGCTGGGAGTTCGAGTCCACGCTGAGGCCAGGGGTTCGAGTCCACGCTGAGGCTGGGAGTTCGAGTCCACGCTGAGGCCAGGGGTTCGAGTCCACGCTGAGGCCAGGGGTTTGAGTCCACGCTGAGGCTGGGAGTTCGAGTCCACGCTGTGGCTGGGAGTTCGAGTCCACGCTGAGGCTGGGAGTTCATGTCCACTCTGAGGCTGGGAGTTCGAGTCCACGCTGAGGCCAGGGGTTCGAGTCCACTCTGAGGCCAGGGGTTCGAGTCCACATTGATGCCAGGCGTTCGAGTCCACGCTGAGGCCAGGGGTTCGAGTCCACATTGATGCCAGGCGTTCAAGTCCACTCTGAGGCTGGGAGTTCGAGTCCACGCTGAGGCCGGGAGGTTGAGTCCACGTTGATGCCAGGCGTTTGAGTCCACGCTGAGGCTGGCAATCTGCACTGGCATTCACCCTGGACACTGCTGATGCCATCTGAGGAATGGGAGGTGAAAAGAAAAGGAAAAAAAATGTGAAAGGGCGAGAAGAAAACCAGAAAAAAATGGACAGAGCAGACGAGCTCTGGCTCAGGAGTCCTACTCCAATGCCATTTTGAAATGGCTGAGATCAGTGTGCAAACAGCCTGCATCTTATTACAGTCCTTTCAAATAGCTCTCCAAAGAATATTACATAGGGTTTAAAGCACAGATCATCCTGCCTCCATGGAAGAAGTTTCGTAACATAAATTCTTTCATGGGATATGGGCTTCACTGACAAGGCTGACCTTTGTTGCCCATCGCTAATTGTCCTCGATCTGTATGTCACCATATGGTCATTTCGGAGAACAGTCAATAGTCAACCACATTACTGTGGGTCTGGAGTCTCAGACCAGGTAAGGACAGCAGATTTCCTTTCTTAAGGGCATGAATGAAGCAGATATGGTTTTACAACATAACAAAATAAAACTGCAGATGCTGAAGATCCAAAACAAATAAAAGCGGAAAGTTCTGGAGAAACCCAGCAGGTCTGGGCAGCATCTGTGGAGAGAAAATAGAGTTAATGCTTTGAGAACAGTGACTTTTCTTCAGAATCATTTTCCAACAATTTTATGAACAATTGGGTTTTACAACAATTGACAACAATGTCACGGTCACCATGAGACTAGATTTTAGTTTGGCAATTGCTGCTGTTTTCTGCACTCTAGGGACAGGTCTCAGGATTTTTACTCTGACCTGGACTTGACAGGTAGCCAAGGTTCCAGGCCCATGGCTAGGCCCAGGCACCTGAAGGAGGAAATGTGGCGGTCTCCTAGTGTTGCAGCCTTCTTCAGGCATGTAGGTCTCATACCCCTGTGGACGTCGTTTTTGTCTTCAGCTTCCGTGTGTTCCGGTGGTCTTCCAGGCACTTCCATACAAACGTAGTGGTCTCGGCCTGGTTTGGTGGTCTTCTTCGGTAGAGGCCTCTTGCTCAGTGTTCCAACAGCCCAGAATGGTAGTCTTGTCTAGTCTTCGAATGGCAGTATTGTTGTGCCTGAGCCTTCAGGGTATTCCATCATTCTTTAACTGGCTTTCCCTGATCCCAGGAGCTGTTAACTGAACTGTGATGGAATTTGCCTTAATTTTGCTTTTTTGTTATTATGTGTGACTTCTGTCATTGATGTAGGCGTATTGGTGGGAGACTTCATAGACTCATAGAATCCCTACAGTGTGGAAACAGACCATTTGGCCCAACAGGTTCACACCGCCTCTCGGAACAGCATCCCACCCAGACCCATTTCCCCTACCCCTGCATTTCCCATGTCTAACCCACCTCATCTAAACATCCCCGAACACTACGGTCAATTTAGCATGGCCAATCCATCTAGCCTGCACATCTTTGGATTGTGGGTGGAAACTGGAGCAAACCCACACACATACACGGGGAGAATGTGCAAACTCCACACAGACAGTCGCCCGAGGCTGGAATCGAACCCAGTCCCTGGCGCAGTGCTAACCACTGGGCCACCGTGCTGCCCCAAACTTGTAAAACTTTTCACTGTACTTTTCATGTAAAGTACATGTGACAATAAATTTCTCTTCAGTTCTATTCCATTTGAAGCACTGGGACACTTGAGATCTATTCTTGTAGCTTTTGTTCATTGCTGAAGGGTTGAACATGACCAGTTAAGCCCAGGTCCTGTTTTGGCGCTCACTCACAGGCAGCTGATGCATTCGAATCTGGAAGGCAACACTGGTCACATTTCCTACTGCTTCCCCATGTGAGTATAATCTGATGACAGAGACTGAAACTGCCTTGTGCCTTGGCTTGCTGTTTGTTTGAGGCAACTTGAATATAGTGAAGCAGTTTTGGGGCTGAATAAATAACCTGGAAGTGGGAAGTTAATATTACCCTGTTCGTTGTTAAATCGAATGCTGCAGGCCAGAAAAACTGACCACAAAACCTATTAGGACACCATATTCAACCAACTGCCTCAGTAATTCAGTGAGTCAGCCTAAGAACACTCAGATGAGAGTCTGGTTGTGAGGCCCCTGTAAGGCCTGAGGACAATAATCTAGGCCAGATGGCCTGTTAGAGGGCAGCGCTGTCTGTGAACTCTCAGGTAAGGGTCCCCTCTTCCCTTCTGGCTGGGGTTTGGCAGTTGGGGGAGAGGGCAGGAAGAACAGGGGACTTCCTGCTGACAGCTTGAGCACCATCACAAAACCAGATAAACTTGGTGATAATGGCATTGCTGTTTGTGGGAGCTTGCTGTGTACAAATTTGGCTGCTGTGATTTCACCTTACAACACGTCAAAATGTCCATCGTCTGTAATGTGCGTTGAGTTGTGGAATGCTTGTGAAAAGCGCTGTATAAATGCAAGGGTTTTTTTAATGAACTAGTCACTATCGCCCATTTAAGACTTGTAATAGGACTGTAACTTCAACCCTGTCGTTGCTAGAATGTATTCTAAAGGGCGTGTAGCAACACAAAGAGGAAACCCCATCTGTGAGCTCCTGATGGATATGGTAGAATCACTAGATCATGGCAGACAAGGAGATCGTTCAGCCCATCACTTTGGGGTAACAGCTCCTTTTCCACTGAGGACAATTTGTTGGGCTTCCCCACCAGCTGGTAGGTTTCTCTTGCTCATTCTTCTCTGGCATGAATTCACAAATCACCAGGTTTTATTGAATTCAATTCCACAACCGGCCATGGGAAAACATGACTCTTTGTCCTTTGTCCCCCTGGTTTGAGGACCAAACAGGAGACACAAATTTGTCACGGCCTTTAGCAGCTGGATCCCCAGGTTTAACTTCAGTTCAGAAAGGTTTTACTCCCAGCAAAATGACAAAAGGCAAGAAGACAAATTGTTGAAGGTGGCACATCAGGTTGAGAAAATGGTTGATGCAGCTTCACCACACCTTAGGTTTTATAGAGGCACAGGATGAACCGTGAGGAAGTTAGGATGAACCTTAATCAAACCCTGGATCAGCCTCCACTGGAGTACTACACTCCTGGATAACGCACTGACAGAGGTCAGTACTGAGGGAGTGCCGCACTGTCGGAGGGTCAGTCCTGAGGAGCGATGCACTGTCGGAGGGTCAGTGCTGAGGGAGAGGCGCACTGTCGGAGGGTCAGTGCTGAGGGAGAGCTGCACTGTTGGAGGGTCAGTGCTGAGGGAGAGCCACACTGACGGAGGGTCAGTGCTGAGGGAGCGCCGCACTGTCGGAGGGTGAGTGCTGCAGGAGTTCTGCACTGTCGGAGGGTCAGTGCTGAGGGAGCGCCGTACTGTCAGAGGGACAGTGCTTCGGGAGCGCCGCACTGTCAGAGGGTCAGTGCTGAGGGAGTGCCGCACTGTCGGAGGTTCAGTGCTGAAGGAGCTCCGCACTGTCAGAGGGTCAGTGCTGAGGGAGAGCCGCACTGTCAGAGGGTCAGTGCTCAGGGAGCGCTGCACTGTCAGAGGGTCAGTGCTGAGGGACAGGCGCACTGTCGGAGGAAAAGTGCTTTGGGAGAGCCACACTGTTGGAGGGTCAGTGCTTCAGGAGCGATGAACTGTCGGAGGGTCAGTGCTGAGGGAGAGCCGCACTGTCAGAGGGTCAGTGCTGAGGGAGAGCCGCACTGTCGGAGGGTCAGTGCTGAGGGAGCTCCGCACTGTCAGAGGGTCAGTGCTGAGGGAGCGCTGCACTGTCGGAGGGTCAGTGCTGAAGGAGTGCCACACTGTCAGAGGGTCAGTGCTGAGGGAGAGCCGCACTGTCAGAGGGTCAGTGCTGAGGGAGAGCCGCACTGTCAGAGGGTCAGTGCTGAGGGAGAGCCGCACTGTCGGAGGTTCAGTGCTGATGGAGCTCCGCACTGTCAGAGGGTCAGTGCTGAGGGAGAGCCGCACTGTCAGAGGGTCAGTGCTGAGGGAGCGCCGCACTGTCAGAGGGTCAGTGCTGAGGGAGCGCCGCACTGTCGGAGGGTCAGTGCTGAGGTAGTGCCACACTGTCAGAGGGTCAGCGCTGAGGGAGCGCCGCACTGTTGGAGGGTTAGTGCTGAGGGAGAGCCGCACTGTCGGAGGGTCAGTGCTGAGGGAGAGCTGCACTGTCGGAGGGTCAGTGCTGAGGGAGAGCTGCACTGTAGGAGGGTCAGTGCTGAGGGAGAGCCGCACTGTCAGAGGGTCAGTGCTGAGGGAGTGCCGCACTGTCGGAGTGTCAGTGCTGAGGGAGAGGCGCACTGTCAGAGGGTCAGTGCTGAGGGAGAGCCGCACTGTCAGAGGGTCAGTGCTGCAGGAGTCCTGCACTGTTGGAGGGTCAGTGCTGAGGGAGAGCCGCACTGTCAGAGGGTCAGTGCTGCAGGAGTCCTGCACTTTTGGAGGGTCAGTGCTGTGGGAGCTCCGCACTGTCAGAGAGTCAGTGCTGAGGGAGAGCCGCACTGTCGGAGGGTCAGTGCTGAGGGAGCTCCGCACTGTCAGAGGGTCAGTGCTGAGGGAGCGCTGCACTGTCGGAGGGTCAGTGCTGAAGGAGTGCCACACTGTCAGAGGGTCAGTGCTGAGGGAGAGCCGCACTGTTGGAGGGTCAGTGCTGAGGGAGTGCCGCACTGTCAGAGGGTCAGTGCTGAGGGAGTGCCACACTGTCAGAGGGTCAGTGCTGAGGGAGCGCCGCACTGTCAGAGGGTCAGTGCTGAGGGACAGGCGCACTGTCGGAGGGAAAGTGCTTTGGGAGAGCCACACTGTTGGAGGGTCAGTGCTGACGGAGTGGGCACTGTCAGAGGGTCAGTGCTGAGGGAGTGTTGGACTGTCAGAGGGTCAGTTTGAAAGGAGTGTTGCAATGCTAGAGGATCAGTAATAATGGAGTACTATACTGTTGAAGGTTCTGCACTGACAGAGTGCTGCACTGTTGGAGGGTCGGTGCAGAGGGAGGACTACACTGTTGGAGGGCCGGTGCTGAGGGAGCACTACCCTGTTGGAGGGTCGGTACTGAGGGAGCGCCGCACTGTTGCAGGGTCAGTGTTGAGAGAGAGCTGCACTGTTGGACAGTCAGTGCCAAGGGAGTACAACTCCGAGAGCTGGTTATGAGAAAGGCAGATCGGTGTGAAGGACTTTGTGTATGTAAAGAAAGAGTGGCTTGGAGATGGGATACCAGCCTCTGTGGAAGTTATTTTAGTAGCAGTGAGAGAAAAAAAATCTGCTCCTGAAGAAATTTGCTGGCAACAGTCGTGTTTGAGTTGGGATCAGCATTTCTGGCATCTTGACTTGTTTAATCCTGTTGTTGAAGACTGGGCCCAGTAAGTGGAAAGAGTACCTCATTTTTTCTAGCCAAATGACATCGGGGCAGATGATAAGCAACAACTGATTTTCCTGACAGCTGTGGACCTGCAATTTTCTCGGCTATTAGGAGCCGAATATATTTCCTATCTGCGCAAAGATCTGTCTCAGTGGGTCGAAGATATACAGGTGCTGAGGCAAATAGGTCGAAAGTCAACATCGCAAATTAAACCAGGCAAGAGGCAAAAGCTAATGTCATGAGGTTTTACAACCAAATTCTTTACCTTTGAGACTCATAATTAATAAACACGTTCCTGGTACAACAACATCCCAGCTGATATGGACTAACAGAATTGTTCACTATTAATTCAATACTGACTCTTAATTTCTTGTTATTTTGTCTCTCTGCAATTATACAGGTGGAGTATTGTGTGCAGTCTTAGTCTCCTTTTCTGAGGAAGTTTGTTCTCGTCATGGAGGGAGTACAGTAAAGGTTTACTAGACTAATTCCTGGGATAGCCGGTCTAACCTATGAAAAAGGACTGGATCTGTTAGGATTATATTCACTCGAGTTTAGAAGAATGGGGGATCTCACAGAAGCCTATAAAATTCTAACAGGGTTAGACAGGGTAAACGCAGAAATGATATTCCCTGTGACTGGGGAATCCAGAATCAGGAGTCGCAGCTAAGAATGTTGATCAAGTCATTTAGAACTGAAATAAGGAGAAACTTCTTCACCCAGGGAGTCGGTGCCTTTGGAATTCTCTGGCACAGACAGCGGTTGAGGCCAATGCGTTGAATATTTTCAAGAAAGAGTTAAATATAGTTCTGAGGACTGAAAGGATGAAAAGGTTATGGGGAGAATGTGGGAACAGGGGACTGAGTTGGATGACCAGCCACAGTCACATTCAGTAGCAGAGCAGGCTTAAAGGCTGACGGCCTACTCCTGCTCCTATCTTCTATGTTTCTTTGAGTAGTAGAGGGCACAGGTTTCAAGTATTTTGCAAAAGAAGTAAATTTAAAATGGGAAAAAAAACATTTTCACACAAGGAGTAGTTAGAATCCGGAATGCACGGCCTGGGAATGTGGTGGGGGCAGCTTCAATGGAAATATTCAACAGGGAATTGGATGGTTATTAAAAAATGTGCAGGATTCCAGGGAAAAGACAGGAGATTGGCACAAAGTCATATGGTTAGAGAGTGAGGCCTGACATGATGGACTGAATGGCCTCTCTCCATAATCCTGTGATTCTGTGAAGTAACTGCAGACCCGAAGCAATGAGGTTAACTCTGAACTGCCCCCAGAAAAGTCTGAGCAAGGCCCTCAATTAGGGATGGCCAATCAATGCTGGCCTCGTCAGTGATGACCATATCTTGTGAGAGAATAAAAAAGCCTCTTTAAATCTCTCTAACTGTCTATTTGCTTTAAGATGTTCCTCTTTTACAAAACTGTGATGTTTAAAAATGCCACTGTGTAGTAACATGGCAGCTTGCCAGGTTCAAAGATGGCCGATTTTGGCACACCACAAAGCAGTGGGTTAGAGACGGTGGAGAGAGACAACAGGACTGAATCATCAGGACTACTTTTTAAAGTGTGATGATATAAGTTGAAGCCTCCAGTCCTGGTCTGAGCAGCTCTGGGCTGTAGGGTCCTCCATCCCCTCCTAGGCCCTGTTGGAGCCCACTATTGGACCAAATATCTGCACTGTTTCTGAGCAGTTTTACTTCGTGCTGATCTCCCGCACATTGTTTATCATCCAATACCCTTTTTGAAATAACTCCACAGAGATCAACATCCTATCACCAAGTCACCCTTTATTTAGACTGATCCTTGACACTGATCCGGCTCCCTCTGAGCCAGCTCTCAGAGTGAACAGGATGACTGACACTCCTGTTTATATCTGTCAGCCAGGGTTCCCTGATTAGACCAGGTTAATAGCCCCAATCAGGGAGCTCATATCCTAAGGGGTCCACCTGGCTGACCCTCCCCTTCTGAGTCCAAGAACATAGGACGGTTATTTTAGTTTGTACTTCCTCCTGGGACATTTTAGCTCTGGGTCAGGTTCCTCCAACTCTGTCTCTGATATATACAGTAGCTCACCTCTTGCACTGGGAGTGTCTCAGAAGAAATTCACTCTCCTTTTCAGGCAGGAAAGGCATTGAGGCAGCGATATCTACTGTTTTCAACTCAGATTCCAAGGTATCTTTAACGCTCGATGAGAACCCATGGGCTCTGGAACAGTTGGACAAAGCTATTGAGGAGGCAGGCACATTTTGCTCCGGCACCATTTGCGAGTTTGCGGCTTTCATACGGTCTGTGTGCTTGTTCAGGACCATTGCACCTATCCAAACATTACACATTACTGGACCTGACATCACATTGACCATGCTCCTAAGCCATGTAGGCACATTCTCGTGGCTCCTACATCAAACTTCATCCCCTGAAGTAAACTGTCTTGGTCGCTCACAATGCTTGTGTCCAGCATTGGTGTTCCTGTTGCCATTTCACCCTCCCCAGGCAGGTACAGAAAGATCCAATTTAATCTGGTACAGTGAGGGGTGGTCCTATAATCGAATGGGGACTGGGACAGTTTGGTTTCTAGTGAAGCTGAAAGTTGTTTCTTTAAGACTTGCTTCAAAGTTTGGGCTGCTCTCTCAGCCAGACCATTGGATGATGGATGGTGTGGAGCTCTGCTTATATAATGAAAACCGTTTGACCTTAGGTAAGTGATGATCCATTATCTGGGAGCCTGTGCATTGTAAAAGATGCTCGCAGCTTTCCTACCATTGAAACCATGCTTGACAAATGAACTCTCTACACAACTAGTCATGAACTCTAGTCACTTTGAATGGGCAACCCCAATGACTAAGAACATTGAGCCCATGACAGGACCTGCATAGTTGATGTGTAACCGAGTCCAACATTTACCCGCCATCCCTACAAATGTGGAGGAGCTACTGGCAGTAATTTTTGTTCTTGTTGGCACTCTGGGCACTGCCCCACCCACGTGGCTATGTCTGCATTCAATCCTGGCCACAAGACACAACTTCTCACCAACATCTTCATTTTGGAATCCCCTGGGTGGCCCTGGTGGAGTTCAGCCAATATTTGGCAGTGACCTTTCTTTGGGGCAATCACTCTTGCCCCCCCCCCCCCCCCACCCCCCCCACCCCACTATAATCATGTGCCATCCTCCAGTGTGATCAGGTCACTCCTGGTCCAGAAAGGTTTCCATTCTGGTTGTGAAACTCTGGTTTCTCCCATCACCAGCAGCTGTTTCAGTTTTGCCACGACCCAATCTTTCTGCATCTAAAGTCTGATACTGTCAGCTGTGACTAGGAGTGTGTCCAGAAAATTTAAAACCATTATGGACTCTTCCAGTGGGAGAACCACCAGTGGTGTGTCTGCCAGCAGGAGGTGGCTCAGGGCATCCACATTTGCTACTTAGCCTCCCGGACAGTGTTCCAGCTTGTAATTATATGCACTTAGAATTAGAGCCTACTACTGGATTCAGCCTGAAGCTATGGACAGCACCACCTTGCGCTTTTTAAGTATGCCTAGGAAGGGTTTGTGGTACATTGTTATTATAAATTTGTGTAAAAGTGTTGGTGGACTTGCCACTCTCCTGGCTACCGGCCTAAGAGTTCTCTTACTCAATTTAAGTCCAGTGGGACTCTTTGCTGTCTCGAGTCTGTTTTCGGCAGCAATTACAATGCCTTGATCGTAAAGAAAATTTTGACTATTTGGCTTTGTTTTGGGCTGATCTGGAGTTCATCTGTTTAGCTTCGATTCCCTACAGAATGGAAACAGGCCCTTCAGCCCAACAAGTCCACACCACCCCATGGAGCACACCACCTAGACCCATCCCCCTATAACTCACACACCCCTGAATACTACAGGAAATTTAACATGGCCAATCCACCTAACCTGCACATCTTTGGACTGTGGGAGGAAACCAGAGCACCCGGAGGAAACCCACACAGACAACATGCAAACTCCACACAGACAGTCACCTGAGGCTGGAATTGAACCCAGATCCCTGGTGCTGTGAGGCTGCATTGCTAACCACTGAGCCACCGTGCCACCAAGGTTAGGATATGTCCTCAAGGGGCTATGCAATTTCCTTCACTTGACTGATGTTCCCCAGCTCAGTTGGCCTGGTGAGGGTGTCCACTCCCATCAGAATAATCTGCAACTCGTGCTGCACTTGCTGCATTTTCCCATGATAATGCCAGTTGTAAAACCTGTTTGAAATCTGGTTGGGCTTCAGCTAGTCAGCACTTTGCATGGTTACATCATTAAGTCCACAAACCAAACACACTCTCAGCATCTTATCGAGGGTTAAACAAAAGTCACATGCCTCTGCCAGTTGTCTGAATCTGGTCCAAAATCCTGATTCAGATTCCCCTGGTTCTTGAATTGCCAAGTAAAACTGATAACATCACAGAATTAGAGGAGACTTAGGGTCATGACATTGCTTAACGAAATTCATCAACTGTTGAAAGGTTTTAGTATCTGGTGCCTCAGGGAAAGTCAGGCTCCTCATAACCGAAAAAGCTGCGGGCCTACAAGCTGTCAAGAGAATTACTCATTGGTTTTCATCTGCTCCAATGTCATTTGCCTGGAAAAAAATAACTTTCCACATTCTTTCCGCATGCTGGACCCAGTCTTCGATGTCAGGATTGAACGAATCAAGCTTCCCAAATAACGACATAATGTCAGAAATGCTTACACCAATTCAAAGATGGCTGTTGGAAGTGAATTTCTTAAGGTGTGCTTGTCTGTTGTTATCACTAAGATAACTCCACAGAGGTTGGTATCCTGTCACCAAGTCATTCTTTACTTATATACGGAGACACTTTACATAGATCCAGCTCCCTCAGAGCCAGCCCTCAGGGTGAACACAACCTCTGACTCTCCTGTTATTATCTGTCAGCCAGGACTCCCTGATTGGACCAGATTAACAGCCCCAGTCAGGGAATTCATATTCTATGATGTCCACTTGTCGGACCTTGTTACAATCCAAGTTAGCAGCAGAGTAGGAGGCACAAGCCAGAGATGCTCTGCTCCACCGATTGTTTTCTTTTTCTTTTTCTCAGTTTTTTCTCTCTTCTTGAGTTCTTTCTTTTTAATTGTAACTTTTAAACGTACTTGGAGGGGAATGAAGGAGGCACATCCCAGACCAGGCCAGGAGCAGGAGGGGAGTCCCAGACCAGGCCAGGAGCAGGAGAAGAGTCCCAGACCAGGCCAGGAGCAGGAAGGGAGTCCCAGACCAGGCTGGAGCAGGAGGGGAGTCCTAGACCAGGCTGGAGCGGGAGGGGAGTCCCAGACCAGGCTGGAGTGGGAGGGGAGTCCCAGACCAGGCTGGAGCGGGAGGGGAGTCCCAGACCAGGTTGGAGCGGGAGGACTGTCCCGGACCAGGTTGGAGCGGGAGGGCTGTCCCGGACCAGGTTGGAGCAGGAGGGGTGTCCCGGACCAGGTTGGAGCGGGAGGGGTGTCCCAGACCAGGTTGGAGCGGGAGGGCTGTCCCGGACCAGGTTGGAGCGGGAGGGCTGTCCTGGACCAGGTTGGAGCGGGAGGGGTGTCCCGGACCAGGCTGAAGCGGGAGGGGAGTCCCAGACCAGGTTGGAGTAGGAGGGGAGTTCTGGAGGTGAGTCCCAGACTGGAGGCCATCACTGGGAGACAGGTCCAGGACTGGAGGCTGACACAGGGAGGCAAGGCCCTGTGATTTGAACCCTGGGATTGTCTGGAGACTTGGCCTGGTGCGGTCTGGATGCTCTGGGCTGGTACGGACTCAGGTGAATGGACTGTAAGTACTTGTGTTTTCTTTTCACTCTTATACATGGACTTTTATTTATTATTCTTTCAATTTTGTACCAAATAATTAAGTATCTGTACCTAGATATCTTTAACCTCAGATGGTGCCATACGCAGGGACATTGCAAACTTGTCACAGCATTCATTCAAGTGCATGTGACAATAAAACTAATTCACATCTGTCTGAAATGTCTAATGTATTCATGTCCTTCTTCTTAATTAGTGCCTGGAATTCTACACAATACTTCTGCTGGAGTCTAACTGCTGTTTTAAATATGTTCATCATTATCTGCAGTCCTATTTACGAAGCCTAGAATTCAGTATTAACAGCTTTCTCTCTCCCAGTCCCGATGGTGTTGCATCCCTTTTAGAATCGTTCCCATTTTTTAATACTTACTCACCACATATTTGTCTCAAATTTGAACTGTTAACTCTCTTATGAAATGCCTTGGGATGTTTAGCTAAGTGAAAGCTGCAAATATCAACTGTTGTTGTCATGGTGATGGTTAATGTTGTAACTTGACCAAAAGGAACCTTTGTCGAAACTGGCCATCTGTCAAAAACAGCTCATGACTGAGGATGCAATAAAATGCCCGAACGCAAACAGTGACACAGCACAAATTAGGGACCAAGGGTAAGTCAGCAGTTTGCTGTTACTGTGGGATCTTTGTCCACCGTGACTCAGCAATGTTTGCTCACCCACCATTGACTCAGCAAATGAGGTCAAAAACTAATGAACCAGCAAAACTTGTGCACAGAGGAAAGGTCCATGTACTCTCAGCACATAATGTGCATGTGTTAAAGGAAAAAGCAGTTCAGACCGGATGAAGATTGAACCGGTCTGCACTGGTTTTCATCTGGTCACAGTGGGATTCTAATAGGACGGTTTGAGTTATAAGGACAGAGTGGATGGGCTGAGAGTTTTTTCACTGGAGTGTAAGAGATTGAGGGGTAACGTTATAGCGGTTTAAGGGGTATAGATGAGGTGAATGATAGGTGTCTTTTCCCTAGAGTGGCTTTCAAGACTACGGGGTCTAGTGTTAAAGGCGAGAGGAGAATGGACATGAGGAGCAACTTATTTTACACAGAGATACTGGGAACTGCAGATGCTGGAGAATCCAAGATAACAAAGTGTGGAGCTGGATGAACACAGCAGGCCAAGCAGCATCTCAGGAGCACAAAAGCTGATGTTTTGGGCCTAGACCCTTCATCTAGGCCCGAAACGTCAGCTTTTGTGCTCCTGAGATGCTGCTTGGCCTCCTGTGTTCATCCAGCTTCACACGTTGTTATTTTACACAAACAATGGTTCATGTGTGGAATGAACCTCCAAAGGAAGTGGTAGATGCAGGTATAGTTATTATGTTTAAAAGACTTTGAATACGTACATGAATAAGAAATATTTGTAGGGATATGGGTGAAACACAGGCAGGTATGATTGGTGTAGTTTGAGATTATGGTCAGCATGGATTGTTTGGACCAAAGTGTCTGTTTCTATACTGTATGACTCAACGCCTCTGGCTAGTAATTCTAAAGTGTCTGATTTGTTGAATATCTTTCAGCCAAGTCTCATCTACGGTCCCCACCATCATCACATCTGCACCCATGAACCTTTACTTTATAGTCACTTCTCATGATTAGCAAAAATCCTTTGAGAAGCATGTTCATCGTCTAATTTTAATACTTTTTCTGCAGCAAATTGCAAGAATAACACAACTGACACTTTCAATGGAAATTTGGTCTTGTGGCAAAATGTACACCTTTCTCTTATTGGTTTTTGAGAATAATCTGGTGTCCCTACTATAAGAAGGATGTTGTTAAACTTGAAAGGATTCAGAAAAGATTTACAAGGATGTTGCCAGTGTCAGAGGGTTTGAGCTGCAGGGAGAGGCAGAATAGACTGGGGCTATTTTCCCTGGAGCATTGGAGGCTGGGGTTTGATCGCATAGAAATTTATGGGGGGCATGGATAGGGTGAATAGCCAAGGTCATTTCCCCATGGCAGGGGAATCCAAAACTAGAGGGAACAGGTTTAAGATGAGAGGGAAAGATTTACAAGGGACCTGAGGAGCAACTTTTTCATTGCAGAGGGTGGTGAGTGTATGGAATGAACTGTTAGAGGAATTGGTGGAGGCTGGTACAATTATAACATTGAAAAGGTATCTGGATGGCTATATGAACATATGAAGGATTTATAGAGATTTGAGCCAAAGAGTGGCAAATGGGACTAGATCAGTTTAATATATCTAGTTGGTGCAGATGCAGTTGGACCAAAGGCTCTGTTTCTGTGCTGTAAAACTTTATGATTCTGTGACCTGATCAACTTGCAATATTCCTTTATCACAAAACAAATAAAAAGATCCTCTCATTATCTCAATCATGGACTTTGTGTTTTTATAAATCCCATTATCACTTAACTCAGATTGGATCCACCTGTACCTGTCAAGTGTTTTACAAAGTCTGGTGGGGTGAAAAGGTGCCAACTCCCTCCCTTTACAAATTGCAACATCAATCCCCCAATTCCCTGGATTTCTGCACATCACACACCTTCCCCCTCTGCATCTCTCCTCTGCCAAATACAACACCCTCCTTTGTTCCCTCCCACACCCCATTGCTCCCAGTAACTTTTCATCAGTTCTGAAACTTCTCTCGGATGCTGTCTGACTTCCTGAGTATTTCCAGTATTTTCTGGAAGTTTTTTGGGTCCAATTCATGACACTACACTTTAGGAAGGTCGTGAGGACATTAAACAGAGTCCAGAAGAATGATCCCAGAGATAAGGAACTTCAGTTACGTAGGTAGATTGGAGAAGATGGAACTATTTAACTTTGAGGATAAGGTTGAGAAGAGACTTGATAGAGATGGTCAAGGTCAGGAAGGGTCAGTACAGAGTGGATGGGGAGAAACTTTTCCTATTGTTGGAAGTGTCAAGACCCCAAGGCTATAGATTGATGTAGTTGGCAAAATGCAAAATAAACAATGCGATGGAAGGAAGAAATTTGTAATGTCGGGAGCAGTTCGGATCGGGGACGTCCTGTCTCAGTCTGGGGGAGAGGTGTTTGATCAAGGCTTTGGAGATGGCTTGTATTCTACAAAGGAAAATGGACAGGGTTACAGTAAAGAAGCCAGGTGGAGGAGGCATCAGGTGAACTGCTTCTTTAGATCCCAGTGCTGTCTGTATTCTATTCCACTAACTCTAACATGGCTTGGAAGGGCCGAACGGTCTGACATTCCACCTTTAGCTTTAGTAATACACACAATACACCGCTAGAGGGCAGAGGCTACCGTTTCTATCGCTGGAACGCACAGTTTCTCCGCGTGAAGGGACCGCGCCTACGCTACGCTGACGCACAGACGCACAGCAAGCCCGGGACGTGATGACGGACAGACGCCTTGTTGCCCATGGAAACGGCGGGGCCAGCTCCCGATACAGCGGGCTGCCACGAGATGGTACGACGCACTGACGCAGGACGTGGTGACGCACTGACGCAAGGTTGCCCCGGGAGACTGGCCTAGGTAAACGTCTAGGAGAGGAGCTGCGATTCGGTGGTGGGTCACTGGATGCCGTTGGTCACCCGAGCCTGGGGCTTCTGGCTGCTTGAAAATTTTGGCCCTTTGGATTGGATTGTTACCTCCTCCGCTCACACCACGGGGCGGAGTGACTGAGTACTGGGGATTCGGGGTCTCCGTCCTGTTTGTCCAGGTTAGGATCCTCCATCCTCCCCATCGGCCTGTCATCATTTTCTTTCTGGAGTGATTGAGGGAAGTCGTCTGGATGCATTTAGGACCAAGCTAGAGAGGCAAATGAGGATGAGGGAAGGACTGTACAATGATAGATTTAGTGAAGGAAAGATTTGGGAAGAAGCTTGACTGCAACTGGTATGGACTGGTTGGGCCGAATAGCCTTTTGCTGCCCTTAATTCCATAATCCATACCTCATTCCATTCTGCCCTTCATTAACTTTGCACCCCTTTTCAATGGTACTGAGACTTGCTGCGTTGGGGACAGATACTTGAGCAGTACCCTCATAATTCCCACCAAGAAGGAAAATACATTGACAAACATTGCTGGAAAAGCTCAACAGGTCTGGCAGCATCTGTGGATGGAAATCGGAATTGCCTTTTTGGGTTTGGTGACCCTTCCTCAAAACTGAGTAAATGGGACATAATGGTCTGACTGTTCTTGTCTGCCTCAAAATGCAGCTCCAGCTTGACTACAATATTCATTTCCATTTATTGCTGGATTTTGCCTCTGGGCAAACCTTCAGCAGTGAGCCTGGAGTGTATTTTGGAGGAATGAATGCTGTCAGTGTAGTAAATGTTTACAATACTCTTTGTATTGTCTTAGCTTGGCATAAGAAAACAAGTAGCCTTGCACAATAATCATTTAATTTGTAGAGATTTAATGTAGTAAAATCGTCCCCATGTACTTCACAGGAGTGTCTTGTCAAACAAAATTCAATACCAAACCATATTTGAAAGTAGTATCAGAGATAATAGGAACTGCAGAAGAATCTGGGATAACAAAGTGTAGAGGTGGATGAACACAGCAGGCCAAGCACATCATACTAGACCCTTAGGGTCTAAGCCCGAAACGTCAACTTTTCTGCTCCTAAGATGCTGCTTGGCCTGCTGTGTTCATCCCACTCTACACTTTGTTATCTCATATTTGAAAGTACTAAGGCTGGTGGCCAAAATTTTGGTCAAAGAGGTCAGTCTTAAAGCAACTTAAACCAGGTATGCTGAGATTAAGGATGGGAATTCCATTCAGAGCTTGGGCCCCAGGCAATTGAAGACAATGTTGCCATTTGTGGAGTGTCAAAAACAGGGATGTTCAAGATACCAGAATTGGAAGAATGGTGGAACTCAATGGGTGAAATGTTTGCAGGTGCTTACAGAAATAATCATACCAGATGAAGCCAGTAAGAGAAAACTGCAGCATATAGATGTCAAGGAAATTACAAAAAAAATTCTAATAATCAAGTCAATAATTGTTTATACGTTGGTGTTGTAAAACTGGTCTACAATCTATTTGCTGCCTGACTTGGAGTTTCTCCAGCATTTTCATGTTTGTTTTAAATTTCCAGCATTTTCAGAAATTTGCTTTAATACAATAAAGTTGAGTCTCCCTGATCCTTGCTCACAGCCTTTATCTCTTCCTCTGATGAATGGTCACTGGGCCTGAAATGTTAACTCTGCTTTTTCTCCACAGATGCTACCAGTCATGCTGAGTTTCTCCAGCAATTTCTGTTTGAGTTTCAGACCTCCAGCATCCGCAGTTCTTTGTTTTATTTTATCTTCTGTGTATTTGGTATGCTAGGAAACTGTTCCCACATAGATTAAAACTTCTGTTCATTCGGTATTTATTCACTCCTTTTCCTTCAGCTCTGAATTAAACCTGTAACCACCCTTTCTGTCCTGTTTGGCAGCGTTTATTCTGGTATGGTTCAGATTTTCATCCTGATATGTGCATCTTGCTGAGCATGAGATCAGTATTTACATCTATGTATTGGTGGTACCTCGTTTTACCTCCCTGTCACCTGGTTTTGTGTGCATTGTTACCCTTTCCTTCTGCTTGACCCAGATTCTTTAGTTCTATTCTCATTTCAATTGTAGTGACTTTTCTTGCTTGGCCTCGTTGTGCATGGAGAATCACAGCCATGGTGTCTTGCTCACCTTTTGCATTTTTTTTCAAAACCAGGTATATTGGGCATTGCTGGCAAGGCCATCCTTTGTTGCTCACCTCCAACTGCTGGGAAAAGATGGCGGTGCTTTGTCTTCAGTCAGTGCAGTCCATGTGGTTATCAACAGGTCCATTAGAAAGGGAGTTCCAGGATTTTGACCCAGCTGCAGCGAAGAAACAGCAATATAGATCCAACTCCAATGTAGTGTGACTTGCAGGTGGCCTTGTCCTACTGAGTAGCAGACACCATAAGTTTGGAAGGTGCTGTTGAAGGAGCCTGGGTGAGTTACTGCTTATGTCTTGCAGGTGATACACAATGCTTCCATTGTGCCTCAGTGCTCAAAAAGGAAAGTTTATAGAGTCACAGAATCCCTACAGTGTGGAAACAGGCCCTTTGTCCCAACAAGTCCACACTAACCCTTGGAGCATCCCACCCAGACCCATGCCCCTGTGACACACCTAAGCTACACATCCCTGAACACTACAGACAGTTTAGCATGGCCAATCCACCTAACCTGCACATCGTTGGACGGTGGGAAGAAACTAGAGTACCCAGAGGAAACCCATGCAGACGTGGGAAGAATGTGCAAACTCCAAACAGACAGTCACCTGAGGGTGGAATCGAACGCAGGTCCCTTGCACTGTGAGGCAGCAGTGCAACCACTGCGTCGCCCACTGAACTGCAAATTCTAATCAGTCCCTTAACCATCCCTCTTTCTTACCGTCACACTTTTCATAATTTCTGGTCTCCACCTTTTCAGTGTTTTACACTGCCCAATCATACTTGCCCATCTCCCCTGTTCTTGGTAGCTTTTGTGTTTATGGCCCATCACTGTGCAGTTTGCTATGGGGTAGAAATAACAAATGATCACATAGTGAAAGTGCACCTAGGTAGCAACAACCATAATATGACTAAATTTTATATTCACTTTGAGGGAGAAAAGTGTGGGACAGAGACTTTTCAAATGTAAAGAATGGCGGTCATGAGGATGTGATGCAGACCTGGCTACAATAAATCGGCAAAATAGGGTAAAGGTCAAACAGTAGATTTCAGTGCCATTTTGAGTGAGTAGTGAATGACATCCCCTTGAACAATCAGATGTCAGGCTGAGGCCCACCTTAGTTATTAGCTAACAGGCCTCTGAATAGTGGCCATGGGTTATTTTGCTTCTACTTGTGAAGTAGATGGAAACACAGTTTATCATCTCATTCAAAAGAATGGCACTTAAGGCAGTGCAACACCCTCTCAGTACTTACCCTTAGTACTGCCCCTCAGAGTGCAGCACTCCTAGAACATAACATAGAACAGTACAGCTCAGGAACAGGCTGTTTGGCCTATGATGTTGTGCCAAACCTGACTCCAAATTAAACTAATCCCTTCTGCCTGCCCTTGGTCTGAATCCTCCATCCCTTACACATTCATGTGTTTATCTGAAAGTCTCTTAAACGCCTCTGTTGTATCTGCCTCCACCACCATCCCTGGCAGTGCGTTCCGGACTTCTACCACTCTGTTTAAAATAAAATTTGCCCCTCTCATCTTCTCTGAACTTCCCCCTCCTGCTAGTATCAGACATTTCAGCTCTGGGGGGATAAAAGATTCTGACTGCCAACCTAATAATGACCTACTAAATATGCAAAGTTCCTACAGCTTCGAATAGCATACCTTTTCAACTTCCCTTATAACATTATGGCATTCCCTCTGAACTGCCCTTCTGACAGTGCTGAATGCTGAACTGTCTGTCTGACAGTGCTACAGTCCCTGTGAACTGCCCAACCAACATTGAGGCACTGTCTCTGAACAATCCCTCAAACTGTATGATATTCTTTCTGAACTGCCCGACCAACGGTGGAGCACTGTCTGAACTGCACTGGGATAAAAAACAAATTTCTTCAAAGTGAATATCTTCATTTTATTTTGATTAGGGACCAATATGCCAAAATCATGGATGGGTTGTACCTTCACCATGCTTATGGCAAGTGTCGCCTTTGCCTCTTCCCATGCAACTGCACGAACAGACTACCTGCATCTTGACTACTGTGTAATTGGTGCAGGTCCAGGTGGCCTGCAGATGGCGTACTTTCTACAGCAGTCCCAAAGACACTACCTGGTCTTTGAGCGCAGCAACCTCTCTGGGAGCTTCTTTGTACGTTATCCCCGCCACCGGAAGCTCATCAGTATTAACAAGCAATACACCGGGAAACAAAACAAAGAGTTTAACCTCCGGCATGACTGGAACTCGCTGCTAAGCCATGATGACAATCTACTCTACAAACACTACACCAAAGATTTCTTTCCTCATGCTGACACCATGGTGCACTACTTGAACAACTTTACAAACAGGTTTGACCTGAAGATTCGGTACAACACTGAGATAACATGGATTGAGGCTGAGAAGCACCCCAAGGCTTGGAGTGGACACTACTTTTATCTGACGGATCAGAATGACTACCATTACAGATGCAGGTATGTCAGACAATCTTAGCGTTAACTGTATCAGATCATGCTGGTAGCAGTGAATTTCAGGAAGGATGTGAAGGCATTGGAGAAAGTGTAGAAAAACTTTGCAAGAATAGTTCCAGGAGTGAGGGACTTCATTCCTGTGTATAGATCAGACAGACTGGGATTGTTATCCTTGGAGAAAAAAGGGTGTGAGTAGATTTGATAGAGGTGCTCAAAATCACAAGAGATCCAGAGAGAGCAGATATGGAGAAACTTCTCCCGTTTGAATAAGGATTGTGATCCACAAGAGAGAGATTTATGGGGAATTCCAAAAGTAGCAAAGAGGAAAAGCTTTGTTTTTCCATAGCCAGTGGTTAGTATTTCAATTGTATCGCCTGTGAGTGTGGTGGAAGAGGATTCAGCGAGAGTTTTTGAAAGAGAATTGAGCTTTCCTGAAAAAAGATGCCGGGTCAAAATTTTTCATCTTGTATTCATCAGGACAGATTTGAGAATGCCAAATGTCAAAGGGAGCAACAATTTATATTACATGTGAAAGTTTGCTGATTGGTGGCAGGCAGAGTCTGATCGGTGGACGCATTGAAAAAATGTAGATTCTGGCATGTCTAAGTGAGCCACATGATGAGCCCAACTGGTGATCTTAATTGGATGTTAGTGTAGCGCTTAGCACATTTGGGATTGTTTGGTAAGCATTGTCCAATCATGGAATCACATTCTATGTTGCATTTCTTGAGTATGGCCGGTGCTCGGTGTGTTGCAAATAGCAGAAGGGATGTTCTGAGATAATGGGAAGTGCAGATGCTGGAGAATCCAAGATAACAAAGTGTGGGGCTGGATGAACACAGCAGGCCAAGCAGCATCTTAGGAGCACAAAAGCTGACATTTCGGGCCTAGACCCGTTCTGTTTGATACATTCCATCATTTGCTAGGACATGAATCTTAACTTGCAAATAGGATTTGGATATGTATCTGAAAAGAGAAGATTTGCAGAGTTGTGGGAAAAAGGACCAGGACTTTGTGGGTGATGTGGCGGCTCAGTGGTTAGCGCTGCTGTTTCACATTCCCAGGGATCAGGGTTTTATTCCACACTGTCTGTGTGGAATTTGCACATCCTCCCCATCTTTGCATGGGTTTCTACTGTGTGCCCTGGTTTCTTCCCATAGTACAAAAGATGTTCAGGTTACATGGATTTGCTGCGCTAAATTGTAATTGTTCGGTAGTGTCCAGGGACGAGCAGGCCAGGGGGATTAGATATTGTAAGATGCAGGGTTACAGGAAAAGGATGGGGGCAGGATCTGAGTGGGATGCTGTTTGGACTGTTGGTGTAGATTTATTGGGCCAAATGGCCTCTATGCTATGACTTTGGGACTAGTTGAGTTGTCCTTATGGAGAGCTGGCACAGACAACAGGCTTAATGGCACCTTTCTGTGCTGTGACTATTCCATGTGACTATCCCTCAATGAGTCTACTGGGGAAGAAAAGAGTTTTATTGTGAGAGATTGCTGAAGTTTCTGCTTAAGAACAGGAGGCGGCCAACTGATTCTTTGAGTTTATATTGTCGCTATTCAGTAAGAGCATGACTGATCTCTATTCCATCTGCGTCTACCTGTTTAGCTCCGTATACCTTTATCTCCTTTTCTAACAAAAATAGTTTGCATATCTAAAATTATTAAGATGGTATCTAGTCCTTTTTTCTGGCAGGGAGTACCACGTTTCCACAACTCTTTGCATGAAGATCTGCTTCTGACGTTTGCTCATGAATGACTTGGCTCTGATTTTAAAATCATGTCCCTTTTAACTAGACTCTTTGACTAGTAGAAAGATTTTTCTTCCTTTCTACACTATTGATTCCCTTCTCAAAACCAGCCCAGCTCATCCCCACCTCCCTCACCAGTCCTTCTTCCCACCTATCCCCTCCTCCCACCTCAAGCCCCACCCCCATCTCCTACCTACTAACCTCATCTCACCCCCTTGACCTGTCCGTTCTTCCTGGACTGACCTATCCCCTCCCTACCTCCCCACCTACACTCACCTTTACTGGCTCCATCCCTGCTTCTTTGACCTGTCTGTCTCCTTTTCACCTATCTTCTCCTCTATCCATCTTCTATCTGCCTCCCTCTCTCTCCCTATGTATTTCAGAACCCCCTCCCCCTCCCCCATTTCTGAAGAAGGGTCTAGGCCCGAAACGTCAGCTTCCTTGCTCCTCTGATGCTGCTTGGCCTGCTGTGTTCATCCAGCTCTACACCTTGGTATCCTAGTATTTATTACCTGCCTCTAATTACCCTTGAAAAGGTGGTAGTGAGCCACTGCCTTGAGTCACGCAAAATTTTATGTAAATGTTGTTATTAAGGAAGTTCCAGGACATTGACCTGGTGACAGTGAGGAAATGGCCATATAGTTTCAAGTCAGGGTGGTGTGTGGCTTGGAAGGAAACTTGCAGAGGGTGGTGTTCTTTTGCCCCTGTTACCCTCATTATTCTAAGTGTTTGAGTCCATTGGTTTGGATGGTGCTATTAAAGGAGCCTTGATGATTTGCTGCAGTGCAACGTGTAGAGTCTTGCCAGTCCAGGCCAGTGGGGGTGGCTTTGGGTGTACCTGGATATTCTATCACAGTCCTGGCTTATGTAAATCAACTTCAAGTCAGTTGGTGAGATAGTAAATAAAACAAAATACAGCTTGATTTTGTATAGATCTTATTGATTTGCCTAATCATGCAGTTATCTTTCAACATTCCAGTGTCATGTCTGTCCCCCACTTATATGTGCTCAGAAAATTAATATCCACCACTTGTTTCTTTTAACTTTAACAGTCCATTTGCAAATGTTAAGAAATTGACTGGCAAGACAATATCAACTTGCACCCTGTAGCTGGTTGACAGGGTCTAATGATATAGGAGAGTTACTCACTGCAGAATTGCCAGCCTTTTGACCTCCCTTGTCAACGCAGTGTTTATGTGACTGGTTTAGTTTAGTTTTGTGTCAATATAATAATCCTGAAGGTGTTGATTGTGGGTGGCAATACTGATGAATTATGTTGGGAGATAATTAAATTCTCTTATTGGCAAGGGTCATTGTAAGGCACTTTGGCACAAATATTGCTTTGTTATTATTAGGTCTGATCTTAATATTGTCCAGGGCCTGTTGCATTTGAACACACTGCTTCAGCATCTGAGAAATTGTGAATGATACTCAATATTGTGCAGTCATTAGCATATGTCCACTTCTGACCTATGGTGAAGCAGCTGAAGATGGTTGGGCCTTAAGGAGCTTCTTTAGAGATGTCATAGAGCTGAGATGAATGACCTCTAACTACCATAGCTATTCTTTCACTAAATATGATCTCAACCAATGGAGAGTTTTATTCTTAATTCCCATTTATTCCAGTTTTGCTAGAGTTTTTCAATGCCGTACTTGGTAAAATGCAGCCTTGATGATTTCAAGGGTAGTTCTTTCACACCACCTCGAGTTCAGCTCTTGGACATATTTGATGTGGGCTGTATTTACCTCAGGAACTGAATGATCCTAGCAGAACCATTTGGCGGCACGGTGGCTCAGTGGTTTGCATAGTTGCCTCACAGCACCAGACTCCTGGGTTCAATTCCAGCCTCAGGCGACTGCCTGTGTGGAGTTTATATGTTCTCCCTATGTCTGCGTGGGTTTCTGATGGATGCTCTGGATTCCTCCCACAATCTAACGATCTGCAGTTTAGGTGGACTGGCCATGCTAAATTATCTATAGTGACCAGGATGTGTACGTTAGGTGGATTAGCCATGTGAAATGGAAGGGTTATGGGGATAGGGTAGGGGGAGTGAGTCTAGATGGGATGCTCTTTGGAGATTTGGTGTGGACATGTTGGGCTAAATGGCCTGTTTCCACACTTGGGATTCTATGAACTGGAATTGAGCATCAATCAGTAGATTATTGCTGTGTGAATGCTGCTTCTAGCACTATCTATGACAATTCCTATCTCTTTGATTGAGAGTGGACTAATGACACATTAATTGGCTGAATTGGACTTGTCCTGTCCTGATTTTTGAGGGCAGGACATGCATGGGCAATTTTCCATATTGCTGGGTAAACTGCAGCCTGTACCTGTACTTGAACATCATGGCTGAGAGCACAAGTAGTGTTGGAACTTAAGTCTTCAGAGCTTTTCTTGAAATGTTGTCAGGGCCCATTGCCTTTGCAGTATCCAGCATCTTCACCTGTGTCTTTATCCTGTGGAGTGGATTGTATTGGCTGAAGGTGAGGCTCTGCGATGGTAGAGACCTCCAGATGAGGGCCAAAGTGGCTCATCCATTTGGCCTAATTGCCCAGACGTTAAGGAGACTTTGCAAATTTGTCAGGGCTGAATATGCCTTTGGCTGGGTTGATGCTGATTGGTCCATCTGATGTCATTTATTTTTAACTTTTCTATAGTGTTTTGATATAGTGGAGAGGCTTCCTGGGCCATTTCAGAGGACAATGAACACTCAACCATATTACTGTGTGCCTCAGTCACATGTAGACCAGACCAGGAAAGATTGGCAGGTTTCCTTCTCAAAAGCCTTTATCTGGGTCACAAATGTTCTTTAATGGGAAGCAATGATGGTTCTATAGTTACACCATTATTGAGAGATTAGCATTTAATTCCAGAAATACTCATTAACTGAACTGAAATTCGACCAGCTGCTGTGATGGGATTTGAACCTGTGACCCCAGAGTATTAGCCTGGGCCTTTGGATTATCAGGTCAATGACATTATAACAATGCCACTGGCTGCTGCCGACTCTGCAGAGAAGCATCAGTAATTGAAAGTGTGTTGGAACTGTTCGCTGCAATGTTTTTGAGAAGCGTTCATTTCCCTTCAATCTTTCTTCATGTTATTTTCTGGGAAGATTTGTTTTCCTCACACAGCTCCAGATATCCGCTCGCCTAGAGATCCATTTGCTATTGAGAAAGCTAATGAAAGAAACATTTTAATTTATTTGGTGCATTTCACAACCTCAGGCAATCCCAAAAAGCATTACAGGCAACAAAGTACCTTTTGAAGTGCAACCTGTGTTGTATGTTGGGGAACAAACAGCCAGTTGGTGCATTGCAAGCTCCCACAAACAGTGACACAGTAATGAACAATTAAGGCATTTTAGCAATATTAATAGAGAAATAAATATTATAGATGAAGTTGGAACAAAAGTAAGCCGCTCAGCCCCTTGAGCTTGCTCTGCCATTCAGTATGGTATTGGCTGATCTATTTGTATTCTGGATTTCACATTCCCATCTTCTTCCACACAACGTTTGATTCCTGTTAGGCAAGGGAATCAGTCTACCTTCACCTTTGGAAATATTCAGCAATCCCATCTTCACAGCCTTCCGTGACTGAGCTCCAAAATTGCATATTACTTTGAGTAAGAAAATGTCACCTCATTTATGTCCTAAAAGGGATTCCGCAAGTAATATTGGCCAGTGCAGCAAAGCGAACTCACCCTGCAATCTGAACAGTGAGATGACATCTATTATTTTCTCCTGAGTAGGCAGAACTCTGACTATACAGCACCATGAGGCCGTCATGGGATGCTAACCAGTGAACTGTGATTGATTCCTTTTCCATTGAGAAAGGAATGCTCTGTATGAGATCCTGCAAAAAAATGCCTTTAAGCCTCACTCATTTCTACCCTAATATCAGCCTAGCAAAGTCGAGGAGGATGAAGGAATTTCTGAGCTCAGGCAAGCACTAACCGGATTTAATACTGAGTTGGGTTGCATTACAGTATGTAAGTGGTTAGGTACATTCTAATGTATTGACAGTCAGATGTGTTTTGTAATGTACCTAGTCCAAGATTGTGAGATGTCAGCCCCAGACCAGATAAAAATAAAATCCTTCTGTTTATATCTTTTGACTTTGAACTAAAATAGGTTATAGGTCTTGTGTACACAGGAATAAAACTGCCTTACTGAAGTTGTATAGAGCCTTGGTGAGACCACATTTGGAATATTGTATCAGAGATAATGGGAACTGCAGATGCTGGAGAATCCAAGATAATAAAGTGTGAAGCTGGATGAACACAGCAGGCCCAGCAGCATCTCAGGAGCACAAAAGCTGACGTTTCGGGCCTAGACCCTTCATCAGAGAGGGGGATGGGGAGAGGGAACTGGAATAAATAGGGAGAGAGGGGGAGGCGGACTGAAGATGGAGAGAAAACAAGATAGGTAGAGAGGAGAGTATAGGTGGAGAGGTAGGGAGGGGATAGGTCAGTCCAGGGAAGACGGACAGGTCAAGGAGTTGGGATGAGGTTAGTAGGTAGGAAATGTTCCTCCGTTACATTGACTGTATCGGCGCCGCCTCTTGCTCCCCAGAGGAGCTCAAACAGTTCATCCATTTCACCAACACCTTCCACCCCAACCTCAAGTTCACCTGGGCCATCTCCAACACATCCCTCACCTTCCTGGACCTCTCAGTCTCCATCTCAGGCAACCAGCTAGTAACTGATGTCTATTTCAAGCCCACCGACTCCCACAGCTACCTAGAATACACCTCCTCCCACCCACCCTCCTGCAAAAATTCCATCCCCTATTCCCAATTCCTCCGCCTTCACCACATCTGCTCCCAGGATGAGGCATTCCACCCCTGCACATCCGAGATGTCCAAGTTCTTCAAGGACCGCAACTTTCCCCCCGCAGTGGTCGAGAACGCCCTTGACTGCGTCTCCCACATTTCCCGCAACACATCCCTCACACCCCATCCCGCCACAACCGCCCAAAGACGATGCCCCTCGTTCTCACACACCACCCCACCAACCTCCGGATACAATGTATCATCCTCCGACACTTCCGCCATCTACAATCCGACCCCACCACCGAAGACGTTTTTCCATCCCCACCTTTGTCTGCCTTCTGGAGAGACCACTCTCTCTCCGTGACTCCCTTGTTCGCTCCACACTGCCCTCCAACCCCACCACACCCAGCACCTTCCCCTGCAACCGCAGGAAATGCTACACTTGTCCCCACACCTCCTCCCTCACCCCCATCCCAGGCCCCAAGATGACTTTCCATATTAAGCAGAGGTTCACCTTCACATCTGCCAATGTGGTATACTGTATCCATTGTACCCGGTGTGGCTATCTCTACATTGGGGAAACCAAGCGGAGGCTTGGGGACTGCTTTGCAGAACACCTCCGCTCAGTTCGCAATAAACAACTGCACCTCCCAGTCGCGAACCATTTCAACTCCCCCTCCCATTCTTTAGATGACATGTCCATCATGGGCCTCCTGCAGTGCCCCAATGATGCCACCTGAAGGTTGCAGGAACAGCAACTCATATTCCGCTTGGGAACCCTGCAGCCCAATGGTATCAATGTGGACTTCACCAGCTTCAAAATCTCCCCTTCCCCCACCGCATCCCAAAACCAGCCCAGTTTGTCCCCTCCCCCCACAGCATCACACAACCAGCCCAGCCTGTCTCTCCCTCCCTAACCTGTTCTTCCTCTCACCCATCCCTTCCTCCCACCTCAAGCCGCACCTCCATTTCCTACCTACTAACCTCATCCCGCCTCCTTGACCTGTCCATCTTCCTTGGACAGACCTATCCCCTCCCTACCTCCCCACCTATACTCTCCACCTATCTTCTTTTCTCTCCATCTTCGGTCCGCCTCCCCCTCTCTCCCTATTTATTCCAGAACCCTCTCCCCATCCCCCTCTCTGATGAAGGGTCTAGGCCCAAAATGTCAGCTTTTGTGCTCCTGAGATGCTGCTTGTCCTGCTGTGTTCATCCAGCTTCACACTTTATTATTTTGGAATATTGTACACTGTTTTAGTCAATTTACTAAGGTACTGACATAGAAAATGCTTTGGAGGTTCGCCAGAGTAAATCCTAGGATGACAGGATGGTATTATGAGGAGAAATTGAGAAAACTGGGCCTGTATTTTCTAGCATTTTGGAAAATGAGGGGTGCTCTCCATGAAGCACATAAAGTTCTTACAGGGTTGTTGAAGGTAGGATATTTTCCCTGGCAGGGTATTCTGAATCAGAGGATACAGAACTAGAATGAGGGTAAGTTGTTTAAAACTGAGATGAGAAGGCATTTCTTCACTTAGAGGGTCTTAAAACATTGGAATTCTCTACTCCCAAAGGCTGTGGGAGCCCTATTGTCGAGTACGTTCAAGACAGCAATCCAGCATGATCTGTTTAAATTGTAGAACAGGTTCAATAGGCTAAATAGCCTATTCCTGCTTCTATTTCCTGTAAACCTAAGATTTCCACAAATTGAATAATGCTGACTGTAAAATACCTTTCACTGCTATGGTTCATGCTACCAGCCTTAAGCTGTAAGTGACTGCCATCCTGGCCTCAAAGCCTGTCTCATGTCTGTGTGTTGCCACATGTGTTCAAGAGGATTGTTGAGTGATGAAGATTGACAGGTGAAGGGCACAGCCTTTCTGTTTTAATGACAAGCTGATCATCCTTGGTTCCCTCTTTCCTTTCAGTGTCCTGTTAGTTGCAACTGGAATGTGGGTGCCCAACACGCCTGATTTTCCAGGTTCTGAACATGTCGAGGGCTATGAGAGTGTCTCTGTGGATCCTGCTCACTTTGTTGGGCAGACAGTCCTCATTTTGGGCCGGGGCAATGCGGCGTTCGAGACGGCGGACAACATTGTTGGAGTGACTAACTTTATCCACATGCTGAGCCGGTCCCGGCTACGGCTTGCCTGGGCCACTCACTATGTTGGAGACGTCCGGTAAGTCACATGTGCCCTTAACTCTGCTGTTTGTGGTAGCTTCAATTGTACAAGCTGATCTGATTGAGATTTTAAAGAATCCCTGTCAACTTTCAGTGGTGGGCATTTTCATCAGTGGTGGCTTCACCATTAATTGTATGGCAGGAACAGACAGTCAGACAGCTACATGGATGGATGGATGTCATAAAAGAAACAGTGGTTATGTGTTGTGATTGAATTTGGAATGTGCCACACTGGGAACAGAGGGGACCTTATCTATAGCCCGCATGGATCTTTGTGTTCGTCCATTCCTGGCATCTTTTGGTGACTGTGCCTTTAATTGTCTAACTGTAAGCTTTGGAATCATCTCCTTGAACATCTTTACCTGGCTACCCCAAGACTGTTACGACCATCTAAATTAGGACTGGAAGTAGGTCATTGAGTCCCTCGAGCCAGCTGTAGGATTCAATGAGTCTGTTTGTGTTTTATATTCCATATTCCTTCAGCCCCCATAAGCTTTGACTTGTGCATATTGTTTGACTTCCTTGCTTAAGGGGAATGTATCTTTCTTGGCGTGTATTCAATGACTGTGCATTTTGAACTTAAAATTATACACACACGGACACACAAGTATATATATATCCTTTCCATGACCATCATATCAAGGTTGTTCAGAATTTTATATACGTGGATCAAGTCACCTCTCACTCTTCTAAAGTGAAAACAAACCCAGTCTGTTGCTACCTATTCCTCAGAAGACAACCCACTTATTTATATCTGCTTAAAGCCTACCTCCAATGGTCTAGCCAGCAGTCGTGATATCCCCATGCAAGGCTTCATGTCAAATGCTGTTTGATCTTGTCTATGCAGTGCCTTGGAACATTTTACTGCATTAAAGATGCTACTAAATGCAAGTTGTTGACAGTGGCCTGTTGGTGAAGCAAAAACAGCCAGGATTTTGACCTAAGATTCTCACTGATGATTGCTGCTGGAGAGATTTAAGGTTGTGAAGGGGTTTCGGATTGTAAATATAGAAATATTTGCTCCACATGTGGCAAGACCAAATCCTGGGCCCACAAGATGGCCACTAATCAATCCAACAGGGAATTCAGGAGAATCCTCGTTACTCAAAGGTGAAAATGTGGAATGTGGAACAGTCGGAAGTAGAGCTGAATAACTTTTAAGAAGAATCTAGATTAACATGGGGGAGAAAGTAAAAGGTTATGTTGACAAAGTTAGATGAAAAAAGAGTGGGCAGAGTAGTTCGCGTGGTGACAGTGATGCAGGGAGCATGACAGGAGGTTATCAGCTTCACTGCATCACAGATCATGTACAATGATAGGTTGAGCTGAATTTCTGACATTTAATAATAACATTGGCTTAGTTGTCTGAATTTCACTGTGCACAGTTTCATTGCACCAAGTTTATGGAAGAAAGACTGAGGTGTTTACATACAAAAGCTTTTGAAAGTGGCTGGACCAGTTGGTATGCCTGTTGTTAAATCATACTTTGCAAATTGAGGCATTGTTTTTATACTGAATGGATACTATAATCTCTGAGCCTTTGCCAGACCACACCTGAAGTATTGTGTACAGTTTTGGTGTCCTGATCTTAGGAAGGATATACTTGCTATAGAGGGAGTGCAATGATGGTTCACCAAACTAATTTTTCCAGCTGGAGGGTTTTTTCTGTGAGAAGAGATTGAGGACACTAACATTGTATTCTGTCAAATTTAAAAGAATGCGATGGTATCTCCTTGAAACATACAAATTATTCCAGGCCTTAAAAGGGGAGATGCAGGAAGGACATTTTTTCTGGTTGGGGGCCTCTAGATGCAGTGGTTACGGTTTCAGAATAAGAAATAGGCCGTTTAGAACTGAGATGAGGACAAATTTCTTCACTCAGTGACGAATCTTTGGAATTCTTTACCTCAGACAGCTGTAGAGGATCAGTCCAGCAGATCAATAGATTTTAAGATATCTGAGATATGTTTTTAAAACATTCATTCATGGAATGTGGGCGTCACTGGCTGGGCCAGCATTTACTGCCTAACCTGAATTGCCACTTAAACTGACCAGCTTTCTAGGTCGAGTATAGAGGGCAGTTAAGAGTCAACCACGTTGCTGTAAGTTTGGAGTCACATGTAGGTCAGAGCAAGTAAGAATAGCAGTTTTCCTTTCTTAAAGGGCATTAGTGAACCTGGTGGGGTTTTACAGCAATTGTTACAAGTTGCTACTAGGCTAGTTTGTCAGTTCAGTTTTCTTTGATTCAGATTTCACCATTTGCAGTGGTAGGATTCAAACTCATATATCCCCAGAGCATTTGCCTGGCTCTGTGGTGTACTTGTCAATACCACTACTCCAGCACGAGCTCCACCCACCCAAAAGTTTGGGAAATGGGATTGCACAGGAAAATGGTATTGAAATAGAAGATCAGCCCATAAGACATAGGAGTGGAAGTAAGGCCATTTGGCCCATCGAGTCCACTCCGCCATTTAATCATGGCTGATGGGCATTTCAATTCCATCTCCCTGCACTCTCCCCGTAGCCCTTGATTCCTTGTGAGATCAAGAATTTATCAATCTCTGCCTTGAAGACATTTAACGTCCCGGCTCCACTGCACTCCATGGCAATGAATTCCACAGGCCCACCACACTCTGGCTGAAGAAGTGTCTCCTCATTTACGTTTTAAATTTGCCCCATCTAATTCTAAGGCTGTGCCCATGGGTCCTAGTCTCCCTGCCTAACGGAAACAACCTCCCAGCGTCCACTCTTTCTAAGCCATGCATTATCTTGTAAGTTTCTATTAGATCTCCCCATAACCCTCTAAACTCTAATGAATACACTCCCAGGATCCGCAGCCATTCATTGTACGTTAAGCAGGGGGAAGTCAGTATTTTCAGAAGGGCAGAGGGAAATGTTGTCTCTAAACAGGAAAAGAGGAAATAAACAAACTGAACAATGCACCACATCAACAAAAATCGCAGGTTTGGAAGAGTAACCAGGACCAATACCTGTTTTGTCAGGTTGTGGAGAGCAACTTGAATGTCCTGCTCATTTGACTGCTTTGGTACCAAATCATAAGCACACTCTGTAACAAAGAGATACATTAACTACTGTACATCTGCACATGGCTGGCGATGTTGGAAGGGGTAGGCAGCGAGTACAGCTTTTTAACAGCCCTCGGCGTAACTCTTGCCCCATTACAACAGCTTGGTAAGGTTTCACAATGACAGGAACTGTAAAAACATACTTAACAAGGTTGGCTGTTCATCGGGGGTTGAATGCCAACACTTCTTCATCAGTGGAATAAGGACTTCAGCTGATTCTGGTAGATCCCGAGGAATCGCGTCACAGTCTGGCCTGTCATCCCTTTCCATGCAGAGTTTTATTTGCTGAGAATTTACAGCATCTGAGAAAGGGGACACAGTCAAGTTGTGCAGGCTCAGGGGCTGAATGGCCTACCCTGCTTCTATTTCCTGAGGCCCAAGTGATTATGGATCGCAGGTTTGACCTCTGCTCAAGTATGTGTTCAATTTTGAGCTTCGCGTGTCTGAAAGGATTTCAGTGACAGTGGGAGGGATTTCCTAGAATAAAGGACTATGGAGAGACTGAAAAGGCTAGGATTGGTTTTAAAGCAGTGCAGAGTTTGGGGTAAATTTAATATCGATGATTTCTGAGGGGTTTAACAGAGCAAGTAGGAAGAAATTAGGGGGGGCGTGCAGATGTAATAGGATTGGCAAAACAACAAGAGGGTCAGTGATAATTTAGGCCGATTGGCTTAATCTCGGTTGTTGGTAAAATTCTAGAATCCATCGTTAAGGATGAGATTTCTAAATTCCTGGAAGTGCAGGGTCAGATTAGAACAAGTCAGCATGGATTTAGTAAGGGGAGGTCGTGCCTGACAAACCTGTTAGAATTCTTTGAAGAGGTAACAGGTATGTTAGACCAGGGAAACTCAGTGGATGTTATCTATCTAGACTTCCAAAAGGCCTTTGATAAGGTGCCTCACGGGAGGCTGTTGACTAAGGTGAGGGCCCATGGTGTTCAAGGTGAGCTACTGGCATGGATTGAGGATTGGCTGTCTGACAGAAGGCAGAGAGTTGGGATAAAAGGCTCTTTTTTGGAATGGCAACCAGTGACAAGTGGTGTCCCGCAGGTTTCAGTGTTGGGGTCGCAGCTGTTCACTTTATGTATTAATGATCTGGACGAAGGGACTGAAGTCATTCTGGTGAAGTTTGCCAATGATACGAAGCTGGGTGGACAGGGTTTGCCAATGATACGAAGCTAGGTGGACAGGCAGGTAGCATTGAGGAGGTGGGGAGGCTACAGAAAGATTTGGACAGTTTAGGAGAGTGGTCCAGGAAATGGCTGATGAAATTCAACGTGAGCAAATGTAAGGGTTTGCACTTTGGAAACAAGAGTACAGGCATGGACTATTTTCTAAACGGTGAGAAAATTTATAAAGCCAAAGTACAAAGGGATCTGGGAGTGCTAGTCCAGGATTCTCTAAAGGTTAACTTGCAGGTTGAGTCTGTGATTAAGAAAATGAATGTAATGTTGTCACTTATCTCAAGAGGGTTGGAATATAAAAGCAGCAATGTGCTTCTGAGACTTTATAAAGCACTAGTCAGGCCTCATTTAGAATACTGTGTCCAATTTTGGGCCCCACACCTCAGGAAGGACATACTGACACTGGAGCGTGTCCAGCAGAGATTCACACGGATGATCCCAGGAATGGTAGGCCTAACATATGATGAATGGTTGAGGATCCTGGGATTGTATTCATTAGAGCTTAGAAGGTTGAGGGGAGATCTAATAGAAACATACAAGATAATACATGGCTTAGAAAGAGTGGACGCTGGGAGGTTGTTTCCATTGGTCGAGGAGACTAGGACCCATGGGCACAGCCTTAGAATTAGAGGGGGTAAATTTAAAACGTAAATGAGGAGACACTTCTTCAGCCGGAGAGTGGTGGGCCTGTGGAATTCGTTGCCACGGAGCGCAGTGGAGGCCGGGACATTAAATGTCTTCAAGGCAAAGATTGATAATCTCTAGATCCTGCAGGGAATTAAGGGCTATGGGGAGAGTGCAGGGAGATGGAGTTGAAATGCTCATCAGCCATGATTAAATGGTGGAGTGGACTTGATGGGCCAAATGGCCTTACTTCTGCTCCTATGTCTTATGGTCTTATGATCTTATAATTTGTCCCATTCAGTGAGTTGTCTAATTCGGAAGTGTCCTGCCTGGAAGGATTGTGAAAGCAGTTTTGGTAATAACTTGCAGAACAGTATTGGATAAATCCTTAACAAAATAATCTTTGCTGAGTTAAGGGGAAAGGGCAGTGAATATGAAGCTGATTCAAAAGTTGTTCTAAGAAGCCAGCATAGGCAAGATGGGACAAATGTCTTCCTTTGCAACATTCTGTGCTTCTCAAATGAAGGAAAATTTCTGAAAATCTTCTTCCTTTCAAGTTTAAAAAAAATAAAATTCAGAATGGAGAAACAGGAGGTAGTTTGGCCAACTGAGCTCTCTTTTATTGTTCATTTACTCATGTCATGACTAACCTCTACTTCAACTTACTGTATCCATTGATGTCCTAAAAATCTGTCAGGAGCAGTTTTGAAAATTTAAATGATCCCAGCATTTTGGGGGAGGGAATTCTGCCATCCTTTGTGTGCAAAACTGCTACCTCACCGCATTCCGCTATGGCTGAACTTGAGTTCAAAGATTCTGGCTCCCGTGTTTTGGATTTTCCTATCAAAAATACATACTGTCTACCTTATGGAATCCCTTGAATAGATAAACCCAAAGAAATTCAAAATTGTGCTTTGCAATAACTGTGCATATTAAATCTATTTTTTTTAAAAAGACATATATGTCAAGATCGAGACATTTCATTGGGGTGCCCCATCTAATGATGACTGACAGCTAACTGCCAAGCTTGTTTAAATGTAAAGTCAAGCAGATTGACTCTGGTCAAGATGTTGCCAGGACAATGGCTGTCACCAGTTTTGTTGATTGAAACAGCAATGCCTCTACCAATTATCATCCTCCTCTCATTTGGTAATAACATTGTTTTCCCCCTTATGTTGGTGTTTCTTCTGAATTGTCCTGATGAGTACAAGCTGAAGAGTTTTAACAAACTTTTTTTTTCAGCAGTGATCAAATTCTGTGCTACCAAACAAGCAATGTGAGCTTTGCTGACAGTTCCTAACTGCCTTTGAGAACTGAGTTGTTTGCTAGGCCTTTTTAGAGGGCATTTGAGAGCTAACTGCATTGCTTTGATTCTGGAGTCACATTTAGGTCATGCTGGTTAAGGGCTGCAGATTTCTTTTTGTAGAGGGCATTAATGAACCTGATGGATTTTTGTGATAGTTTCATGCTCATTTACTGAGACTAGCTTTTAATTCTAGATTTTTTTTCAATAATTGAATTTAAATTCCATCAGCTGTCAGAGCAGGATTTGAATCTGTGCTCCTGGATCTTTCGCCCGTACCTCTGGATTACTCATCTGGTGCTGTTACCGCTACACCACCATCTCCTCAAGCTCATCATGATTTATGTTTGAGTTTAAACAGGGCAGTTCCCCATTGGGTCATTGTTTCTTAAGCACTTGAGTGTACAAGTTCTATACTCACTGATGAAGGAGGAGATAACTGGTTCTGTTTTACACATATTGGTTGCACATATTGACCTGTCCCTATGTTTTAATGTATTGCCTCTTACTGTCATTTGTTTTGCTTCCTTAGATTTCACAAGGTCTGTGAGTTTGGAAGTTGCTTGAGCGTTTAACCACACTTAGTGCTTGTAGGTCAAAGAGACCTGTTGCCTTTAGTTCTTCATGTTTCACTCTTGTGTGCACCTCAGGGCTGTGAATAATGCCATGCTGGACACATATCAGCTGAAGTCTCTGGATGGTCTGCTAGAAGGAGACCTGGCCAACATTGCCATTGTACAAGACAGAAAGGGAAAGCTGCGTCTAAGACTGCGATTTCACTTCGATAGGAGCAATGCCTCCCAGGATGTGCTCCACAGCAATGACCAGCGTCTCCTGTCAGTTGAAGAGGCTGATAACTTTTCAGTGCGTCAGTCTTATGACCGTGTCGTCCGCTGCTTGGGGTGGAATTTTGACTTTTCTATTTTTAACAAGTACGTGTAATTGCACTGTCCCTCGAGGAAATGCTGAACCCACCTTTTGTTTATCATTTGTGAAAGGTTAACTTTCCTTTACAAAATTTACCTTCTCAACCTCTCCAATATTGCCTTACTTTCAATTCAGAGTTATCCATTGTTTCATTTCCTCCATTGTTTCATTTCCTCCATTGTTTCATTTCCTCCATTGTTTCATTTCCTCCTTTGTTTCATTTCCTCCTTTGTTTCATTTCCTCCTTTGTTTCATGCTTTCACTTTAATAATTTAGAAGAAAAATTTCCCTTCCTTTCAGGGAGTGAGGACCCAAACTTTCAACATTTCTTAGATGCCCAACTTTTGTCCTTATCCGATTTTTCTTTTCACTTTGTTGTGAACTCAATGTCTCTCTCTAATCTCTAATATTTTAACTAGTTCCCCCAGTTTTCCTGGAGCCCAATGATCCATTCTCAGCCTTCTTCCCTTCCTGTCTCTCAAGCTGGCTGAGCAGTTAAACTCCCGTCTCACCTTTCTCCCCACACCTATGTACATCCTCCAGCATCTTCCCAGTGCACACCACTCACATGCTCCTTGTCTGCACCCATGCATTTTCCCCCTAACACCTACTATTCCTTAACTTCTGCTCTTGTTCTTGTTCAGCCTGGATCCCTTCTGAGAGTTCTTATTCTGTCTCATTATTTGGAAATTGTCAGTTGATGATTGGCCTTGTCTTTTTACATGCCTTTGAATTAGAATTGCTCCGTTTTGTGGGCTCAAATCCCAATTTTGTTACCAAACTGGCTATCAGATAGTACTGCTACTAAAAGGTAAAAACACCTCCACTAACTGGTCAAAGCTGCACCCAGTCCCTTGACAACACCTCATGTCTGTTAGACCATAACCCCACTATTAAACACCGGAGCATTATTGGAGTCATACCTTCCACAAAAGAAGATGGTTGTGGGGTTGTTGGAATGTCAGCCTGCTGGAGTTTCTCAAGGCAGCCGTTTTCAGCTGCTTCATCAATGACCATTAGGTTAGAAGTGCTCATGTTTGCCAACAAACCACTATGTTAGTAATGGTACATGCATCTTCAGGTATTGGTACATTCAGCAAAACCCTGATAGCATTCAGTCTTGGGCTGAGAGGTAGCAAGTAATATTTGTGTCACAGAAGTAGCAGGCACCGATCATCTCCAGAAAGAAAGACTATCCCCTCAATGCTCAACAACATTGTTGTCACTGCATCATTCACTTCCAACATCCAAAAATTTCTGTGTCTACGAAATCAGGTCTGAGGCTGGAATTCTATGACAAATTAGTTGCCTCACTCCCCAGTTATCCACAAGGCATATGTCAGCAGTGTGATGGAATACTTCCCACTTGCCCGAATGAGTGCTTCTCCAACAACACTTAAGAAATTGAATGCCATCCAGGACAAAGCAGCCCTGCTTAATTGCATCCCATCCACCACCGTAAAGATTCATTCTGTTTGCTACTGCACAGACTGGTGGCAATGTGTACCATATACAAGGGGTAATGCGGCAACCAACTAAGGCTTCTTTGATTGGACGTTCCAAATCATCAGTAGTTGCCACCTAGAAGGACAAGTGCAGTAGACACCACCACCTGCAAACCACAGACCAACCTGACTTGCAGTTTCTTGACGTCCCTTCTTTGTCACTAGTTCAATATGCCGGAACTCATTCCCTATCTGCCGACACTAGATAGACTGCAGAGATTCAAAAAGGGGAATTTCTACCCCATTCTTAAGGGGCAATGAATATTGGCCTTGCTGCTGTTATGTACATCCTGTGCAAGAATAAGAAAGTCTCAGACACATAGAAAAGCAAAGAGCCTCATCTTCAGTTCCCAACCCTGCTCAGCCTTTTTGCACCTGGACAGTTTATTTCATTTCAGTTTCTTTTAATGCTTCTTTTTCCTACCTGCAAAGACTTGTGAACTCATCCTGTTGAGACTCGAGAAGACCAGATCTTAGAGCTTTCTCAAGATTGCTATAAAGAGTCGGAAACCTGAAACTCTTCATGTTGCATTCATCATGATTAGCATGCAAGAAACCAGACTTTGGAACTCTCTCTCAATTTGTACAGCATGAAAAGAGGGTGCTGAACGTTTGGATCATGGTTGTAATGGATATGCAGCTTAGAGTCATACAGATGTACAGCACGGAAACAGACCCTTCGGTCCAACTTGTCCGTGCCAACTAGATATCCTAAATTAATCTAGTTCTGTTTGCCAGCATTTGGCCCATGCCCATCTAAACCCATCCTATTCATGTATCCGTACAGATGCCTTTTAAATGTTGTAATTGTACCAGCCTCCACCACTTCCACTGGCAGTTCATTCCATACAATCAACATCCTCTGCATGAAAAAGTTGACCCCTTTAGGATCATTTTAAATCTTGCCCCTTTCACCTTAAACCTGTGCCCTGTAGCTTTGGACTACCCTATCTAGGGGAAGCTACCTTGACTATTCATCTTATTCATGTCCCTCATGATTTTATAAGCCTCTATAAGGTCACCCATCAGCCTCTGATACTGAGGGAAAATAGCCCCAGCCTATTTAGCCTTTCCCTATAGCTCAAACCCTCCAACATCAGAAACATCCTTGCAAATCTTTTCTGAACTGTTTCAATGAGCCATTCATTTGCAAAGAAACTTATGGTCAGTGTATATGGATCATTTAACATATGGTTGAGTGGTGCAAAGAAATCCAAAATGCTCATGATTGAAAGTGAGTATTGAGGCTAGCTTCAGCCATATTAATCCTACTCAGACAAAACCTGATGCAGTGGATAACACACCAACAGTAGGATATATTGGCTTTGGAAGGGGAGTGTAGCATAGGTTTACCAGAATGAAATGTAACCTTGAAGGTTGAAATTATGAGAAGTCATTGCACAAACTAAGGTTATATTTCCTGAAATTTGGAATTAAGGGGTGACCTAACCGTAATTGTCATGGTTTTAAAGCTGAAAAGACAGGGTCAACCCCTGTTTATCTGTTTTAGGGGAATCTAGACCTAGCAGACATAGAGTCAAACCTTACAGGTATGAAATTAAGTAACAACTAACACACCAATAGTAGTCGAAGTTTGGAACGCTTCCCCAAATGACAGTTTTTGCTAAATCAATTGTTCGTTAATTAATAGTTTTCTGTTCACCAGTGGGTGCTAAAAAGAAATGGGGCAGTGGTTATTCTATGAAATCAGGTGACAGATCAGCCATGTTCTCACTGAATGGTGAATGGAACAGGTATGAGAAGCTGAATGGCTTCATCTGTTTAGCTATTCACATGCAGCAAGTGTCTTGTGCACATCCAGTTTACTTGCCTATATCTTTTTCCACCTATTCCTTCCCCTTGTTTATTTCCCTTTAAAATATTATTCCACTGTTGTATTCTCCGGTTTGCAGGATTTTCTGGTTCAGGTGCTTCTGTCACTTGTTTCCTAGTGATCCAGTGTTGGAGTTGCTCCGAGTTACAGTGTAAAAATGAGCTGTCAGGACAGGGAAGGGACCAGGTTCACTCAGTCTGTGCTGAGTAACCCAACTAGCTGCTCAAGATGCTACCATTACACTAGACTAGGAGGGCAGCGGTGGAATCAGCCAAGGCTTGTGCTCCAGGTCACACTTTCGGCAACCTTTGCTCAAAACTATTAGGTTAAGGCCTAATCCAGCTGTGCTGCCCTCCACAGCTGAGCAGCCCACCTGCTCCCAATCAGTGGGCCTCCTACTGGAGGATTGGCTGAAGCTCAAGAAAGAAAGCTCCAGCAAGGTGGTACCATCTTTAAGATGTAAAGGGACAAAAAAAATTGATGAAGGCAACATAAACATTCTTTCCTTCATCGCTGCTGATGTTTTCTCCAACAGTCTTACAAAGCCTAAGAGGGGTCGAGGCCGCACAAACAAATACCCACTGATCAAGGCCACATATGAATCAGAAAGCATGCCTGGAATGTTTATTATTGGGACAGCCGGTCATTCCGTCGATTTCAGGAAGTCAGCTGGTGGGTTCATCCATGGATTCCGCTATACAGGTGAGCATCATGCCTCCTCAAAAAAAATCCATGGCTAGAACCACATCGGCCTTTCAACATTGAAATGGTACTTTCCACTTAAATGGGCCATCTCAGGTGTATATAATTCAAATGAGCCTCTTCCTACTCTACTTCATTTCACTAAATATATCCTTCTACTCCTTTCTCCTCCATGTTCTAATCCTAGCTTCTCCATATATCTACCTGTACTATTTCGCAGATGCTGCTTTTGGTCATCATAGTTGTGGAGTCAATATGGCGCAGAAGTCGACGATTCTGTCTGTTGAGTCTATGCCAGCTTTCTGTAGCACAGTCCATCAGTCCCATTCCCCTACTCTATCCCTACAACCCACCAAATTTATTTCTCTCAAGTGCCTATCCAGTTTCGTTTTGTAATCGTTGACTGTCTTTGCTTCCACCATCTTTGTAGAGAATTAATTCCCTCTCATTCGTACTTGTTGCAGGACATCTTTTTGCAATCTACTTCTGTTTCAATACCTAAACTTTAATTCTGTGTCCCCTAGTCCTTGTACCATCAGATACTGAGAATGGTTCATCTTTGTCTGCATTATTTAGTCAAAACCTTGCACACCTCTCCCAAATTTCTTTCGCTTCAAGGAGCACAACCTCACCTTCTCCTGCCAAACCTTGTAACTAATATCCTCCATCCTTGAAACTATTTGTTAAATCTACTCCACAGTCTCTCCAGGATCCTCACATAATAAGTGTGGTGACCAGAACTGGATGTAATAATCTAGTTATGGCCGAACCAAAGCTTTATATGAGGAGAATTTTTTTCTCTGAGGGTTGTGAATTTGTGAAATTCTTTACTGAGAGGGCTTTAGAGGCCTGCGTCATAGAATGATACAACAGGCCCTTTGGCCCACCATGTCTATACTGAGCAACAAACACCAAACTATGATAATAAAATGTGAGGCTGGATGAACACAGCAGGCCCAGCAGCATCTCAGGAGCACAAAAGCTGACGTTTCGGCCCTGGACCCTTCGTCCAGGCCCGAAACGTCAGCTTTTGTGCTCCTGAGATGCTGCTGGGCCTGCTGTGTTCATCCAGCCTCACATTTTATTATCTTGGATTCTCCAGCATCTGCAGTTCCCATTATCACAAACATCAAACTATACTAATCCCATTTACCTGCACCTGGCCCATAGCCTACTCTGCCCTGGCATTTTAAATGCTCAAAAGATACTTCTTAAATGTAAGAGTTCTTGCATATGACACCCTTTTAGGCAGCATGTTCCATATTTTTACCACCGTCTGGGTGAAAGCATTTCTCCTCCCATACCCTCTGAACCACTTGCTCCTCACCTTAGACAGGTCATTTAAGTATATTCAAGGGTGATGTAAACAGGTTTTTAATCAGTCAGAGAATCGTGGTTTATTGGAAAAGGCAGGAAAATGGAGTGAAGGATCATCAGATAAGTCATGATCTAATTGAATGGCAGAGCAGACTTGATGGACTGAATGGTTTGCTTTTGGTCCTACATGTCATAATTTTATAATTGTTTAGGATAACTTCACTGCATTGGTACTAAATGTCTTTCTGAATAAAGTCCAGGATTTCACGTGTTTAACTAACCACTCGCTCAGTATATCCTGCCACTTCCAAATATTTATGCACATGTATCCCCAGGTCTCTGTCTTTGTGCATGCTTTTTGGAACTGGGCCATTAAGCCTGTATTGCCTTTCTGTATCCCTTCTGCCTATAAACATCACCTCGCACTTGTATGTTAAATTCCATCTGCTACTTGTCTGCCCTTTTTTTGCTGATTATATTCTTTTATAGTCAATTTGTATCCATCTCACTGTTTGGTATGCTTCCAAATTTGGTGTCATCAGCAAATTTTGACATTTTACTCCGCATTACAATATCCAAGTCATTTATATGTATCTAGCAAAGAAGCTATGGTCCTGTTTACCATCACTGTCTACTGTCCTCCAGTCTGGCAAAGCAACCATTTATCACAACTCACTCGTTTTCTGCCCTAATGCAATACTTTTATCCAGATTCTTCATTCTACCCGCTTTCTGGTGGAACTTTTATTTTCTGAATCTCTATTGAATAATTAATTGGTATCTTATAGTTGAATTGTCTAGTTTTGGTCTCATCATAAATGGAAACAACTCCGTTTATCCTCTTTAAACTAAGTTAAGTTTGGTTAAAAAGCAGAGATTTAGTAAAATAACAAAAACTTTTCCCCACTGGATATTGAAATGCCAGAAGTTCACTGCCTGAAATAGTAATTGTATAGGTTAGATAGGTGATTCCAGATGTATTAACGGAGTTTAAATTCGATCCACCAGCTGCCATGGGTGGCACGGTGGCTCAGTGGTTAGCACTGCAGCCTCACAGCGCCAGGGACCCGGGTTCAATTCCAGCCTCAGGTAACTGTCTGTGCGAGTTTGCACATTCTCCCTGTGTCTGCATGGGTTTCCTCCGGGTGCTCCGGTTTCCTCCCACAGTCCGAAGGTGTTCAGGCTAGGTGAATCGGCCATGCTAAATTGCCCGCAGTGTTCAGGAGTGTGTGGGTTATAGGGGTATAGGTCTAGGTGGGATGCTCCAAGGGACGGTATTGACCTGTTGGGCCAAAGGGCCTGTTTCCACACTGTAGGGAATCTAATCAAATCACTGATCAATGCAGCATACCTCCTTTAGGGAGGGGTGGCAGAAATAGCAGATATAGTAATTAGGGGCAGTTTTCCAGGATTGCACGCTGTCTCCCTGACGCCAGGATTAACAATTTCAAATGGGAATCTGCAGACCACTCTTAGCAGGGACATGGGGTGGGGAATGTGTCATATTGGTGCCAATGACGTTGATAGGACCATTGATATGATCCAGCAGGTGAATTTTAGTAAGCTAGCAAGCAGGCTGTTCGCCTCCTGTTAGTGAGTGTTGAAACAGGAACATGGATAGGGTTATGTGGCTGGAGAGATGGTGCAGGAGGGAAGGGCGGTCACAGATAAGAACAGAAGGTGAAATGTATTATTTTTGCAGTCGTCCCGTTCTTAACAGTGCTTAATATTGTTTATTAACCGTTTTTCCCCTTTTAAAAATAGGCAGTGTGTGTTTGTTCAAACTCTGTCTGTGAAGTCCACTTGTTGTACGTTCAAGCGGTGGGAGAAAGGTTCACAGGAAATGCATATTCACACACACACATATCTAGGAAAGAAAGGAAAGGAAGCAAGTTATAAACTGTCTAAAATCAGAGATACTAGAATCTGTTCACGTACTGGAGAGTCAAATAAATCACTATCCACCAGAGGTAGCAAGAAATCAGGTGTTGGAGTCAGAGACAACACAGTGTGGAGCTGGAGGAGCACAGCAGGTCAGGCAGCTTCAAAGGACCAAGAAAGTTGAAGTCTTGGGTCTATTTCTGAAGAAGGGTCCCAACTTTCCTACTCCTCTGCCTGACCTGCTGTACTTCTCCAGCTCCACACAGTGTTATCATTATCCAGTGAAGGTTCTTTCAGTTAACCTTGCACAGAAGTGCCTTTTGCAGTCAAATTGTAGTTGACAGTATAGCAGTTGTAAGATGGGAACTGTTTCACTTCTCAGGCAAAATACAGGATTCTTTCCAGAAATCAGACTTTTGAGAGTTGAGTTTAGAGGTAGGCATCAACAAACCTGAAACTTTTCTGTTGTGGGACAGTAGCCCAGTGATTAGCACTGCTGCCTCAAAGCGCCAGGGACCCAGGTTTGATTCTGCCCTCTGATGACTCTGTGTGGAGTTTGCACATTCTTGCCATGTCTATGTGGGTTTCCTCCAGGTGCTCCGAATTGTCCTGCAGTCCAAAGACGTGCAGGCTTAGGTGTATTGCCATGCTAAATTTCCCATAGTCATTAGAAATGTGCGGGAAAAGTGGACTAGCCATTGGAAAATGTGGATCTACATGATAGGTTGGGTGCTGGATCTGGTTGAGATGGGGTTTGGAGGGTCATTGCAGATGTGAAGGGCTGAACGGCCTCTCTCCGCACTATAGGGATTCTATTATTTTATGCTAGCTGTTCCAGTCATTTGATTTGGCTTCCCACCTTAATCCCTCAGCTAACAAGGTGGGTTTTGATGTCCTGTCTGAGATCAATTGTGTTTTCTGAAAGATATTTATGGAGTCATTAGCATAAACTCAAGCAGTAATAGGTTTTGATGATTTCCTTTGTTCATAACTGGCCAAGGTAGGCATCTTGTCCACTATTCCTTCATGTTGGCTTGGCTGCAATGTCTAGTCAGTGAAAGGAGCGGGACATTCCAGGAGGACGATGTAAGCTTTGGTTATATCGTTATTGCTGATCCGAACTTTGTAGAAATTATCGTCAGCGGGCATTGTGTGATCCCACATAACATCAGTTTTTAAGAACATTTAAGATAGAAATTATTCACTTTACAGAAAACAATTTCTAATCTCTTCCTATGACAGGAAGGTTTTAAGTTTCTGAAACACTGGGACTAGTTCTGGAGGAGGTGGGACCAGTGTCCCTGTGGGTGATTTGCTAAATTTATTTAGGAAGGTTTAAATTAACTTGGTGTGTAGATGGGAGCTACGATGTAGTACTGGAAAAGAGAATCCAAAGGCAACAAGGATGAAACATGTTTTTTATTAAATTCATTAATGAGATGAGAATTCCACTGGCTGGGCCAACGCTTACTATCCAAACCCAATTGCTGTTGAGATGGTGGTAGTGAACTGCCATCTTAAGTGCTTGAGTCAATCTGCTGTTGATAAACCTACAGTGTTGGTTTGGGTTTAGTTGACTTGTTTAAAGTTCGTGGGCCTTGGGATTTAGAAAGTGGTAACAATGTAAAATTCAGAATTTTAATAACTGTTCATGGGTTGAAAGAATCAGCAATAAATCTTTCCAGAATAAATTGTTTCCCGAGATGAATGGGAGACTGTTGATTGGAGATAGCTGTTTGACGGTAAACCCACATTGGACATGTGGGAGTATTTCAAATGGCAGTTGATGGAAGTTCAGGAGTGGCACTTTCCTATGAGAATGAAGGATAGATATGGCAAGTTACGTGAACCTTGGATGACCATGGGTGTTAATGACCTTGGCCAGAAAGAAAAACGAAGCATATGGAAGGCCTAGGAGGTTGGGATCTGACGAAGCCTTTGAAGTATGTAAGGAAAGTAGGAAATAACTTAAACAAGAAGTTAGAAGGGCTAAAAAGGGTCATGTAAAGTTGTTAGCAAACAGGATTAAGGAGAATCCCAAGGTTTTTTATACATATATAAAAAGCAAGAGGGCAGCCAGGGAAAGGGTTGGCCCACTCGAGGACAAAGGAGGGAATCTGTGTGTGAAGCCAGAAGAGGTAGGTGAGGTCTTAAATGAATACCTTATGTTGATATTCAACAAGGGGAAGGAATTGGCAGAGGATTATCTCAGGGAAGGGAGTGTCGATCTTCTAGGCCACGTTTCTATTAAAAAGAAAGAGATGTCATGTCTCTTAAAATGTATTAAGATAGATAAGTCCCTGGGTCCTGAAGGGATATATCCCAGAATACTGAGGGATGCAAGAGAACAAATTGCTGGAATGTTGACAGACACCTTTGTATCCTCTTTGGCCAGAGGTGAGGTCCCACAGGACTGGAGAATAGCCAATGTTGTCCCATTGTTTAGAAAGGGTAACAGGGATAAACCAGGAAATTATAGGCTTGTGAGCCTCATGTCAGTGGGAGGGAAATTATTGGAAAAGATTCTCAGGGACAAGATCTATACGCATTTAGAAGCAAATGGACATATTAGCAATGGACAGCATGGTTTTGTGCGCAGAAGGTCATTCCTCACTAACATAATTGTGTTTTTTGAGGAGGTGATGAAGATGAGTGATGAGGGAAAAGCAGTTGATGTTGTCTATGTGGATTTAAGCAAAATCTTTGAGGACGTTGCTCATGGCTGACTAGTACAAAAGGTGAAGTTACATGGTATTAGGGGTGAGTTGTTGAGATGGATACAGAACTGGCTCAGTCATAGGAGACCCCCCAAGGGTAGTGGGGGAAGGATGCTTTTCAGAATGGAGGGTTGTGACTATTGGTGTTTCAGTGCTGGGATCTCTGTTGTTCATGATCTACATAAATGGTTTGGAAGAAAACATAGCTGGTCTAATTAGTAAATTTCAGGATGATTCAAAAGTTGGTGCAGTTGCAGATAGTGAGGAGGATTGTCAGAGGATACAGCAGAATATAGATCAGTTGAAGACTTGAGCAGAAAAATGGCAGATGGAGTTTAATTCAGACAAATGTGAGTTGGTATATTTTGGAAGGTCAAGTACTGGTAGAAATTATACAGTGAATGGCAGAACCCATAGAATTATTGATATGCAGAGGGATCTGGATGTGCCGATCCACAGATCACTGAAGGTGGCAGCACAGGTAGATAAGGTAGTAAAAAATGCCGATGGCATGCTTGCCTTCGTTGGAAGGGGCATTGAGTACAAGGATAGACAAATTATGCTGCAGCTTTATAGAACTTTAGTTAGGCCACACTTGGAATATTGTGTATAGTTCTGGTCACCACACAATCAGAAGGATGTGGATGCTTTGGACAGTGTATAGAAAAGATTTACTAGGATGTTGCCTGGTATGGGGGACATTAGCTATGAAGAAAGCTTGGGTAGACAGGATTTGTTTTCACTGGAATGCAGGACATTGAGGAGTGACCTGATAGAAGTTTATAAGATTGTGAATGGCATGGATAGAGAAGAAAGTATGAGGCTTTTTCCTAGGAAGGAGGGGTCAGTTACGAGGGAACACAGGGTACAGGTGTGAGAGGGGAAAGTTTAAAAGTCATGTGCGAGGTATGTTTTTCACACAAAGGGTAGTAAGTGCCTGGAATGCACTGCCAGAGGAGATGGTGGAAGATGCACCTGAATGAATATATGAATAGGAAGGGAATTGAGGATACAGATCATGTAAGTATTGTCAATTGACATTCTGTAAATGGACATTTTCAGAACACAGAATAAGCTGTTACGTCCTCATTTAATAACTTGCACAATGTATAAGGTCACTTAGCATGGCTGATGCATCCAACTTGCCCATTTTGGACTGTGGAGGAACCCGGAGCGCCTAGTGGATACCCATGCAGACATGGGGAGACAGTTGCCTGAGGGTGGAATTAAACTGGGACTCTGGCGCTGTGAGGCAGCTGTGCTAACTATTAACCATCCTTGGGAAAAAGGAGTTAAATACAATAAAGTTTAACTAATTGTTTCAGTACTTGTTTGTATGTGAGATTTCTTAAGAAGCCAAATTAAAGGTAGATTGTGGTAATTTACACACAACAGAGTGATTGATGCTATTGATGTACTGGTGGGTAAACGTGAAATCAGGGCAAGATAGCTATGGTGTCAGTAATAATTAACAACAAATTAATGGGGTTGGCATGCATTTAAACTTCGTTACCCCTGAGGCTTCTAGCTGTACAAAGCTGGGAGAGCTCTGCCCTGATATGAATTCCTGACTGCACTACTTCAACCCAGGCTAGAGATTGAGTAATTCTAGCTTTGACCTTGCCTGGGGAGCATAAAGCTAGAGAGTGGCTGAAATTGATTTCATGTCCCTAATTTTTGTTGTTTTGATTATTTGCCCATTACAGTACTCTGGAGAAAGAAAATTTCTGTGGTTATAAATGAGTTCTATTTGCTATAGTTAGTAAATATCTAATTGCTGTCGTGTGTTTTTTGAATAAATTTTCTCTGCTGACTGAACAGACTATGGTAAAATTGGACAGTTGGAAATTCTGCCTTAAGCCTAACCCCACCTCCGTTGGCTGACCCAGTATTGTCAATTGACATTCTGTAAATGGACATTTTCAGAACACAGAATAAGCTGTTACGTCCTCATTTAATAACTTGCACAATGTATAAGGTCACTGGAGAGAGGTCATCATGTGTAAGGTTGCTCATGCAACAAAACAATAACAAGCATAGTGTCTCAGTGATTAGCACTACTGCCTCACAGGGCCAGGGATTTGGGTTCGATTTCATCCTCGGATGACTGTGTGGAGTTTGCACATTCTCCCCACGTCTCCGTGGGTTTCCTCTGGGTGTTCCGTTTCCTCCCACAGTCCAAAGATGTGCAGACGAGGTGGATTGGCCATGCTAAATTGCCTGTAGTGTTCAGGGATGTGTAGACTAGGTGGGTTATGGGGAGATGGGTCTGGTTGGGATGCTCTGAGGGTCATTGTGGACTTGTTGGGCTGAAGGGCCTGTTTCTACTCTGTAGGGATTCTATGATTCGATAAATGATTCTATAAATTTGTTTCTGCTTGCATGTTTCCAATTTTCTAAATAATTTGCCTCCAGAGGTTGTGATTGTCAGGGATTGTAATTGTACCGTACCTTTAAGAGATGTAGTCTATGATATTTCTCTTGCAATATTGCCACAGTGCTGCCGAAATGTCTCCTTCAGGCACACAGTTGGTAAACAGCTTTTGAGTTCTCCCTGGGTGTTCCTTTTTTGTGAGACAAAAGAATCATGAGTGGGCAGGATAAAGGCTCACACAGACCCAGGAAGGCTTTTAGTTTTGTTTTCAGTTAGTTGAGAAGGTTTTTAGCTGGCTGTTGAGCTAAAAGCTTAGGTTTCCAGCTAGTAATGTGGTCTCAGACAGCAAGGCTCCCTCTTAAAAATCAAAAAGGGCAGATTGTTTCTTTCTTTTGGACTGAAGAGAGACATCAGATGAGAACTATAACTGTTTTGCTGAATTATATCTTTGCCAAAGTGTGTGTTTGTGGGATGCTGCCTATTATTGGAACTGTTGATGATTAATGGTTAAATAATACAAGAGTTTAGAGGAATATGGGCCAAATGGGACCAGGTCAGATTGGGATGGCTGGTTGATGCAGACAATTTGGACCGAAAGGTCTGTTTCCATGCTGCATGACTCTGACATTATCTTGTTAAATATTTCAATAGCGTTAAAGTTACTCCAATTTTTGTTCTGTTTTTTAACTGTGTTGTAAGAATAAAGTGTGGTTTGATTAAAGCCAGGTGGTGGACCAATTGAATTACATCTGGAACACAGTGCCTTACACTTGCCTTTAAATAAATATAAAAGTTAGGCTCTAGGCTATCTCCCCCACAATACTCTGTGGGGGAGGTCTGGTCTGGCTGATAACAGTGACTGTCACCCAGTTGTCAATGTTAAAATCCACCATCTTCATATTTCATATATATTTTATGTTTACGGACAGATTTAAAGATCATCTTAAAGGCAGAGAGTTGGAGAATGTACTGAGTGAGTTCCAGAGCTTAGAGGTTAGGCAACTGAAGTATAGCCACTGGTTGTGGAGTGAATAGAAGCAGGAGTGTGCAAGAGGTTAGAATTGGATGAGGAGATACACCTGAGGAATTGTGGAAGTGGAGGAGATTGCTGAGATAGAGAGGTGTGACACCATGAAGGGATTTGAACATAAGGCTGAGAATTTTTAAGTGAAACCTTTACCAGAACAGGACCCAGTTTAAGTCAATGAATGGGACCTGGTGTGAGTTTACAATACAGGCAGTTATTTTGGATGAGTTAAACTTACAAAAGTTGGAAGATGGGAGGCTGACTGATTGCAGATTATCAGATTTCGTTTTGCTGCCTGATTTGTCTAGCCTGCTGTTATAACCTACGGTTTCTGGTTGTCTCTTGCCAGCCCGTGCTGTTCATCACCTCCTGGAGCATCGATACCATGGTACTACCTGGCCGGCCACCACACTGCCCATCATCCATTTGACCAATGCCATAATCAAGCGCATCAACGAGGCCTCTGGTCTTTATCAGATGTTCAGTGTCCTGGCTGACATTGTGCTGCTACGGAAGTGAGTAAGCCTGCACTTTAAAAGATCTAGTTGGGCTCAGGGCAGTATTCACAATCCCAAGACAGCAAGCTGTTCCCTTTCCATTCAGTAAAACATGTGTCACGATGGTTTATACTGAGTTTCCCTGGATGACTTCTATTTGTGATGCAATACACTGTGTTGGATTGAATCCATCTCTTAAACCCATTGTTGCTCACCATGTACTTTCCAACATAAGGTTTCTTGATTATTACCAGAGCAAAATTCTGGCTGAGATTAACCTGGCGATACTGAGTTCTTACCGCTTCTAGACTGAGATCAGCTAACAAGACATAGCTGGCACCTCATGGGAATGTTGAGCTGTACTCTAAACTCCCTATTCTCTAAACTGTCTGGGTCAGTTGGGTTCAGGTTTAAACTATGCATGTTTAATTACCATTACTGGGAGTTCTGAGGAAGAGTCAAATTGGATTGGAACTCTATCTCTGTTTCTTTCTCCATAGATGCTGCCAGATCTGCTGAGTTTCTGCAACAATTTCTGTTTCTGTTACCTACTGCTTATACTGACTTTGAGTCAGTTCATGTATCATTGGCTGGTGACACTAACACAACAGGAAATAGCAACAGAAGGAAATTCGACCAAATGGAAGCTATATCTGATGTTTGGAGACAACACAGTATGGAGATGGAGGAACATGACTGAAAGTTAATGGGATTAATTAAAAACTTTGAGGCCTGACTTTGTCAACTTGCAGTGGAGCATCAATTCGAAAGCTGTTCCACAGTCAGTCCTCCTGGCAACACAAGGCTTTCCTCTGTTTGTTTAATTTTCTGCCCTTGCATTTACCCAGTCTCACCATAGAACTCAAGAAAAGTAGCAGGAATAAGCAAGTTCAGGTCCTCAAGTCTTCCCTGTACTCCATAACATCATGGCTAATCCACCCCAGCCCTCAATGTCTGTTCCTTTCAGCTCCTTGTCGTCCTCAATTCTTTGAGATTTCAAAAATCCACCTACCTCCTCTTTAAGTGCTTTCAGTGATCTAGCCTCCACATCTCTCTGGGATAGAGAATTCCACACATACACGACCCTGTGAGAGAGTGTCTAATTCCATTTCCACTGTTCACTCTTCATCCCCTCACCAAGTTACTTCTATTTGCAGTGCGGGTATTGATAAAGATTGACAGAGGACTATTGATCCATAGACAGCATTACAGTGTGACCCAATCTTTAAAGGTATTGGTGATTTCAGACAGGGTTGAACAAAGATTTCTTTGCTCAGACTGTAAATTCTGTGCTGTGGAGGACTGTTGATACTCAGGTGATGAATATGCTGAAGACTGAGATCAGGAGAATCCTGGGCCCTGAATCAATTAAGACATTGAGGACAAAGTGGAAATTCAACTATTATCATATTGAATGGCACAGCAGTCTCCAGCCCCTTTGTCTTATGTTCTGATGCCCTGAGCTTAGTCTCACTCGGTGTCCATGGTAATGATCAGGGCTGGGAGAGCTAGCTGATTTGCTCTCTTTCTAACCCAGAACACTGAGCCTTGGTTTAATATCTGCAAATTCTGAGCTATTTTGAATGTCACAGTATGATGGTGGGACCATGTGGCTCAGTATTGCCCAGATTGTGTGGTTTCTATACAGAGAGGGAACAATTGCCCATGCTGCTCTTATGGTGACATGCAGTGTGCTGATATACAGTCTTGACTGTAACCAACCCTGTCACTGGGCTACCACAATATTATCTCAATTGTGCTGTCTAGCAAAAGTCATGAGGAGCAAGGTATGCATCCCATACTGAGTGAGCCTTCCTGTGGCTGCTAACATCTATTGTGCTGTTTATTTGCAGAAATGCCACAGAGTTTGAATACCTGGAAGAGTATCCAATTGGAGCACTTCCACATCTTCAGGAAAACACCGGGAGAAATGCAGCAAATGGGCTATTTGTTATTAACCTGGAATATGGGAGCAACTTTTCCAGACCAGAGGCTGATGTTTTCCATCCGAGCCGTTCAGTGGGAGAGCCCAGGCATGCGTGGCTGTCAAACTTCCTCCACCCTGTCATCTACTTCTACAAACGTCTCCCAACAGGTTAGTGTTTCAATCTATTCCATCTCCATCCTTGCAAAGGCAGGATCAGTTCTATACACAGAATCACAGAATTATTACAGTGCAGGAGGAGGCCATAATGCCTGCACCATCTTGTTCCAATCTTGGACTTTACTAGTCCAGTAAAGTTATCACTATGCCAATATTTCCCCCTTATATGGGAAACAGTGTGAGTCCATGCAGATGGAGCAGAGTGCTCCTCTGTATGGGAGTAGTGTAGATCCAGGGGTGGGGAAAGTGGAGTGTGTGCTTTGCAGGTGGCAGTAAACAGGCTTGTTCATGGCTTGACAGGACATAGACTGTAGCTTTTCTGCTTGTTTTCAGAGACCGAGATGATGCAGAGACCAAAATTGTGGCCCCTCCCCCGTCCACATTACATCCATCATGTTGTGGAAGATTTCCTGACTGACTGGACGGCTGCCAAAGCTCACATCCTGCCCCTGCGCCGCTTCTTGGAGAACTGTCTGGACACTGACCTCAGGAGCTTCTTTGCAGGTGTGACATCCTCGTGTGAGAGAATCCTGTTGAACAGGGGCATCTCTATATGGAGGTGCCTTTACCTCGAGCTGTTTGTCCTGTTGTCTGGGGACCATCCCTTTCCCTCTCCATTACCCAGGTTGTCCCTACAGCAAGGGCCCCATGGCTGCTCTGGGTGAGATACTGCCATTCCACATTTGGAAATCTCAATGACTTGAGTTCCCGACCTCTCATGACCCCAGTGTTTCTGTCAATTTTTGTAGGCTCTGCCACTGTTACTACCTGTCTCTGATGAGTTAAAAGGACAGACCTGGGTCTTTGTTCTGTGAAACCCAGGGCCTCTGTGTTATGTTCTGCCCTATCATGGAGCTCGAGGTCTTAGGCCACATTGCTTGGGTGCTGTGGTGTAGATCTCAGACAATGGGCTGGACAATGTAACAACTCACTATTTAGAGTCACTGCTTTGTCTAGTTTGCCTGGGGTATGGTTTTATTCCCATCCTCTTCACCTAGGCAGTGTTCTTCATTTCCAACCCCATTAGCCTGTGTGTCTGCACCTCTGAGTGTGGACTGCACCGTTGTCCTATCCAGTACAGAAGCTGTGAAACCCTGTGCCACTTGTCCATCCCCTTCCCACTAGCGAAGCTCCAGGCCTCCCACAGTGCTCCCCAGCATTGTTAGGGAGTGAGCTGACAGTAGTTCAGGCCTGTATAGAGTGTTCACACTAGGTCAAACAGTGTAGCCAAGGCTGCTGCCATAATTCAGTAAAGGGATTGCACTTCAGAAGATTTTATTACCCATGAAGCGTTTGGTGGCATCATGTGGTTGTGAGAAGCGCTACATGAGTGCAAGCTTGTTTTTTTCTTATTAACTCATTGGTAGAGGTTGTATTTTGATCACAGGAACTGCTGAATTTATGGGAGAGCTTTGGGTTCTAATGAGATTCCATTCCCCCCCCAGAATCCTGCTTCAAGTTTGCTTTGACCAATCCACATGTGCCGCCATTCTGCCACCACGGTTACTTAAACATGCAGGGCTTGCTGGATGTTGAGATCTTCTGACAAGGTTCTGCAGCGGTGGGCCAGCATTCCAGCGACAGCGTCCACAGCCAGCAAGTGCCTGAGCAACAAGGGAGTTTGAAGTGAAACTGTTCAGTGACTGAATGTGTGGCCAGACAGACTGTGCCCTTTATCCAAGTGAGGACTCAGTGCACACAGAGTTACTGGACTGAATGATTCCAGGACACACTTAGTCCTGCTGCCAAGTACAGAGGTTTCAAATAATAACTCCTGCATGATGTATATTCATATGAAAACACAGCCAGACATGTCTGTCAATATCTGGAGGGTGGATTTGTGTTAATAGGTTTGACACTTGTTGGGATTACGGAGGCTACAATTTTAAATGTGTTCCATCACATGTTCGAATGATTAATCTAGTCTTTGAAAAGTCCAAAGCCATGCTTAAAGCTTCACCAGTGCTGATATCAGCACTTTCTGCAAACTTGCCCCTCCTGCACCTTCACAAAGTGGCCCACTAAATCTTTGAAAATCATGGTCAAAACTCACACTGATGTGGAAGCATTCCTCTGGTCGGGAGGCCAGGCTCCATTTCTGGCAAGACTGAATTTTAATGTTCTGGTTTGCATGAGAAATTGCTGCACACAGATTGTTGGCTGATTGTTGCTGCTTATGGGAGTTTGCTGGTTTTCTTGCTTTACAGCTACAATGACACTGAGCTGATTGTATACCATTGGCTATGAAGCACTTCAGAACACACTGGTTTCCTGAAAGTTGTGACAGGAAAGCACCAGCCTGTTAATTCAGGCCAAAGGTTCTGCTGAATGGACGCCTTGCCTACCATGAACACCGCTGTCACTGACACTTCCAACGTTCAGATTGATTGATTGTTTTGTCAGAGGCTACAAGGGATATGGAAGAATGGAGGATAAAGATCAAGTGCAGATCTGTGACCAAACAGAATGGACATCATCGAGGGTTTGAACAGTCTACTCATATTAATCTTGTTAATGAGCAGTTCTTGAATGACTGTAATGCTGTTTGGTTGCTGGAGGTGATGCTGCTGAGCTGCTTATTTGACAAATGGGGGAAGAACCTAGTACAACAGATCTTTCTGAACAGGATATGAATCATTGGTGGTTTAACTAATTGAGGAAGTGCAGAAGACTTCAGGTGGATATTTTTGTTACAGAAATTGGGTACTTGTGGTGCAGAAACAACGTATTCTGCATCAGATAGACATCAATTCACTCAGACTCTTAGACTGGCAGAGCATTGAAAGAGGCCATTCAGCCCATTGTACCTGAGCTTTCTAATTAATGTTAGTCACCTTGCTCCTTCCCAACACACTTGGGAGGGAGGTAAAGAAACCTGAGGACCAGGAACTAGGGTCAGACTGCTGTGACTCTATTTTAGTGCCCAGTGGGTAATTGAGCTGGATAGTGCTTGCTTATTGCTGTTGTTTGCTAAGCATGCCTGTGAACAAACTCGAGTTGTGAGGAGAGAATGGAATTTGATGGTTGCCCCATGCAGTTTTGTAGGGTGCCTAGATGGGATCTTGGTGTATGGAGAAGGGAGCGTGCCAACTATAACCCAGCAGAGGTACATTGTACTCGGCAGGAGTGAGAAAGGTTGGTGAGGACTAAGGATCAGGTTGTAGTCTGCCTCGGCTTTGGACTGTTGCCTCATCGATCTGTAAAAGCTTACGTTTTCACACAAGCCATACATTCTCTAATCACCCTCCACACTTTCTGTATCAACCTTCTTCATCACAGATTCCTTTATTCATATTAAAAATGGGATCTGCAGTGTAAACCTGTGATCTTATAACCGCAGCTGAGACCTCAGCCGTGCCCCAGTCAACTTAATGTACCAGTTTTACTGTAAGCTTTCTATTTAACAATGACATTACGTAAAATATTATATAAACATAAAGACACAACCTGCAGCTTTATAATGAGGAACATATGAAGTCCTTGAGCCGTGGTTCAGTTATTCTTCTAACACTTCCTCTCCTCTGTATTTCCCCATTTTAACCCCCACATTGTAAACTCCCCAGTATCGTATGTTGCATCTATTACAGTTTATTCCTTTGTTGTAATGGCATAAGAGTCAGAGGGAAGATTATTTTTTTAACAATGAGTTATTGAGATCTGGAATAGGCCAGAAGCAGATTGAATAGTAATTTTCAATGTGGAATTTGAAGGTGAATGTTTACAATCTGTGGGGAAGTAGCAAAGGAGAATGGGGCTAACTGGATCATTCTCTGAAAGGGCTGAGACAGATGTAATGGGTTGAATGGCCTGCATTTGCACTTTTACATTACTGTGCTTCATAATGGTGGTGAGGTTTCCATTTGAGCCAGAGGATAGGGGCTACAGGAAAGGAATCCAGTTAATTAGACTCTACAGCAGGGGAAAGCTTCGATTAAATTGTGAATTCATGGGAATAAATGGAAGCCAACACTAAAATCTTTAATGTGATTTTCCACAATCCATCTGTTCAGTTTAACTGTCTGCAGATGTCAATAGCCTTGGCATGCAGAGGTCAAAGGGTTAGGCAGTCTTGCCAGTGAGCTGGCTTTGACTCCTCACTCTAATGCCACATTTTAGAGTGAAAGTGCAAATTCTATAAACATTCTAATCTAGACATTAAAATGTTACATACCTTAATGGGTTCAGTTTATCTCAAATTGAATTGCAGCGACAATACAATCTGATCCATTGCTCAGTAACCAACAGTCAGAGAGAAATATGTGGCTGTACATTTCACCCATCCCCTGCTGCAATTTTAAAGGGTTTTTTTTAAAAAAATCAATATTTAACTCCAGGTAAAGTGATCCATGAAGATTGCCAGGCTGTGTCAAAAGGTCAGACAGCAGCAGATAACACTTCAGACTTGAGATTTTAACCTTGGTGTCGAGGTGTGTAGAAGCTGGGGTAAATTGAAATCTTGAACTGCTGACAACACAAGACAATCAGCCTATTGTCTGATCAATGCTGCAGTCTGTTCCCTTTTCCTTGACTGTGTTCCACCTCTGGGCTTCTGGATTATGTGCTGCGAATGTTTGAACAGGACATATACAGAAAATTACTCGCACTGACAGGACAGTTGGACATCACAACTCAAAGCTAATTAGCGAAATATCTGGTAGCAGAGGTTGGGAGAGGTAGGGATTTTTATTTTAAGAAAGTAGGTTAAGATCTGGAAGACACAGGCTAAAAGTCTGCCGCATGCAACAACAACTTGGATTTTTGTAGCACCTTTATTGTACTGCATCCCTGGCATCAACTCACAAGTGTGATTATTAAGCAGGGTGAAAGCAAGATTTCAGGACAAGGTGGTCAAAAAAAGCTTAGTCAAAGCAATCAGCTGTTTTAACAGACTTACCCCAGACTCTTCACTTGCAACTCTGAAGTTCTTTCCTCCAAAGTCAGTCTTAAAGGGAATCTTAAAAGAGGGAGAGGCTTAGGGAACGAATTCCAGAGTTTAGAGCCCAGAAGCTGAAGATATAGCTGCCCGTGGTGAAGCAGGGACATCCAAGAGATAAGGTTTAATTATAATTTTGGGACAGAAGTTGTATATATGCTTAAAAAAATGGAAGGGCTCTGGGGCTTAGGACTAATTAGAAAATTCTCGCATAAGACCAGTGTGGTGGGCTGGGCCAAATGGCATAATTTGCTGTTTAATTTTGTAAGGAGGGTCAACTCCTGATCTGAGCTTTAATGCATTGAGGTAGAAAATTTGTAAGATTTTAAGACTGAAAGCAAAACTCTAAATGACAAGAATATTAGAACACAAGAAGCAACAGCAGAAGTGGACCATTCAGCCCCTCGCGTCTGCCCTGCTTACTCAAGAAGATCATGGCTGATCTTCAGCTTCACCTCCATTTTCCTGCTAACTCTACGTGATTACCTGAAACAGAAAAAATTTATCTCTCTATGCCTTAAATTTAACAATGATTCATTGACTACCTTCTTAGGAAGAGAAGTTCAAAGATTTTGTTTGCCACCGGCAGTGTAAAACCAGATCACAGAACTATTACAGTGCAGGAGGCCATTCAGTTCGTGCTGTCCACAACAGCTCTATTATCTCGTGCCAATCTCCTGCATTTTCCACGTGTCGTTGCACACCATTACAATCCAAATAATCATTCAGTCCCCTCTTGAAGGCCTCAGTTGAACCTGCCTCCTCCACATTTCCAGGCTGTGCATTCCAGATCCTAACCACTTGGTGTGTGAAAAAGATTTTTCTGTCATCATTTTTTTTGCAAATCACTTTAAATCTATACCTTCTCATTCTTCTTTCTTTTACAAGTAGGAACAGCTTCACACTATTTACTCTGTCCAGTCCATTAATGATTTTGAAAACCTCTAATAAAACTCTTCTCAACCTCTTTCCTCCAGGGAGAAACTGCTTCAGTTTCCTCAACTTAAGTTTCTCATTCCTGGAGCTGTTCTAGCAAATTGCTTCTACATGCTGTCTAATGGGTTCACGCATTTCCTATAATGTAGCACCCACAACTGGACACAGTACTGCAGCTGAGATCTAACAAGTCTGTTGTACAAGTTCAGCATCGCTTCCCTACTGTAGTATTCTGTGATCCGATTAATGAAGCTGGAAATGCTATACTTTATTAACTGCTGTTGGCACCTTCAATGATCAGTGCACATATCCACCCAGATTCCTCTGCTGCTGCACTGCCTTTAAAATTGTAACTGTCCATGTTTATATCGTATTTCAATGCCCTTCTGACCAAAGTGCATCACCTCACGCTTCTCTGTATTGAACCTCATCTGTCCTATATCTACCCAGTCCACTGACTTGCCAGTGTGCTTTCGGAGTTCCACGCTGACCTGGCAGTTTACAATTCTTCCAAGTTGAACGTCATCTGCATATTTGATTTTTAAAAAAAGTGTTAGGGTCAAGAGCAGTCTATTTCAGTCATGTTGACAGCAGAGGAAGCCATTTTTAAGGTCAGATTGTAGGCTTCCCTATAAATCCTGAATATCATAGAGCACAGAACTGTTTGGCTTTTGTGAAATACTCTAGCTACATCTGTACCCATCTAAGGAATGATAGAATACCTACAGTGTGGAAATAGGCCATTCAGCCCAGCAGGTCCACACCACCCCTCTGAACAGGAGCATCCCACCCGAACTCATCCCCGTGTCTAATCCACCTAATCTACACACCCCTAGAAACTACGGGCAATTTAGCACAGTCAGTCCACCTAACCTGAACAGCTTTTGGACTATGGGAGGAAATCAGAGGACCTGTGGAAACTCGTGCAGACATAGGGAGAACATGCAAACTTCACACAGAGGATGGAGTTGAACCCGGGGTCCTGGCGCTCTGGGCAGCAGTGCTAGCTACCATGTCCTCCTATTCATTTGAGGAGCAAGTGTAGATCATTCAATAAGATTGTGGTCTATCTGATGTTAATCTCAACTCTACATTCCTGCTTGTCCTGATAGATTTTCATTCTCATGATAACCTTGGGTTATTCATCCTGGCATGGCCAGAGGAGAAGCATCTTCAAGGTAGGCTTTGCTACTGGATACGCAGATAAGAAATTCCAAAAACTGAAGAGCGTGCATGGAGACACTCACTTGTAGTTCCTGCTTGGCAAAGCTGGACAAGGAGACCGCACTGTCTGTTGGGAGCAGCTATGGACTGTTTACTATAAGCAGTATGATTCTATGGAGAGTGTGTAGTGTGATAAATATAAAAGGGAAATGTGCCTGTCATGTTTAAAGTATGAGTTAACAAAAATAAAACATCGTTTAGTCAATGGTGCTTTTGGTAATTTGTTAGAGTAAGGGTTTTAATTTTTTGCCACACCTCTTCCTCAGTTGGAATCTGGAAGGTTAAATCCCTTTTTAAAACTCTGTATGGGGATTGCAACACTAAAGCTGCAGTCCTGTTCAATCAGATTTTTCTAAATGGAGGCTTTGTTTTGTGAAAGACCCACCACAGGCTGCAACAGGAATATGACAGGTCCACTCACATCTCAGTTCTTGCACAGGTTTTATCTGGAAAACAGGGGAGTTTATATCATTAACCAGTCTGTGGTTTCTAAATCCTTCATGCCTATGTTTCTGTTTTACCCAAAGGATAATATTTTCATGATATGAGCAATGCTGACACTTTCCCTCACCTTCACAACCTTCTGTTTCTATTAAACACAATAATTCGGTTGCAAAAAGAGCTTCATAAAATATCTTCCTTCCTTCCACAAAAGTGTCGAATCTTGCTGGCTTTAGCTCTATGCCTGCTGGTGGCCCCTTGCTTATCATTCAAGTGACGACTTCCTGTGTGTGTTTGGAAACTACTCCTTACTGAGGCCCAGACACCACCCCCCCCACAAACTTAATCCTCCTCCCCGTCAGCATCCAGTGCCATCCATCCCACTGGCACTCACTGGGTGCTGTTTCTGTAACACTGTCTCCTAAATGAGAGTGAGATGCTGCCCCTTCCTAATTCAGGGGGTAAGTGGTGGATTGGAGCAATCCCATCCACTCTTCTGGCTTGTTGCTTCCCAAACAACCTTGAGACAGATTTAATTCTTAAGACTGTAACTCGAACTTTGTGTAAGTGCAGCATCCTATGGTGGGTCTGTGTGTTTTGCTGGTTATTGAGGGGGTGTGTCTGTATATACAGTTAGTTATTGAGGGTGTGTATATGCACAGACTGCGATTGAAGTTGCGTGTGTGTGTGCTTGTTTGATTGGTCACGTACCAAAATGCAGTGAAAAGCTTTGTTTACGAATGGTACATACAGAACAAAAAGATAAAAAAGACTTAGATGCGTACAGGTTACATCGCAGGTTACATTACTTTAAACTAGAGTCCATTAAACAGTCTGATAGAAGAAAGAAAGAAAGAAGCTATCCCTGAACCTGTTTGTACATGTGTTCAGGCTTCTGTATCTCTGCCTGATGGAAGAGGTTGTAGGGGGTCATTATCAGGATGCGATGGGTCTTTGATGATGTTGGCTGCCTTTCAGTGGCACCAAGCCATGTAAATAGAGTTAGAACATAGAACAATACAGCGCAGAACAGGTCCTTCGGCCCTCGATATTGTGCCGACCTGTGAACTAATCTAAGCCCATCCCCCTATACCATCCCATCGTCATCCATATGCTTATCCAAGGGCTGTTTAAATGCCCCTAATGTGGCTGAGTTAACTACATTGGCAGGCAGGATGTTCCACACCCTTACCACGCTCTGAGTAAAGAACCTGCCTCTGACATCTGTCTTAAATCTTAAGACCCCTTGTACAAGATGATGTCATGATCCTCGGAAAAAAGACTCTCCCTGTCCACCCTATCTAATCCTCTGATCATCTTGTATGTCTCTATTAAATCCCCTCTTAGCCTCCTTCTCTCCAATGAGAACAGACCAAAGTCCCTCAGCCTTTCCTCATAAGGCCTTCCCTCCAGAACAGGCAACATCCTGGTAAATCTCCTCTGCACCCTTTCCAATGCTTCCGCATCCTTCCTGTAATAGGGCGACCAGAACTGTACGCAATATTCCAAGTGAGGCCGCGCTAGCGTTTTGTACAGTTGCAGCATGACATCGGCTCTGGAATTCAATCCCTCGACCAAAAAAACCTAACACACCGTTTGCCTTCTTAACAGCATTATCAACCTGGGTGGCAACTTTCAGGAATCCATGTACATGGACACCAAGATCCCTCTGCACATCCACATTACCAAGAATCTTTCCATTCCCGGTATTCTGTCTTCCTATTATTCTTCTCAAAGTGAATCACCTCATATTTATCTGCATTGAACTCCATTTGCCACCTTTCAGCCCAATTCTGCAGTTTATCTGAGTCTCTGCAACCTGCAACATTCTTCCGCATTGTCCACCAGTCCACTGACTAGTGTCATCTGCAAACTCACTAACCCATCCACCTATGCCTGCGTCCAAGTCATTTATAAAAATGACAAACAGCAGTGGTCCTAAAACAGATCCTTGAGGCACACCACAAGTAACCGGACTCCAGGCTGAATACTTTCCGTTAACCACCACTCGTTGCCTTCTTACTGAAAGCCAGTTTCTAATCCAAACTGCGAAATCTCCTCAAACCCGTTCCTCCGTATTTTCTCCAATAGCCTACCATGTGGAACCTTATCAAAGGCTTTACTGAAGTCCATGTACACCACGTCAACTGCCCTACCCTCATCCACATGCTTGGTCACCTTCTCAAAAAACTCAATGAGGTTTGTGAGACACGATCTGCCCTTGACGAATCCATGTTGACTATCTCTAACCAAAATGTTCATGGATGGAGGGTTGGCATCTGTCGTGGTCTGGGTGGTGCACACAACCCCCTGTAGTTTCTTACGGTCCTGGGCACAGCATTTGCCATACCAGGTTGTTTATGCACCCGGACAGTGTGCTTTCAGTGGCACATCAGTAGAAGTTGGTGAGGGACCTTATGGACATCCCAAATTTCCTGAGCCTCCTGAGGGCGAAGAGGCATTGTTGCGCCTTTTTGACTGTTGCATCTAAGTGAGAAATCTAGGACGGATTGTTGGTTATCATCACGCCGAGGAAGGTGATGCTCTTCACACTCTCAACCTCAATTCCATTGATGTAGATCGGGGTGTGTTCACCTCCTTTCTTGCTAAAGTTGATAATCACCTTAAACCTGTGCCCTATAGTTTTGCCCACCACTAGCTGCCCTGACCCTTTAGTTTGCCAACATTGAGAGACAGATTGTTTTCGTTGCACCATGTCACCAAGCCCTCTATCTCCTTTCTGTATTTTGACTCGTCGTTGTTAGATATCTGTCCCATGGTGGTGTTATCAGTGACCTTGTAGATGGCGTTCATTTGGAATTTGGTGACACAGTTGTAGGTGTATAGGGAATACAGGAGGGACCTAAGGACACATCCCTGGGGGGCTCCAGTGTTGAGTGTTGTGGTGGAGAATGTGCAGTTACTTATCCTCACTGATTGCGGTCTATGGGTCAGCAAGCTGAGGATCCAATAGCAGAGGGGAGCTGAGACCAAGGTCATGGTGTTTTGAGATCAGTCTGGGATAATGATGTTGAAGGCGGAGCTGTAGTCAATGCACAGGAGTCTGACATAGGTGTCTTTATTAGAACATAGAACAATACAGCGCAGAACAGACCCTTCGGCCCTCGATGTTGCGCTGACCTGTGAACTAATCTAAGCCCCTCCCCCTACACTATCCCATCCCATTTATTGTCCAGATGTTTTAGGGATGAGAGCAGGGCTAGAGATACGGCATCCTCTGTGGATCTGTGTATATACAGTAAATTATTGAGGGTGAGTATATGCAGTCACTTGTTTGAGTGTCTGTATATGCATTTAGAATATATATGTATATAAAGTCATAGAGCTGTACAGCATGGGAACTGACCATTTGGTCCAACTCATCCATCCTGACCAGGTAATCTAAATTAATTTAGTCCCATTTGCCAGCATTTGGTCCATATCCCTCTCAAACACTTCCTATTTACTTACCCATCCAGATGCCTTTTAAACGTTGCAACTGTACTGGCCTCCACCACTTCCTCTAGCATCTTACTCTCTATCTCTCTATCTCACACACACACACAGACACAAGACTTGTGAAAGTCTGGGTTGAATTTGAATTTGCAGATTCATTCTATTTTGTTCAAAAGCCACACAATTTATAGACAGTCAAGGGGGCATTTTATACATTCATATTTAGAAATAAAACCAGTCTGACTCCAAACTAAAACACAAACAGATTCTAAACAAGACCTCACACCTAAACATGCTATGCCTGGCTTAAAATGTCACCTCTTCTTTACACTGATAAAACCTTTAATTCTCTCAGGACTGCGACTTGAAAGGAATTTGTGGATTTATATACATATTAATCAATTAAAACCTTCTAAAGATTTAACAGCATCTTAGATTTGTTCAGTACATCCTCATCAGTAGTGTGAACCTTTGATATTTTACTTATAAACTCTGTGTCTGATACTGCCTCTCTCACTAACACCTGAAGAAGGAGTGAGGCTCTGAAAGCTTGTGTTTTCAAATAAACCTGTTGGACTATAGCCTGGTGTCATGTGATTTCTGGCTCTGGCAGCACATTTCATACACGCATCATCCTCTGCATGAAAATGTTGCTCCATAGGTCCCTTTTAGATCTTTCCCCTCTCACCTTAAACCTGTGCCCTATAGTTTTGCCCACCACTAGCTGCCCTGAGGAAAAGGCTTTTCACCCTATCCATGCCCCTCATGATTTTATAAACCTCTGTAAGGTCACCCCTCAGCCTCCGACACTCAGGGAAAACAGGCCCAGCCTATTCAGCGTCTCCCTGTAGCTCAAACCCTCCAACCCTGGCAACATCCTCGCAAATCATTTCTGAACCCTTTCGAGTTTCACAATGTTCTTCCTATAGCACGGATACTATAATTGATCACAGTATTCCAAAAGTGGCCAAACCAATATCCTGTGCAGTATATGTATAGTCAGATATCAAAACTGTGTCTATGCAGTCAGTGCTCGGGGTGTGTGTACTGTTAGTCTTGAGGGTGCTTCAAGAGTTAGTCATCAAGAGTGTGTGTATATAGTCAGTTATCAAGGGTATGTCTGTGTGTATGTTTTTATATATAAATACATCAATATATAGCACATGCACACACACACATGTGTGTATATAGTCAGTCATTGAGACTACATGTACGTTTACAGTCAGTTATTGATGGTGTCTTTGTGTATGCAGCCAGTTATTGAAGCTGTGTGTGTGTGTGTACAATCAGTTATCAAGGCTTCACCGTGCATTGTGACGATGCCGTGGCTTTATGAATTTATTTTGTCCTTTTTTTTAAAAGAGAGGTTTTAAGACAGAAATACTGAGCAGTCTCGTTGGAAAGCCAGTAAACAGCTTGTGACGCCTTGGGATTTTTTAAAAAATGGAAAAATAGATACAACTTGGATGGATGTGGCCAGATCTCTCAGACCAGAATTTCTTGGGGTTTTCTTTAGCTTTTAAATTAAGCAGAAGCTGCTGGAGTTTTAAAGAAGTAGAAGCTAATTTTCCCCTCCCTTGGTTGCAGGTTGGGGTTTCTCTTCCTACTGTGGGTGTTGCATGTGAGAAGATTGGATTTCTGAATTTGTCGTTTTGCTCAAGGGGTGTGTTTATGGGAAGTTACTGTTTTGGAACAGTTAATTAGTAATAGTTTTTTTCTGTTCATGTGTGGGACGTGGGTGTCACTGGCTGGCCCATCCCTTGAGAAGGTGGTAGTGAGCTGCCTTCTTGAACTGCTGCATTTCTTCTGCTGTGGGTTGACCCACAATGCTATTTGGGAAGGAACCCCAGAGTTTTGACCCAGTGACAGTGAAGGAACGGCGATATGTTTCCAAGTCAGGGTGGTGGGTGACTTGGAGGGGAACTTGGAGATGGTGGTGTTCCCATGTATCTGCTGCCCTTGTCCTTCTAGATGGAAGTGGTTGTGGGTTTGGAAGGTGCTGTTTGAGAATCTTTGATGAATTTCTGCAGCACATCGTGTAGATAGTATACGCTGCTGCTACCGAGCGTCGGTGGTGGAGGGATTGAATGTGGATGTAGTGCTAATCACGCAGGCTGCTTTGTCCTGGATGGTACAAGCATCTTGAGTGTTGTTGGAGCTGCATTCATCCAGGCAAGTGTTCCATCACACTCCTGACCTGTGCCTTCTACATGGTGGACAGGATGTGAGGAGGCAGGAGGTGAGTTACTTGCTGCAGTATTCCTAGCTTCTGATCTGCTCTTGTAGCTACTGTGTTAATGTGGTGAGCCCAGTTGAGTTTCTGGTCAATGATAACACCCAGGATGTTGATAGTGTGAGATTCAGTGATGGTAACAGCATTGAATGTCAAGAGATGGTGGTTAAATTGTCTCTTATTGGTGATGGTCATAGCCTGGCATTTGTGTGGCGCAACGGTCACTTGCCACTCATCTACACTATCACTATCTACACGATGTGCTGCAGAAATTCATCAAGCCTGGATATTGTCCAGATCTTGTTGCATTTAAAAATGGACTGTATCTGAGGAGTCACAAATGGTGCTGAACATTGTGCAATCATCGGCGAACATCCCCACTTCTGACCTTATGACGGAGGGAAGGTCATTGATGAAGCGCTGAAGATGGCTGGGCCGAAGACACTACCCTGAGGAACTCCTGCAGAAATGTTCTGGAGCTGAGATGATTGACCACCAACAACCACGACCATCTTCCTTTGTGCCAGGTATGACTCTAACCGCTGGAGAGTTTTCCCCTGACATTCATTGATTCTAGTTTTGCTAGGGCTCCTTGATGCTACACTCTGTCAAATGCAGCTTTGATATCAAGGGCTTTCACTCTTACATCAACCTCTGGAATTCAGCTCTTTTGTCCATGTTTGAACCAAGGCTGTAATGAGGTCAGGAGCCAAGTGACCCTGGTGGAACTCAAACTGGGCATCACTGAATAGGCCATTGCTGAGCAGGTGCTGCTTGATAGCACCGTTGATGACACCTTCCATCAATTTACTGATGACCGAGAGGAGACTGATGGGGCGGTGCATGGCTGGGTTGGATTTGTCCTGCTTTTTGTGTACTGGACATACTTGGGCAATTTTCTACATTGTTGGGTAGGTGCCAGTGTTGTAACTGCACTGGAACAGCTTAGCTAGGGGAGCGGCAAGTTTTGGAGCACAAGTCTTCAGTACTATTGCTGGAATGTTGTGAGAGCTGTAGCCTTTGCAGTATCCAGTGTCTCCAACTGTTTCTTGAAATCATGTGGAGTGAATCGAATTGGCTGAAGACTTGTATCTGAAATGCTGGGGACCACTGGAGGAGGCTGAGCTGGACCATCCACTCGGCACTTCTGGCTGACGATTGCTGTGAATGCTTTAGCTTGTCTTTTGCACTGATGTGCTGGACTCTTCCATCATTGAGGATGGGGATATTTGTGGAGCCTCCTCCTCCAGTGAATTGTTTAATTGTCCACCACCATTCACAAGTAAATGTGGCAGGGCTGCAGAGCTTAGATCTGATATGTTGGTTATTAGATCGCTTAGCTCCGTCTGACATTTGCTGCTTTCGCTGTTTCATGTGCAAGTAGTTCTGTTTGGTGGCTTCACCAGGTTGATACCTCACCTTCAGGTATGCTTGGTGCTGCTCCTGGCATAGCCTCCTGCACTCTCCATTGAACCAGGGTTGATCCCCTGGCTTGATGGTAATGGTTGAGTTGGGGATGTGTCAGGCCATGAGGTTACACATTGTGCTGGAGAACAATTCTGCTGCTGATGGCCCACAGCGCCTCATGGATGCCCAGCCTTGAGTTGCTAGATCTGTACAAAGTCTGTTCCATTTAGCACAGTGATAGTGCCACATAACACAATGGAGGGTATCCTCAATGTGAAGGCAGGACTTGATCTCCACAAAGACTATGCGATGGTCACTCATCGATATTGTCATGGACCTGCACCTGGCAGATAATTAAGGACGAGGTCAAGTATACTTTTCCTTCTTGTTGGTTCTGTCACCACCTGCCGCAGACCCAGTCTCGCAGCTATGTCCTTTAGGACCTGACCAGCTCAATCAGTATTACTGATGCTGAGCCACTGTTGGTGGTGGACATTGAAATCCCCCACCCAGAGTACATTTTGTGCCCTTGCCATCCTCAGTGTTTCCACTGTTGCTCAGCATGGAGGAGCACTGATTCATCAGCTGAGGGAGGACAGTATGTGTCAATAAGTAGGAGGTTTCCTTGCCCATATTTAACCTGAAACTATGAAACCACTAGGCCTCCGCCTACCCATTATTACTCTATCTACTATTTGGTTAAGTTTTCCACTAGAGTATAAGTTATTCTAAGTTCTTAGTAAGTGTTGAATAAATGGTGCTTTGCTTAACATTGGGTAATTTGACCAGTTGAATTGCATCTGGAACACGGCATGTTACATTTGCCTTTAAAATAACAAAAAGTTAGGGTCTAGGCTACCTTAAAATATTTTGAGGGGGTTTGGTCTGGTCCAATTTAGCATGTACAGTCACGTGTGTGTGTTCATTTACTGTCAGTCAGTGACTGTATACAGTCGGTATTTGAAGCCACAGTATATTTGCTGAAGATTACTATGTCAGATGGTATCAGCTTCCTGTTGCAATGAGTTCAGTGCTGCTTGTGCAGGCAGTACTTTGTCTCTTACACTCAGATGAATATTACACTCAGTGTCATGGAGAGAGGCTGTTGCATTTCTTTTTTCTGTGGATCATTTCTTCATCTGTGCTCTATGCCTTATGGCTCAACAAGTTAGTAAGAACAGCTACATAGAAAAAAAAGAGTAGGAGTAGGCTGTTTGCCTCGTCGAGCCTGCTCCACCATTCAATATAGTCCTGGCTGATCATCCAACTCAGTGCCCTGTTCCTGCTCTCCCCCTGCACTCTATGATCCCTTTATCCCTTCTCCAGTAGAAACAGAAAATAGGAGCAGGAGGAAGCTAATTGGTACAAATTATTGCACTGCTGGTTCAGTTGGACAGGGAGCAAAATGTTTCTTACACCTCACTCTGGGCCAGAGTGATAGTGACTAAGCAGGGTGCCCACTCTGATGAGTTCTGGTGAGTCCCACTCAGAAAGCTTGGTAAACCGGTGAGTTCTGTGATGCCCTGTGCAGTTGAACAGCATCTGCAGTGGCCTTTGCTGTCCAGTTGAGGGACTGGCACTGCAATCCAGTAAAAGAAAGGTGACACAGTGGCTCAGTGGTTAGCACTGCTGCCTCACAGCACCAGGGACCCAGGTTTGATTCCACCCTTAAGTGACTGTTTGGAGTTTGCACATTCTCCCTGTGTCTGTCTGGGTTTCCTCTGGGTGCTCTGATTTCCTCCCACCGTCCAAAGATGTGCAGGATAGGTCAATTGGTTGTACTAAATTGCCCGTGGTGTCCAGGGATGTTTAGGTTAGGTGGGTTATACATGGGGAAAAGCAGGGGAATGGGTCTGGGTGGGATGGTCTTCAGGTGGGGGGTGTGGACTTGTTGGGCCGAAAGTCCTGTTCCCACACTGTGGGGACAACTTCAAATACCTGGGGAATTGCGACAGCTCACACGACTCCATTGAAATTCCAAGATAGTTAGCCAGAAGCTGCAAATCTCTCTCCTCCTGTTCTGTCTTGTCCAGAAATACATGTCATTAATTCCAGCTGCCACGCTGGGGTTGGTGTTTGGGCTTGTTTCTTTCCAGCCTTTGCCACACCTTCCCTCATTGATTGCCGGCTGTCCTTCGCTGGGAGACAGTAAAAATGAGCTTAGAACAGGAGCGCTGAAAGGCAACCCCTCCTACAGTCCCAATCCAATTTCAATGCCCCCCTCACTGCTATCCAGCAGAACAGTTAATGTAGCAGAACCCATGGCTCAGCAATCATGTGGTGCTAAATGCCAGCCCTATAAGTGCCTGCATCATCAGTTCTGATCCCTGTTGTGGGAACGTGAAACTGAATTTAATAAACCTGGGTTGGCACTGATTATGTATGCGCATACACGAAAGCTGTGTATTGTTATAGAAACACAACTAGGTCACTCTGTCCTTCAGGGAGAGTGACCTACCCATAGTGGCTTCGATATGACTCATCTCCCCCACGGTCTGGTTCATCTTTCTTGCCCTGGTATAACTAGGGTGGAGCTGTAAACCAGCCTTGCCAGTTTTGCCAACTCCCTAAGAACAACTTTAAAAATAAAATGAAGATTAAAAATAAATGGGATCTCAGTGAATACAGGGAGAAAGCTACCTCAGTGCTACCTCGAACTGCCAGCCTGTCACTGCTTTAATGCCCCGTAAATCATTTCACAAGGTTACACCTCTGTCTAAGGTCAGTCCCGAAGACAATGCATTCCTTCCTCCTGCCGGAGATTTAAATGTGGACTTTATTGAGAATGGAAGCTGTGGATTGATCTCACTCCCTGCAATGACAGAGCTTGGGGCTACAAGTCTCACTCAGTTTCAGCCTGTTGCTGAAGGAGAGATCTGGTTTGGACATCTAACCCTGCAGACAGCTTCCTCAGTTCTGGCCCCTGGGCATGCTGACCCTGACTGCCCCATTTTCCAATGGCTGACTTGTTCTGAGCACACTGTTCTTGCAGGCATTGATGGAATTTCAGAATTGCCAGGGTAACAGACAGACAAATCATTGCTACTGCCTATCTACCGATTTCATCTGGGATGTATGGAGCTCAAGTAAAGACTGGACGAGCTTAAATGTAATGCCTCTGCAGTCAAATAGCCAACTAGTAATCATCTCAAAGTTTACAACATGGTATTACCAACTAGCTGAAGCCTTGAGGAGATAGTTCTTTTTATTCATTCATGGAATGAGGGCATCGCTGGCAAGGCAACATTTATTGCCCATCCCTAATTGCCTAGAGGGCAGTTAAGAGTCAACTGCATTGCTGTGGTCTGGAGTCACATGTAGGACAGATGAGGTAAGGATGGCAGTTTCCTTCCCTGAAGGACATTGGTGAACCAGACGGGTTTTTCTTGACAATCGGCAACAGATTCATAGTCATCATTAGATTCTTAATTCCAGATATTTATTGAATTCAAATTCCACCATCTGCAGTGGCAGGTTTCAAACCTGGGTTCCCAGAATGTAGTCTGGGTCCCTGGATAAACAGCCTCGCAATACCACAAGGCCATTGCCTCCCCTATCAACTGCACAGCAGCAGTGGAACTGAACCCCAAAGTATAAGCTGCTGGATCTGAATTCTGGTGGGAGTTTGGTGCTTGGGGTATCACTCCCCCACCGAGTCAGTGCCTGGGCAATTTCCCCCAATCAGACTTGGTGCCTGGGGAACCATACCCCAGTGAGAGTTGGTTGCAGGGGAATGATTTCCCTGGTGAGAGTCGGTTGCTGGGGAGCCGCTCCCCATTTAAGAGTTGGTCCCTGGGGAATGGTGCCCTGATGAATGTTGGTTCATGGGGAACCATAACGTAGTGAGAATAAACTTCCAGGGGGAGAACCCCCATGACAGTAACTTACCTGAGAACCTGCACCCCTAAAACATTCGCCATTTGTATTAGTTATCTGTTATGGGCAAACCCAGAGGCAAAGTAAGCTGTAATATTAAAACAGGCAAGCTGCAACGGGATATAGACAGCCAAAATGAATTGTTGCTGAGCTTGCAGATGGAGTGTATTGTGGGATAATGTCAGGATATTCACTTTGGCAGGAATAAGAGAAAAACAGAATATATTTTAAACCATGAATAACTTTTATAAAGTCTGTGTTCGGAGAAATGTGTGTACCTTTGTAGATGAAAAACAGAAAGTTAACATGGAGGTAGATCAAGTAATTAACAAGAAAAGGGCATGCTGGTCTTTATTCCAAGACTCTATGACTCTAACTGAACTGCAAGTGAGAGTCTTTTTACAAATGTAGAGGTCTTTCATGAAACAACAGCCTGAGTACTGAGCGCAATTCCAGGGAATTCTAAGGAAGGATGTATTTGCCTCAGAGGGGGTGCAGTGGGATATTTGAGAGATTGGTACGTGCGATCTCAGAGAGCCTTGCTGTGATGAGGCTAATTAAATGGTGGCACGGTGGCTCAGTGGTTAGCACTGCAGCCTCACAGCACCAGGGACCCAGGTTCGATTCCAGCCTCGGGCGAATGTCTGTGTGGAGTTTGCACATTCTCCCCGTGTCTGCGTGAGTTTCCTCCCACAGTCCAAAAATGTGCAGGCTAGGTGGATCGGCCATGCTAAATTGCCCGTAGTGTTCAGGGATGTGTGAGTTATAAGGGAATGGGTCTGGGTGGGATGCTTCAAGGGGAGGTGTGGACTTGTTGGGCCGAAGGGCCTGTTTCCACACTGTAGGGAATCTAATCTAAATGGAGCCTACCCTCTCTGCAGTTTAGAAGATAAACAATTCCATTGAAACATAGGATTTTAAGATGGCTTGACAAAGTTAAACACTTGAGAGGCTTGTTTCACTTGGGAAAGTTAGAACCAGATATTTATCAGTTCAGAATAAAGAGTTGGCCATTTAGGACCAAAGTGAAGAGAAACTTCTTCACTCGGAGTGTTGTGAATCTTTGGAATTTTCATTCCCCAGAGAGCTGTGAATCCTTGGTCGTTGACTATGTTCAAGACTGAGCTAGACTTTAGGACACTAACAGAACTGGGGGCAGGGAGATCAGACAAGAAGGTGCATGTGAGGTCAAAGTTTGGCTGCGATATTTTAAAAATTGTGTGGTAGGCTCCAGGGCATCCTCCTGTGTTTATTCTTATCTGCCTCCAGATAATAAAGTTCCATTGATGGTACAGAGTTTACATTTCACAAGAACATTAGGTTTGAAATCAGCAAAGAGCATTGGACCTGCTACCAATCAGTTGCCATGCTGCAACCTGCTCAGGTCTATTGATGAAAACAGAGAAGCTACAGATAATGGTGGAAAGAATGATAACAGTACACAAAGAATCATTTCTGAAGACAGATATGGGGCTGCTTGATGGATTGTGAGGGGTCATGTAGAGACTGCCATCAAGCTATTTATTGCATTCTTCGACATGTAATAAGCTCTCCGTTTATTGTTGCATGCTCTCACTGTGGAAACACAAGCTTGAATCTCCTGGGTAACTTCCATCTGCAGATTAAACCTCACTGTCATCTTGGAAATCCCTAGAGTGGGATTCCCTGTGATATAATGAATAAACATTGTAGGGATGGACTGGCTTCAAACTTTATCCTGTGCTGACTAAATGACTGTGGCCAGGATGACAGGGTGTCTGTGACAACTGACATCTGGCCCCAGATGGGCAGTGAAAAAACGCAGTTAGTTTTATTTTTCAAAGACAAACTAGAATCAATATCTGTTGCGATACCTAGCGTAGCTAATCAGCACGTTAGTACTCGGTAGTTAAATATGTCTACTCTTATATGACATCCCAGATGCCATTTATAGAATTGACCCTGAAATCATTGAACAAAGGGCACACGGTCCTACTGATCAGGGCTGGGCCCAATAGCCATGTTCTGAAAACAGTGCGTCAACACCATTGATTGAACTGATGCAGAGAGAGTTAGTATAGAGTCATGGATGTCTATAGCACACGAAAAGGCTGTTCAGCTCATTGAGTCTGCACCCGTCAAAAACAAGCTCTTCTCCTTAGTTAAGGCGTCAATTACAAGGATACAAAACATTAAAACGAAAGAGGGAATTTGAAGGGAAGCTTTTCCATCCAAAAGGGTGGTGGTGGTGGTCTGCAATGCTCTGCCTGGAAGGGAGTTAAGGTGGGATACTTCTAAAAAATACTGAATGAGCACTTTAAGTGTCATAACATTCAAGGCTGAGGGTCTCATCTGTAACAGTATGATTCCGTGATTATAAGCATCTAACTGTTCTAATCCCAATTTCTAGCATTTGGTCTTCTATACCTTGACATTGTGAGTGCACATCCAAATACTTCTCAAATTTTATGAGGATTTCTGCCTCTACCTCCCTTAACAAGCAATGAGTTCCTGATTCCCACCACCCTTTGGGTGAAAGAGATAACAAAGTGTGGGGTTGGATGAAGACAGCAGGCCAAGCAGCATCTTAGGAGCACAAAAGCTGACGTTTCAGGCCTAGACCCTTCATCAGAAAAGGGGGATGGGGAGAGGGTTCTGAAATAAATAGGGAGAGAGGGGGAGGCGGATCAAAGGTGGATAGAGGAGAGGATAGGTGGAGAGGAGACAGACAAGTTAAAGGGGTGGGGATGAAGCCTGTAGAGGTGAGTATTAATGGGGAGGTAGGGAGGGGATAGGTCAGTCCGGGGAGGATGTACAGGTCAAGGGGGTGGGATGAGGTTAGGAGGTAGGGAATGGAGGTGCGGCTTGAGGTGGGAGGAGAGGATAGGTGAGAGAAAGAACAGGTTAGGGAGGTGGGGACAAGCTGGGCTGGTTTTGGGATGCAGTGGGGGGAGGGGAGATTTTGAAGTTGGTGAAGCTCAATGGCATCAATGTGGATTTCACAAGCTTCAAAATCTCCCCTCCCCCCACTGCATCCCGAAACCAGCCCAGCTCGTCCCCACCTCCCTAACCTGTCCCCATTCCCCTTTTCTGATTAAGGGTCTAGGCCCAAAATGTCAGCTTTTGTGCTCCTGAGATGCTGCTTGGCCTGCTGTGTTCATCCAGCTCCACACTTTGTTATCTCAGATTCTTCAGCATCTGCAGTTCCCATTATCTCCTTTGGGTGAAACTTTGTTTTCCTCACATCCCCTCTATACCTCCTGCCCTCCACCTTAAATCTATGCTTCCCTTGTCATTGATCCTTCCACCAAAGTAAGGAAAAGTCCTTCCTGTTGACCTTATGTATATTTTAACTGGGCTTTATCCAATCCCCACTGTTCTGTCCTGTGTAAGATTGCATTGTGTAAGGGCGTTGGACCCTGGACCAACCTCGTGATTATGTCACAGAGTTGCATATCACTTGACTATAAATAGCAGAGTGAATAGAGTTAGAACACTTTAGAATGAGAATCAGTCATGAGAGCATGAGGACATGAACACCCAAAGAAAATAGAATAAACCTTACCTAAAGTAAAAATATGTCAGAGCCTGGTATAGTGGTGATTAGCATGCCTAATTTTAGTATATACTAAATAGTGTTATGTAATGAGACCACCAGCGGGTAGTGGCAGTGAGGGGGGTCTGATTAAGAAATTGAATGGACCCTCACTGGAAAAGAAACGGTGTCTTTGGTGGGAGAATGGCAGACGTGAAGAGGATGGCAGACAGAAAAAGGATTCCAAAATTGAATTTATTATAGGCTCTATTGTATGTACATACATCATTGTTTAATCATAATTTCCCTTCATGTTTGACATGGCCTGATGCCAGGGAATAAAGAAATACTCCTTCATCTTTGGACTGCCCATGTGTTCAAAATTCATTTAACAGTAATTTTGAAGTCTAAGCCTGAAGACAGTTATGATTTTGTCTTCTGCTTGACCAGTCTTCTGAACTGAAAGTTATAATGTGGCATCACGCCATACAACAAAAGATTTGATCAGTTAGGATGAACTCTCTACTGGCTGAGGTTACTTTCTTTATAATTCTACGCAAAGTCACTCATTTACTTCCTGTAATGATTTTGTGATAAGGATAAGCTTTGTTGCAAGTGGGAGGAACAATATTGAATATTAAGTTTAATAGATGTTACTTGTAGGCATGCTTTCCAGATTCCAGTTTGAACAACACTCGAAGAGTCACTTCCTTGTGACTGGTAGAGGTGGTAGGGTCAGAGCAATTTTCCCAGCATCTCTTCCACCAGATTTTAACATACGTAAAATCTCATTGCTAAGTTTCAGAGTCACTGATCTAAACAACAAATATATCAGTCAGCCCAGTACACGCCCTGTCATGCTAACATCTCTGCCTCAGCCAGATAAGCAGGAGAGTCAGGCTTAGGAGTTCAAAGTGTGTGCAAAGCTGGCACCAAAAATGCTGGCACCAAATCAACTTCTTGACTTTTGTGATTGAACTTCCAAGTAAGAGAGTTCCTGAGTAAACTAGAACACTAACAAATTGACCAACTTCACTAATTAGGCTGGGCTGGGTGCTGATCAGGAGTCTCAGATACTTTCCATCTAAATTCAGATGGCAATTATCTGGACCTTAGGTAACAGAAACAACATAGGTACAAGAGTCCCATAAACAACTTTCATTCATATCATGACCGATATGTAGTCTCACTCTATCTACCAGTCTAATTTCTCTCTGCAGATGCTGCCTGATTGACTTGTGCACCCCTCTTTATTTATTTATTTCTGAGCTTCCCTCCCCCCTCCTCACTTCTGAAGGGTCCCGGCCTGAAATGGCAACTTTCCTGTTCCTCTGACGCTCCCTGGCCTCCTGTGTTCCTCCACCTCCACATTGTGTTATCTCTGACTCAAGCATCTGCCATCCTTGCTATTGCTAAAACGTTCCCTGCTTATCATATTGGCAATTTGAGAGAGTTTGCTTTATAAATATTGACTGTTTTTCCTACGATGATTGTGCTACAAGTATTTCTGTGCAATACTGAAACTCTGTTCACACTGATAGTGAAAGGTGCTACAGAAGTGCAAGTCTTTTCCCAAAGTAAGCCTTCAAATTTAACTCTTTAGCTAAGTCCTTTGTCATCTATACTCAGTTTAAGCTTCACAGTACAGGTGCTGTCACTTCTGCAAAGCATCTATTGTAATAAGGTAAAGATGATATAGTCTTACCGGACTATAGGGCTGCTATCTGATTAGAGAGTTGACTAGCAGTGGTTTAGCCTGAGGATCTCCATGCCTCAGGCGGGGGATGGTCGAGAAGACGACTCCTTCAAATGGTAACCTCAGCCAGTGCAGGAAATAAACCAATACTATTGGTGTTACTCTGCATCACAAGCCAGATTACCAGCCAACTGAGCTAATTGACCCCCATATCTGTTTTTACATTCACTCATTGGATGTGGGATTCACTGGCTAGGCCAGAATTTGTTGCTGATTCATAACTGCCCTTGAGGTTATGGTGATGGGCGGCCTCCTTGAGCTGCTGCAATCCATTTGGTGTAGGTAGGCCCACAATGTCATGATGGAGGTAGCACTAGAGTTTTGACCCAATGACAGTGAAAAAGTGGTGATACATTTCCAAGTCAGGATGGCATTATCCCCATATATTTGTTGCCCTTGTCTTGGAATATATTGTTTATGTGCAATATAAATATAAATTATTGTTGATCTGGATTTCATCCAATGGTTTTCCCCTGCTAATCCACAGCTACAAAGCCTAAGGACCACCATCTTCATCCAGGCTTAGATCAGATAATCAAGTCCTTAACACGACAGGAAAATGAGGATGAAAGGACATCACAACAAGGGAACAATTAATTTGCTGTGAAAGTTTATTCATTATATATCTGTTTCATTGGTGGCAAAGTTTAACATTTCAAAAAAATTCAATGTGGAATTTAGTTACAAAGTGAGCAGTATGCAAATCACCAGTAAATAAGCTCAGTTTAATGATTAAAATCCTTAAATCCTCAAACCCACCCCCAAGCTCTGCATCAACAGAGAGTGAGGCAGAAGGCCATCTTCTACTGGTGACAAAAGTCTGAGCCAGTGTATTGAAGAAGTGGATGTCAGCCTTCGGGAAATAATATTTGAAGGATGACAGCACTATTGGAAAGGATCTGCAACGTACTTGATCGTCGGAAACAGGTGATAGGAAGGTCTAAAATTCACAAGTTAAACCTGGTGACTACCAGATCATCAAGAAGAAAAGCAACCAAAACTAGACTAGAGAAGACACTGCATTTTCAAACACTGGAGCTGAGACACCTGTTAGCAAAATGATCAGATACAAAGGAACGGAATTCTGTCCTTCAGTTAATTTGATGGAACATTTGGGATTAATTGAACAGGAGTTAAATTCAAACACTGAAAATACAGTCACTCCAGCTCCCCCCCCACCTCAGGAGGTGACCATGGGGATTATCAAAAACTGACTTCTGTCCCTGTCCATTATTGACTCCTGGATCTTCCCTTAACTGAACTTGAACCAGAGGCATCTGTTCCTCACAATCATATCTGTTTGAAGCTCAATTATACATGTACAAAAATCAGTACATTTCATTCAAAGCACTGGAGATCAGGCAAACCAAAAGGTTTAGACCTACAATAGAACATTATGCAGTCAAGCCAGATTCGTCCCTTGATTCACTCCATTATTCAACAAAAAGGTCACTAACAAATTAAGTGGAATCCTGGCCCATTTCCCCCCACTTCATCCTCATTGTTTGGCTCGGGTTGCCAAGGTCAGTTTACTACATCATTTTTGCTATTCCAGAGATCAGCTAAGATATTTAAACCCAAGGACTTTTCCTAACTTGCAAAATATTTCAATACTGTATTAAAAATTATACTCAGTGAATTCCATCCAGCTAGATACATAGTGAAGGTCTCAGTCCACCAACATTTCATAAGTTTGATTTTAGTATGTTACAGTAAGCTATGTTAACTAATATGTGGCACACCATACATTCATAGACCAGGTTTGAACACTATTTTGATTTCAGACTCTGGCAGAAAGCTCCCTTAAAGTGAATATGTGGCTGGCTCTCAGCTTCCTTAAACACATGCTGTTTATTCAGGAGGAGTTCTGAATCATTATTTCAGATAAAGTTTTGTTGACAAGATGGATTATATTCCATTATTTACATTGTACAGTACAACAGGAGAATACTCCATTAATAAAGCACTGTGTGGCAGGATGTAGTTATGATCACTCGCTGTTTGCTCCTGCAGAGAGAAACAAACGAAATCATCAGACTGCTCCTTTATCAACTGAGCTGAGGAGAGGGGCAGAACCAGCTGAACAAAGTGCAAAGGGAAACAATGGAACCAGGGGCTGATGTGTGCTACTTCTGCTTTAAGCACCATTGACTTTTACAAATTTTGACGTTTATATCATTTTTCAAAAGGTTGTTTCAACTTCACCCAACTCCGCATTTAGAAACCAGTTGGTTCCACCAAAATACTCCACACATCTAGTTTCATTGCACTGGACATACTTCAGGATTGCATACTGCTTTAATGTGCCAGTCACAATTTGATTTAATGTGCTTGCGGATGGCCAGTACTGGGAGATTAATTTATGCTGACAACACAGCAATTAAAAGATACATTTTCAGGTTAAGCTGTCTCCTGAAGCATTGTTCACATGGCCATTCCTCACAGGGCTCAGACTAAGTATCCATCAGGCTATTTAAGTATGTGCTACAGGACAGCAAGTCATTATCTATTCTCCTCCTATCTCAGGGATAAAGGCTCACTAAGTTGTGGCTCTATCCAAGTGAACAGAGGAAGGAATGAACTGGAGATCACCAATCCTGCTGGTCTAGTACTGCTTCCTGTATCCCCTGTAAATTGATTCATGCATCCACTGTGCCAGGGAGTAAGGACACAATCTTTGTTTTTCAGTTCTCTCAAACCACAAACTACTTGAGCGTAACCACCTGGGAAACCTGCCAGACTAACAATGGACAAGGGGAGGGCAACCTTCTTCTCCTGCCAAGTTTCACTTCTCCTTCATACACAACAGACAGAAAAGTGGCACTGCACATGCCAGAGGCCACAGCTTTTTGGGCAGGTTAGGAAAGTGGACATAGAAAATAAGTTTATTACAATTGTCCATGAAGCAAGACCACCAATAAAAAGCTTTTCTGCAGTCCTTATAATCATAATTCTAATATTCTGTCTTCATTAGCATACCTTTGTCAAACCCCAATTTCTTACGAATTTGTCAGGCAGTATTGAGCAGCAGAGCTTACCACGATTGACACAGAATTCAGAAATTAATTTTAAGCAACACTCAGTGACTGCTTGTTGACCCATTCCCAGACCAGACGAAAGAAAACAGCAGATATACAAGTAAAATTATCCAAAGAAACTGCAGGATGTGTTTCAATTGCTCTCTTTGCAGGAGACAGAGATTAGGAACACAGCTTTGTAAGTATCCAGGTCACTGACTCTAATGGGACTCTCCTGATGACTGAGCTAGAACTGATTTTGTGATTCTGTTTTTTTAAAAATAGATGAAATTTTTCCTCGCTCCTGCTGCTAATCCAAATAGTCAGCTATCAGGACTTGTCATTGTGTCCGTGCCCTGCAGCTGCTTTCTCAGCTTCTTCTTGGTGCAGGGCGCTCAGTGCAAATCAGGTCACAGATTGTGATCGACAGTGAACTCCTCAACCTCAGCTTTCTGGGATGAGACACTGACACTGAGGCACGGTCAGACACAGAGCAATGCTGGTGTAGGCTACAGAACAAAGCACTTCTCAGATATTCAGGAGATACTGAGGGAGTGGATGTGGGGAGAGGGCACTTAAGGTTCAGAGAGAGTTGGGGGAAATAGTTGGAGTGCAGTGGATTGAATATCACGCATTGGCTTCTAAAGTTAAAGTATTGTAGATAGAGCAGAGTATGGAGAAGTAACGACAGTACTGTCACAATGAGGTTCTATAGTCTGCAGGGCACCATGGGGTGGACGGAGTAGACTCTGTTTCATTGTGACTCGGGTGCACTAGTGGCTAAAGATTTCAGAAAAGGACAGAGGACAACAGCCTCAGTTATGACAAGATTTATTAGCTTTTGGTGTGGATGGAGGCAGAATTCTCAACCACACAGATGGTTAGGCATAGCATCTCTGGCTTACTTTACAGAACAGAGAGGGAACATCTGGTTGGAAAATGGAGAATCACTTGACAGTCACCCCACAGCCTTTGTATAAAACCTTTACAGGCAATCAGTCCAGTCAATATCAAAGCAGTTTCTTGATGAAAACTTCCAGCTCATCTTCACTTTTGACACCAGAGAATTTGCCCATGGCACACCCATCCTTCATGGCAATTACAGTTGGGACCACAGTCACCTGCAAATCATTGAGGAAAACACAGGAATTTTACATTTGCATTCATGCAGCTGAAAGTTGCATGTAGATCAGAGCTGTTGTTTATTGGTAAGCAGCTCAGAAGTGTTATCAACTTGGTGAGAAATCATGGAAGCATGCAGCACAGCAGGTTATTCAGTCAATCATGCCCACAGTAGTTGTTTGAAAGATCTATCCAATTAGTCGCTATTCTAATCTGCAATTCTTCCCCACTTCAAATTTAGTCAAATCTCAGTCACCTATTGACTGGGCTTCTAACCACACAGTGCAGTCCAGATCATGACAATTCACTGTAGTAAAAATTCTCATTCCCTCTGGCTCCTTTGTCATTGAGATGTACAACATGGAAAAAGACACATTAAATCTGTGTCCTCTGCTTGCTCTGATCAGTGGGGAAACTCACCCAATTTGTTCAATCAAAATCCTTCATGATTTTGTACATTTTTATTTAAATCTCTTCTGTTCCAAGGAGATCACCTGCTGAATTTCTAGTCTCTCAGCATAACTGAAATGGAAGGGGGACGTCGCTAGACCATGGCTAGAGATAGTAGAAACCTAGAATTGTATTTCATTTTAGTATCTTTCAAAACATTTCAAATGCAATGACTAGCAACAGACATTTGGTGTACCACATAATGCTGATGACAGCAATTGTGCTCACGTTCTGCTCAACCAGTTTTGCTACTGTTGAGGGAAATTGTCAGCGGGTATGTACGTGCATACACCCACTGAAGCATCTGGACAGAAGGATGGACTTTGTTTTTAATGTTTCGCTTAAAGAACAATATCACAATAAGCAGCACTCACTCAGTGGCAAATTGCTGACACTTGACATTCCTGGGTAAGGCACTAACCTGTAGCCTTTAAATCCTCAGGAAAACCACACCTCTAACTCAAGTCAAACTGTCACCAAGGTCACTCAACCAATGAAACAGGGCACAGGTTTCCAGTTGTGCCATGGAGAGGGCTTTTCCAGGTTGCTCCAAAGATTGCCTGGAGTCAGTTTCCCCAAGGAACTCTCACCCTTGGCTCCCCACAGGAGCACAGAGAGTAGATTGAACACTAACCTAAAATCAGTCAAAACGTTATGGGCTTCCTGCTTGGCTGGGAAAGAGAGACAAAGAAACGAAGGTGGCAGAAAGCAAAGATTATCTGTGTTTATGGTGCCAGCTGTACTATTTTTAGGTACAGGAGCATCACAAAATCACACTGGCCTATTGCTTTAATCTCCCATAGCTTACTGAGCACACTGCAAATTTGTCTGATAGCCTCGATTTAAACCTGAAGTTCTGTAATTATGACATATCCTTGGGATTTCAAAATCTGCCTGTAAGTACTGTCTGAAAGGGTGGTGGGAGGAGATTGAAGAAATTTGAATAAATACTTGGAAAACAGTTTGCAGGGCTGAGGGCAATAAACAAGCAGAGAGAATAAATGGACAACCTTCAAAAGGCATGTTGGGTCAAATAATTTTTGTAATGTTTTATTCTATTCTATGTCTTTCTCATCGCTACTAGTCTCAATGTTTCTGTAAGTACTGCTGTAGAGCATCAAGGAAGTATGCCTTGACTTTCTGCAATGAGAGCCCGAGCCTCGCACATATGGTCCCTCAACAGTCCCAAACATAAATTCAGCAGCATGACAAAAATAAAACCGACATTTTCCAATCACTGGTGACTTGCTCTGTACCTCAACTTCTAGGAATTCAGTTCAGGTCAAACATTTTCTTCCAGATTTACTGCGTTCTCCAATCAGGAATGTAGGTGAGATACACAATCAACAGACTGGATTGAACCCAAATTAAACAGGTCCATTTAGCTGCTCCTGGGCGAGTCAGTGAGCTTCAATTCAGGGCAGCCGACTGTGAAAGCACAGATGCTGTGTATTTTGGTTAGATAAGGTTCAGTTAGCACAGGGAGGACAGTTTAAGAACGCCTGTACAAAATGGAGCACAAAATACTCAGCTATGAATACACAGATTTCTTTCTCCGTGTTAATTTGGCATGAAACGCTAAATTGGGCTTTATTCAGACGTGTATGATATACTGGGAGAGTGCCTGGGTGTTCTTGCAGTCAACTAATTCAACATACTCTCATGGATGTAAACTGAATCACCATTCCCCATCTCCATAACCTCCTCCAGTATTCCAACCCTTCAAGATCCTTGCTTTCATCCAAGTGTGACCTCTTGCTTGTACATATATATTTAAACATGCCAGAATATTTACTCACTGTGTCTGGGGGAAATGTGGAAATCAGTCAGAAAGTGCTAAAAATCTATCAGTTGAAGATGGTGGAGGGACAGGGTCAGTATTCATCCTTTAAATGAAGAAGTGTTGCCTCAAGAAACAATGCTGTGTTTTCACAAGGAACATTATATCCTATACATTTATTGCCCTGTTGTTCTAGTTCAGGGTATATTTCATAAGTGTTGGGGTAGGTATCTCAATCAAATCTTTTTGTACAGTTTTCAGTAATGTGATCACATGCTCATACCTGATACTCCATGGCAAGATCTGTGTGTTCATCTATGTCTATCTTTGCCATTATGACATTCCCTTTCTGTTTTGCCACCAACTTCTCGAGTCTTGGTCCAAGAACGCGGCAAGGGCCGCACCAACTGATGGAGCAAACAGAAACAAGGATAATATTTATTTTTGTAAAGAGCGTCTTTTTGTTTTTATTTTTGTGAAGAGTTTTAAAACCAGCAGTTGCAGAGATTGCTGCATGGTTTAAAAAGTAGTAACTTGATACTCATTGTGAACACTGCTTAGATAGGTGTGGGTTACAGCTATGTTTGCAGACGAACTGAAGTCAAAGGGCTGAGTACAAATGGAGTTTTGCTTGGCAAAAAGTAGCAATGGTTGGTAACTGGTCACTAATCCTGCTTGCTAACAATTATGCGATTAGCTTTCAGGTACGTGAGCAGGTTGGGGCTGTGAATAAGATAGGGCAAATCCTTCAGGCCACTAGCAGCTTAGGAACTCCATTTTCTGCAGTAAGCCATTTTAAGCCTGAAGAAAACCAGTTCGTCTATCCTTCAGCATTTTCTGTAATATGCAACATTTTTGATTAATAAGTCAGAGAGACTTTTAAGTGAAGCAGCCATTCTGTCTCTGGTAAACCAGTGAAAGCATCTGGAGAAGGATAACGGAGAAGCAGCCTTTAACCAGCACAAGATCATTTCAGTAACCTTTGTGAACAGGAACCACTGAACTGTTCTACCATTTTTCCTCCGTCAACAACCCATGTTTATAAAGGGAGTTTATAAGGGGATTAAGGTTTTAATTAGTAGTGTTATATGCAGATGCCTCATAACTGTTTACCTGTGCAGAGTCTAATTATTTGCGTTGAATACCGATTCTTGTTAAGTACAGAAACCTGGCCAATGCTTTCTGTCAATCCCTGGGTTGGAAAAACAGGTAAATTGGGCAATCTCTGCATGTTTTTGAATCCTTAATTTTTGTGATGATTTCAGAAAGTGTGATTTGACTTCCAGTGTGCTACCCCAGTAAGACGTAACACTTTGAGATTAAATCTCTCAAGAGTCCAATCACATCTAGGTCACAGTTTGCAGGAACTTTTTGCATTTTGTGTAAATTCTCATTTGTCACAAGATTTGGTTCCGTCGTTACAGAGGAGAACACGAATTATGTCCCAAAAATATTAGCAAACACAGAGGCTGATGACAGTAAGGGTCTGGTGAGAGGGAGGAACTGGAGTAAATTGATATTAGGGAAGCTGATTGGATCAAAGACCATTAAATCCCCAGAATCCAATAATCTACATCATAGAATACTTAAGGAAGATGCCCTAGGAATAGCAAATGTATGGGTGCACATCATTCAAGATTCTACACATTCTTGAACAGTTCCGATGGATTGCAAGGTAGCTAATGTAACCCTGCTTATATATAAAAAAAAGATATTGACTGGGAACACTGTAGTTCGAGTACTATAGATGGGTCAGTTTTTGTCCAGAGTGTGCAGGAGGGCTTCCTGACACAGTATGTAGATAGGCCAACAAGGGGCGAAGCCACATTAGATTTGGTACTGGGTAATGAGCCCGGCCAGGTGTTAGATTTGGAAGTAGGTAAGCACTTTGGTGATAGCGATCACAATTCTGTTACGTTTACTTTAGTGATGGAAAGGGATAGATGTATACCACTGGGCAAGAGTTATAGCTGGGGGAAAGGCAATTACGATGAGATTAGGCAAGATTTAGGGAGCATAGAATAGGGAAGGAAACTGCAGGGGATGGGCACATTAGAAATGTGGAGCTTATTCAAGGAAAAGCTCTTGTGTGTCCTAGATAAATATGTACCTGTCAGGCAGGGAGGAAGCTGTAGAGTGCGGGAGCCATGGTTTACGAAGGAGGTGGAATCTCTGGTCAAGAGGAAGAAGAAGGGTTATGTTAGGATGAGATGTGAAGGCTCAGTTAGGGCACTTGAGGGCTACGAGGTAGCCCAGAAAGACCTAAAAGGGAGAGCTCAGAAGAGACAGGTGGAGACATGAGAAGTTGTTGGTGGATAGGATCAGGGTAAACCCTAAGGCTTTCTTTAGGTATTTAAGGAATAAAAGAATGACGAAAGTAAAATTAGGCCCAATCAAGGATAGTAGTGGTAAGTTGTGTGTGGAGTCAGATGAGATAGGGGAAGCGCTAAATGAATATTTTTCAACAGTATTCACTCTAGAAAACGACAATGTTGTCGAGGAGAATACTGAGATACAGGCTACTAGACTAGGTGGGATTGAAGTTCATAAGGAAGAGGTATTAGAAATCCTTCAGAAGGTGAAGATAGATAAGTCCCCTGGGCCGGATGGGATTTAACCTAGGATCCTCTGGGAAGCCAGGGAGGAGATTGCCGAGCCTTTGGCATTGATCTTTAATTTGTCATTGTCTACAGGAATAGTGCCAGATGACTGGAGGATAGCAAATGTGGTTCCCCTGTTCAAGAAGGGGAGTAGAGACAACCCTGGTAATTATAGACCAGTGAGCCTTACCTCAGTTGTTGGTAAAGTGTTGGAAAAGGTTATAAGGGATAGGATTTATAATCATCTAGAAAAGAATAAATTGATTAGGGATAGTCAGCACGGTTTTGTGAAGGGAAGGTCGTGCCTCACAAACCTTATTGAGTTCTTTGAGAAGGTAGGTGAGAGTAAACCGGTTGATGTGGCGTATATGGATTTCAGCAAGGCGTTCGATAAGGTTCCCCACAATAGGCTATTGTACAAAATGCGGAGGAATGGAATTGTGGGAGATATAGCAGTTTGGATCAGAAATTGGCTTGCTGAAAGAAAACAGAGGGTGGTAGTTGATGGGAAATGTTCATCCTGGAGACCAGTTACTAGTGGTGTACCGCAAGGGTCGGTGTTGGGTCCACTGCTGTTTGTCATTTTTATAAATGACCTGGATGAGGGCGTAGAAGGATGGGTTAGTAAATTTGCAGACGACACTAAGATAGGTGGAGTTGTGGATAGTGACGAAGGATGCTGTAGGTTGCAGAGAGACATAAATAAGCTACAGAGCTGGGCTGAGAGGTGGCAAATGGAGTTTAATGCAGACAAGTGTGAGGTGATGCACTTTGGTAGGAGTAACCAGAAGGCAAAGTACAGGGCTAATGGTAAGATTCTTAGTAGTGTAGATGAGCAGAGAGATCTCGGTGTCCATGTACACAGATCCTTGAAAGTTGCCACCCAAGTTGACAGGGCTGTTAAGAAGGCATACAGTGTTTTAGCTTTTATTAAAAGAGGGATCGAGTTCCAGAACCAAGAGGTTATGGTGAAGCTGTACAAAACTCTGGTGCGGCCGCACTTGGAGTATTGTGTACAGTTCTGGTCACCACATTATAAGAAGGATGTGGAAGCTTTGGAAAGGGTGCAGAGGAGATTTACTAGGATGTTGCCTGGTATGGAGGGAAGGTCTTACGAGGACAGGCTGACGGACTTGAGGCTGTTTTCATTAGAGAGAAGAAGGTTGAGAGGTGACTTAATTGAAACATATAAAATAATCAGAGGGTTAGATAGGGTGGATAGGGAGAGCCTTTTTCCTAGGATGGTGACGGCGAGCACAAGGGGGCATAGCTTTAAATTGAGGGGTGAAAGATATCGGACAGATGTCAGAGGTGGTTTCTTTAATCAGAGAGTAGTAAGGGAATGAAACGTTTTGCCTGCAACGGTAGTAGATTCGCCAACTTTAGGTACATTTAAGTCGTCATTGGACAAGCATATGGACGTACATGGAATAGTGTAGGTTAGATGGGCTTGAGATCGGTATGACAGGTCAGCACAACATCGAGGGCCAAAGGGCCTCGACTGTGCTGTAATGTTCTATTCTATTAGTTAGATAGAAAACAATTGACCGGTTAAACTGACATGATTAGTGGGGAAAAACACTAGAATCCTTTATAAAAGATTTAATAGCAGACATTTGGAAAACTGTGACAGGATTGGACAGTGTCAGCATGGATTTATGAAAAGGAAAATCATGCTTGACAAATCTACTAGAATTTTAAGGGATGTAACTGGTAGAGTTGATAAGAGGGATCCATTTGATGTTGTTTATTTGGACTTTCATAAGGCTTTTGAGAAGGTCTTAAGAGATTAGCATGTAAAAATTAAAACACACGGAATTGGGAGCAGTGTATTGACGTGGATAGAAAACTGGTTTGCAAACAGAACATAAACAGTCAGAGTAAAACAGACTTTTACTGAGCGATAAACAGTGACTAGGAGGGTAACACAGATCAATGCTTGGACCCCAGTTATTCACAATATGTACTAATGATTCAGAATGTAATACCTCCAAGTTGCAGATGACACAAAGCTGGGTGAGAGTGTGACTATGAGGAGAATGCAGAGATGCTTCAGTGTGATTTAGATAAGTTGAGTGAGTAGGGAAATGCATGGCAGAAATATGTTGTAGATAAATGCACAGTTAAAGAGAGGGTAGCTTAAAGTTATTCTATTACATTCTAAATTCCAGGGAATAAATTCCAAATTTATGTAATCTCCCCCTTATAGTTTCACAACTGGATTCCATGTATCATTCTGGTAAACGTATGCTGCATTCACTCCAAAAATCATATATTTTAAGATATGGTGCCCAGAACTGCCAAGTTATTCCAGGTGAGGTCAGCAGAAGCATCAAATTTTACCTCTTTGTACTCCAGATGAGACATAAAAAGCCAGTATTCCAAGAGACGTTTGATTTTTTTGTACCTGCTGTTGACAATTTAATAGTCTGCAGTTATAGATGCTTGGGATTCTTCAGACCTCCCAATGCTTCTAGATTTTCACCATTTAAAAATATCCAAAGTCACCTGTCTGTACTGAAACTGAGTCCACCTGTTCACGTAATCTGTTAGTAACTTTGAAATTGTGCACCACTTACAATGCTATGTTTACGTCAAAAGTTGTACACATGGCTTTCTATTAATGACTTGGGTAATGGAATAAAAATAGTCGAGATCCCTTCAAGACACCATTAATCACATCCTACCCATTGGACTACATTATCTCCCTCTCCTGCCTCCTGCCAATCTCAACTGATTCAGTAATCTCTCAGTTTCACGAACTTCAATTTTGGCTAACACTTTCTTAGCAGAAGCTGTGTTAAATGTTTCAGGACATCCATGTCAATTGTATCTGTGGACATTGCCTTGTCCACTATTTTTGTCACTCCTACTTAAAACAGGGAATTTATAGGTAATTTGTCGTCAGGAAATTATATTAGATATTTGTTTGAGAAGTAAGGTCTTGCAAGTTTTATCTATTGTTTACAAATCCATGCTAACTGTCTTGAGACAGTTGAAAATTTAAAGCATCAGTGACTCTATCTTAAATTATGAGTGTGGTGCATTACACTTCATTCAGGGAGTCCAGGTTGCTTTGGCAACATGCACTTTGTTTGCATACACCACTGGTACTGATGGTAGAGGCTCCAACTCCCTTGCCGTCACATGGCTTGACTAGGAATCTCTCCTGCTCTTGCTGCCTGCCACTGGCATATGTTGGAAGGATTTACAGGTGGATTTTCAACCTCTTTGGTCGCTCTATGAGCTCACCTTCCTTGGCCATCAGGACCCGACAGAAGCCTTAAACGTGGAATCTGTTGCTCAGATGTAAGAGGTTTCCCACTATGACAACAGACCATACTCCTGAAATAAATACTCTAGTAATTTCTTGACAGACAGTTGGCTTACTTGCCTATAATTCCCTGCTTTCTCTCCCACCCTCCTTAAGTAAGTAGGAGTGATATGTAATTCTCCCACGTAAAGGAACATTTCCCATGTATTGGGTTGGACCCTAGGATCACTGCAAAGTGACTCATGCAGACTAAACCACTGCACAGTGAGTGTGTCTTCATGCTCTCCTGCTATTGACAACATCTCTCATTTATTGCATCACCTAGAGGTACAAGGCGGCTAATGGGAATATGAGTCTTCAAGATCCTTCTCCCCATTTTAGACATGGGCATATAATGTCATTCCTTTGTCATCCCTGGATCAAAATTCTGGAACTCCATCCGTAATGGCATTGTGCAAGACCCTACAAATATAATGACATCAGTGGCTCAAGGCAATGGTCACCACCACCACCTTCAAGGATAACTAGGGTTTGGGAATAAACGGTAGTATTACCAAAGCGCTCAGCTTAACAACTGTTATAAAATGGATTAAATCCAGTTTTGAAAGTGCAGCCCAGTAAGAACCAAATTGAAAATACTCGAACATTAATTAGCATTCACCAGGTAATTCCACTTCAAGGGCAGTTCAGCTGCTGTGAAAGATGGAGTTTATCCACTTTGTTGTACAGCTTAAAAGAGTTTACATTAGCTTCTAACCCACAGCACGATTGAACTGGGACTGCACAATGGTAACAGCTGAAAAATATTATGTTTCCCTGCAGGAACATCTCTCATCTGGATGAACACAAACATTCACAAAACAAGCAGCAATTAAGACAAAGGATCAGTACTTCCTTTATTTCTGTTCACAGGAGGTTCAAACTTCCTCTTTCTTTCACTTAGATACAACTCTATATATTTCACATTAACACAACAGGTAGGAAATATTGAAATCTTTCCAAGCGGGATATTGCACTTCCTTTTTTCATTAATACAGCCTCCAGGCTGGGGGAAGTTTAAAAAAAAACATATCCCTCTGCCCTCTTCTGAAAGCAATGCTCATGGTATAATGCTCAAAAGCATCTGTAAATCCCCACTACTTCAGCAGAGTGGCTATTCAGCCTAAATGAACCAGATCAGCAAGCGCTGGCAGGATATTCCTGCTGTCTATAAGAACTAGTTATTTATTTTCATAAAAGTAAATAATAATTATGGCTAGTGTCCTTGAATTCTTGCAAGAATACTGATTGCAAAGGTCTTGTATTCTGTGCTATAGTATTAGCTGTGACTCTAAGTAGCATTTGCACTATTGCATAACGTGGCCACTGGTTCAAGTTGAGCACACCTGTGCTAACAAGCATAGTACCGAGGCAGCATGACACTGTTGACAGTGCCATCATTCAGGACAAGGCATGGGAATGGATGTATTGCAGGTAATGTTACTGTGCTCGAAAACCAGATCCTGATCCAGATAACAGTTCAAATCTCATCACAGCTATTAGTTACAGTCTACAACAAAAAACCAAACTAGCATCATTAATGAAACCACTATATTTTTCCAAAGGAACAAAAGGAAAGAAAATCTGTCACCCTTACACAGATTACACTCATGATTATAGCCAATTTGATTAATTCAACATAACATTAAGAAACTGTTGCAAACAGCAAACTCAAAGGTTTTGGCCACTGGTAACATCCTGGTTGTATTGCTGAAATGGTATGAACTTTGTTAAAGAGGTCCAGCATGGCTACAACACTACCCAGATATGTCCTGTTCACAAATCTAATCTAACCAATTACTATCTCATTCTTCTAACTATCAAATGTCAACAAGTAATGGATAGGTCCAAGGACAGAGGTACCAAGCAACATTTATACATAATAACCTCAGAGTTCTTCAGGGTTGCTTCTCAAGCCCAACCATTAGGAAGCCCACTTCAATGAACTTCCTTTCAACCTAAAGTCAGAGGCAGGGAACGCTCACTGATACTTGCAGCGCTCCATCCATTCAAACTCCACAGATGAAGTAGGCTGCACCCATAGAGGGCGTGGCCTAGACAATATTCAGGCTTGGGGTGATGGGTGTCATGAATGTTACTTGCTACTTAAGTGCCAGAAAATTACCAACTTTAAGAGGAAACAATTTAACCACCTCTCTGCAAAATTCAGTGGGCATTGTCACTACTGAATACCCTACCATCAACACCCTTGTGAGTTTCAGAAACTATGACCAGCCATTCAAATACTGTTGCTACAAGAACAGGTCAGAAGCTGCAATAAAGTAACTCACCTGCTGTCTTTCCCAACCTTGTCCATCATCTAACTGGCACAAGTCAGGTGTGATGGAATACTCTACACCTGCTTGGATGATTATAGCTCCAATAACAAAGAGCCAGAGAGTTCTACAGCATGGAAACAGACACTTTGGTCCAAATTATCCACGCAGTGTACCAATCAGACCCCAAAAATCAGCACCTGTAATTCTTTTTGAGATTTTACTTTCTTGCAATTCTGGCCTAATGAATGCAAGGCTAAAAGCTTTGACAGTTCATTTCTTTCTTCAGCAATGTTTATTCAAGGAGATGGCTCAGCACCAGCTTCTCAGAATAATCAATCAGAAATAGGCAATTTATGCTGGCAGTGTCAGTGGCACTGACACCCACCTTACATGAACTAATTTAAAAAAAACAAGATTGTATCTGCTCTCTCAGGTAAACATAAAAAAACTCCCATGATAACAGCAGGATATGCTCTTTGGTGTGCTGACCAATATTTATCCGCAATGATCGTGACAAAAATAGAGACAATTAGATTATAATTGTCAGCAAAGGCTTATCCCAGTGAGAAAGAAAGACTCACGAGATGGATGACGATATAACAAGCTTAACTAAATGGCTAAATATGCTCAGGGTCATATCAAATTGATAAAAAAAATGTACTAACCTGCACAAATCAAATGATCAGATTTTAAGAACCAGCATAGAATGATTAGAATTTTTTTTTTCTAAAGCAGAGAAAGAGCACAGGAGAAAGCTAGCTAGTAAAATAAAACAAATAGTATGAGCTTCTACAAGTATTTAAATTAGAAACAAAACTAAAGCAAGTATTGGTCCTCAAAGAATGTCTTGAGATTGATATTAGAAAATGAGGAAGTGGTGGAAGACAGGTATTTTCTGTTTATCTTCACAGTAAAAGCCTGAGAAATTCCCCAAAAAATTTGAAAATCAAGAGCTAAATGGAAGAGGGGTACTTAAAATCTCCACCGTGGGAAAAAAATACTAGGAAAATGATTAGATCTAAAGTCTGACAGATGACCTCTATCCTAAGGTATTAAAAGACATGGCTGCAGAAATAATCAAATCTTGTAAAATTCCATAGATTCTAAACAGAGGATAACAAAGAGAGAAATAAGGACGGAGAGGATCAAATATGAAGGTAGGCTAGCTAGTAATATTAGAAATGATAGTAAAAGCTTCTTTCAATACATAAGAAACAAACGAGAGGCAAAAACAGACATTGGGCCGCTGCAAATTGATGTTGGAAGGCTAGTGACGGGACATAAGGAAATAGCTGAAGAACTTAATAAGTACTTTGCGTCAGTCTTCACAGTGGAAGACATGAGTAGTATGCCAACAATTAGGGAATAGTCAGGGGGCAGAGTTGAGTATGGTAGGCATTACAAAAGAGAAAGTGCTAGAAAAGCTAAAAGGTCTAAAAATTGATAAATCCCCTGGCCCCGATGGGCTACATCCTAGAGTTCTGAGGGAGGTGGCTGAGGAAATAGCGGAGGCTTTGGTTGTGATCTTTCAAAAGTCACTGGAGTCAGGGAAAGTCCCAGATGATTGGAAAATTGCTGTTGTAACCCCTTGTTTAAGAAAGGATCAAGGCAAAAGATGGAAAATTACAGGCCGATTAGCCTAACCTCAGTAGTTGGTAAAATTCTAGAATCCATTGTCAAGTAGGAGATTTCTAAATTCCCGGAAGTGCCTGGTCAGATTAGAACAAGTCAGCATGGATTTAGTAAGGGAAGGTTGTGCTTGACAAACCTGTTAGAATTCTTTGAAGAGGTAACAAGTATGTTAGACCAGGGAAACCCAGTAGATGTTATCTATCTAGACTTCCAAAAGGCCTTTGATATAGTGCCTCACGGGAGGCTGCTGAGCAAGGTGAGGGCCCATGGTGTTCGAGGTGAGCTACTGGCTTGGATTGAGGATTGGCTGTCTGACAGAATGCAGAGAGTTGGGATAAAAGGCTCTTTTTTGGAATGGCAACCAGTGACAAGTGGTGTCCCGCAGGTTTCAGTGTTGGGGCCGCAGCTGTTCACTTTATATATTAATGATCTTGAAGAAGGCACTGGGTGCATTCTGGCGAAGTTTGCCGATGATACGAAGATAGGTGGACAGGCAGGTAGTACTGAGGAGGTGGGGAAGCTGCAGAAAGATTTAGACAGTTTAGGAGAGTGGTCCAGGAAATGGCTGATGAAATTCAAAGTGAGCAAATGTGAGGTTTTACACTTTGGAAAAAAGAATACAGGCATGGACTATTTTCTAAATGGTAAGAAAATTCACAAAGCAGAAGTACAAAGGGATCTGGGAGTGCTGGTCCAGGATTCTCTAAAGGTTAACTTGCAGGTAGAGTCTGTGATTAAGAAAGCGAATGTAATGTTGTCATTTATCTCAAGAGGGTTGGCATGTAAAAGTAGTGACGTGCTTCTGAGACTTTATAAAGCTCTGGTTAGGCCCCATTTAGAATACTGTGTCCAATTTTGGGCCCCACACCTCAGGAAGGACATACTAGCCCTGGAGCATGTCCAGTGGAGATTCACACGACCGATCCCTGGAATGGTAGATTTAACGTATGATAAACAGCTAAGGATCCTGGGATAGTACTCATTAGAATTTGGAAGGTTGAGGGGAAATCTAATAGAAACTTACAAGTTAATGTATGGCTTAGAAGGGGTGGATGCTGGGAAATTGTTTCCGTTAGGCGCGGAGACTAGGACCCGTGGGCACAGCCTTAAAATTAGAGGGGGTAAATTTAAAACGGAAATGAGACGACATTTCTTCAGCCAGAGAGTGGTGGGCTTGTGGAATTCATTGCCACGGAGTGCAGTAGAGGCCGGGACGTTAGATGCCTTCAAGGCAGAGATCAACAAATTCTTGATCTCACAGGAATCGAGGGCTATGGGGAAGAGTGCAGGGAAGTGGAGTTGAAATGCCCATCAGCCATGATTTAAATGGCGGAGTGGACTTGATGGGCCAAATGGCCTTACTTGCACTCCTATGTCTTATGGTCTTATTCTGGGAAGATCCCAGCAGATAACTGAGGTAAAACTTCCATTGAAAAGAGAGACATACAGAAAGCACAAAACTGTATCCTAATTAAGAATCAGGAAATTGATAGAATCTGTGATTTAGCAGTATTGGCAGGATACTTAGAAAATTATAATTTGATGAGTGCTGACATATCTTTCTTTGTAAAGGGGAAATTGTGTTTGGCTAATTTAACAGAATTTTTTGAAGAAACAACAAGCAAAGGTGGATAATGTTGAACCAGTAGATATGGTATATTTGGATTTCCAAAAGGCACTTGGCAAGTGCCACATCAAAATTTACTATCCATGAAAAGAGCACATCATGTATCAGGTAACCTATTATGATGGATAAATGATTGGTTAGTTAACAGGAAGTAATTGGGATAAATTTTTTTTTTCAGTTTGGCATGCTTTAGTTAGCAAATTGCCACAGGGATCTGCGCTGGGGCCTCAACTATTTACAACCAATATCAACAATATGGATAAACAGACCAAATACATAGCAGCTAAATCAAAACCAAAAGAATTGTGGATGCTGGAAATCAGAAACAAAAACAGAAATTGTTGGAAAAACTCAGCAGGTCTGGAGCATCTGTGGAGAGAAATCAGAGTTAATATTTCAGGTCCAGTGGCCCTTTCTGAGAACTGACAGTAGCTAGGGAACGGATTTTCTGCAGAAGACAGGGTTGGGGGAGGAGATAAGGAGTAAACAATGAGTGCAGATAGAGCTCAAAGAAAGAGAAGAACAGTTGGACAGAAAAAGGAGTGGATAATGATCAGCCTAGCAGAATGAATAGCTACTAATGGGGACTATTCGTGGCGAGCAATGGGTTGCATATAATAGGAGACCATGTGATCACGAGGCTGGAGCGAGGGGACAAGGCAGAAGATGCCGCAAGCCCTAAAACTGCTGAATTTGATATTGAGTCCAGAAGGCAGGAAATGAGGTACTGTTCTTCCAGCATACACTGAGCTTTGCTGGAGCACTGCAGCAGGCATGAGACAGAGATGTTGGCCAGGAAACAAGATGGTGTTCAGAGATAATGGGAACTGCAGATGCTGGAGAATCCAAAATGACGAAGTGTGAAGCTGGATGAACACAGCAGGCCAAGGTCTAGGCCCGAAACATCAGCTTTTGTGCTCCCGAGATACTGCTTGGCCTGCTGTGTTCATCTAGCTTCACACTTTGTCATCAAACAAGATGGTGCGTTGAAGCTGAATTTAGTATATTAAATTTCCCAATGACAACAACATTGGTAGGAGGATTTGAGAAGAGATAGAGAATCTGTAAACGGAAATAGACACTTAAATTAGTAGGAAAAGTTTGGCAGATGGAAATCAAAATATAAACTTGTTCACTTTGGCAGGAGTGTCCTGGTATATGAATTGTGAAAAGTTAATCTGTAGGTGCAAATGATTAGCAAGTAAAAGGGATTGTTGATGCTTACCGAAAGGGTAATGAAATATAAAAGTAGGGACGTTTTAACGCAGCTGCAGTCTTGGTGAGACCACATCTACAGTACTGTGTACAACTTTGTTTTCCTTATTTGAAAATAGATATTTGAATATAAATGTGAAACAGTTTAGAGAATATTCAATTGACTCATGCCCGCATGAAGGGTTTTCCTTCAGTAGAAAAGTTGAACAGGTTGAGCTTATCCATTTGTGTACAGAGCATGACAGATGACCTTTATGAAGCATACATGATTGTAAGGAGTGGGGAGAGAGCAATCTCGAAGATATGAATGGCCTATTCCTGCTTCTCAGTGTTCCTATAAAAATCTGCTTATCTGCTCATTATCAATATTGCTATTTGTGGGATTTTCCTGTGCACACTTACCATCTTCTACAACGCAATTGTGACTCTACTCCCATCAGCTGTGAAGGAGAACCTCTGGAAGTTCTGGAGGTTGTGAACAGCATTACATGAATGCACATGTTCCCTTTCTTCAGAAGGATAGAATATTTTGTACCAGTAAAGTCAAAGGAAGGCTCAAAAGGGGTCATTTCAGTATAATTACAACCACATTCCTCACGAGGAGACATGACAACTGGCTGACAGATAAGGTTGTCCTGAGGACTATATGACAGTTTGAGTTCAGAATCACACAGTAATACACCTCAACCACCATTCCCACTGCACTATGCCACATTTAATGCCAGTTTGCTCATATAACTTCATCAATTTGATTGCCAAGAAAATATTCCACAGCAAATGGATTGCAGTCCACTGCAATTTCTTTTGGAGAAAGTTGGACAAAAAATTGAGAAGGTTAATTATGACAATGACATTGAAAGGAAGCCAGAGTGGAACTGAAGTGCAGTGCCAAGTATTGCACTTAGTATACTTCCAAGCTTGGTTTTGAAAGCACAAACAGCTGTCAAGGTAAAAAGGAATGCTGAGCGGTTAAGAACTTCTTCAGTGTTACAGGTACACAAAGAGTAATAGAGTACAAAGGAGAGTTCACCAGGGAAAAGAGTACAGGAAATAAGTGGGGACCAGTGCTATAATTTTCATAAAACATTCCATTTACATAATACCTCACAGTTCTAAAATATCATATCCTATTTGTATAGTGCGTGAAAAGCCAAGACCAAGTTCAGGATTGGTTGGGAGACTCAAAGTCAAATTATCTGTTGGCATTCACTGGATTCAGGTGGGAAAAAACAATCAGTTTAAGAGTCAACCAAGGACATTTACGAACGAAGGGGTATTGGGTCTCAAAGGATTACAGTTGGCATCTACAATTTCTTCTCCAATTCTCACAGCACCTTAGAAATATATTGCTTGAATTGATATTGGGTTGAAACCTGGGTCTCCCCACTGAACAGCACACTATGTTGGAACAATTCGCAGCCACTCTTTGAAGGGGAATTACTGATAGGCAATAAATACCAACATTACCAGTGACTACTACACTTCCGAAAAAATTTAGACTTTTCTTAGCCCCTTAGCTATGGCTCTGCAGTTCTTGGTTTGACTTTCAACATGGTTAACAGTTTTCAGGTGATGCCATATAGGGTTAAAATTCAGTTAAATCTGGGAGCAGCATAGCCATTACCTGGAAGAAACAGTTTTTGAAAGCATAGCCCGGGGAGGACCAGGGATCAAATTCCAGCTTTTACAGCTGAAAGGACTCTTTCTCCTTCTCTCTTTCTGCGCTGCAGGAAAGCAGATTAGTTCAGACATGCTTTCTGCCTCAGAGGTACAAACCCAAAACATTAAAAAAAAACTAAACTCAGCACAAATGAGCACTCACCTCAATCTGTGTACAACAGGTGTGGAAAATAAGACATGGAAATTCATGACCAATCTACTACTTTAGAAGAGCATTTGCTTTGTGTGCACAGATAACAGTGTTTTTTAAATTAGATTAGATTCCCTACAGTGTGGAAACAGGCCGTTCGGCCCAACAAGTCCACATCGCCCCTTGGAGCATCCCATTCAGATCCATCCCCCTATAATCCACACACCCCTGAATACTACGGGCAATTTAGCATGGCCGATCCACCTAGCTTGCACATTTTTGGACTGTGGGATGAAACCAGAGCACCCGGCAGAAACCCACGCAGACACGGGGAGAATGTGTAAACGCCACACAGACAGTTACTCGAGGCTGGAATTGAAGCCAGGACCCTGGTGCTGTGAGGCTGCAGTGCTAACCAGTGAACCACTGTGCTGCCCTGTCTCAGACAAAGCTCCCTGCTCCTGTCAAGTGAGTCACAAAAAAACAGGAACAAGTAGAAAAGGGACACCATTTACCTAGCAGGTGTTGCTCAATCCAATTCCAAAGTGTCATTTTTGGGGAAGCCACGGTGGCTCAGTAGTTAGCACTGCTGCCTCACAGCGCCAGGGACCTGGCCTCAATTCCAACCTCAGGCAACTGTTTGTATGAAGTCTGCACATTCCTCTGGGTGCTCCAGTTTCTTCCCACAGTCCAGAGATGTGCAAGTTAGGCAAATTGACCCTGCTAAATTGCCCGTAGTGTCCAGGGATGTATAGGCTACTTGGATTAGCTATGGGAGGTGCAGGGTTAGGGTGAGCTGCTCATCAGAGGATCATCAGTGTGGACTTGTTGAGCTAAATGGCATGTTTCCACACAATAGGGATTCTACGATTCACCTGCCCTGCCACTGCTTTCTGAGCCCACATCAAAAAAAAACTTGTATTTACCTTGTGCTTTTCCTGCCCTCAGCATACTCCAAGGAGTGTTATGGTCAATTAAGTACTGCTGAGGTATTAACCCTGTAATTTTGCACATTATCACACTTGTATTTGGGTGGTTGCTAATGACCAGATACACTAACTGAATGATCTTGGTTGAGGATAAATATTGGTCTTAGTTTTACAACTGATTTCAAAGACTGCCCCTGAAATGGGCAGATTTCCTTCAATACCACTTTCTAATGTTTAAGTTTTTGATGTGAGATTTGAACCCACAAGTCTCTCATCAATTTTCTTTTAACCACATTCAAATCTGTATCTGCCACAATTTCAGGAATGAAGTGCATTCCAAATCACAACTATTGTTTGTATAAACATTTTTCTCATGTTGCCTCTGATTCTTTTGCCAATCAACTTAAAATAAAATTAAACCTGCTTCATTTTATCATCAATCCTTTAGCTTTTGAAACCAGTTTCTATTTATTCAATGTAAACCCTTCATAACATTATACATCTTCATCAAAGCTTCTTAGATCCAAGGAATGCAACCTCAAATTTTTTGCAAGCCTCCATCCCTGGAGCCATACAGTCATATAGCACAGAAACAGGCCCTTCGGTCCAACCAGTCCATACCGACCATAATCCCAAACTGAACTAGTCCCATCTGCCTGCACTTGGCCCATATCCCTCCAAACACCTCTTATTCATGTACTGATCCAAATGTCTTTTCAATGTTTTAATTGTATTTGCATCCACCGCTTCCTCTAAAAGTTAACTTCACTCGAACCACTCTTCAACCTCCTACACTGGTGAAAAAAAGGCCCAGCCTATCCAGCCTCTCATTATAATTCAAACTTTCTATTCCCAGCAACATCCTGGTAAATTTCTTCTGAACCCTGTCTAGCTTAACAATATCCTACCTCTCATTCACAATTCAAATTTTAACAATTGACATGTTGACTATAACAGCATCCTTTACATTTGTCTCCTGTTCTTACACAGCCATAAGCTAGAGATTTCACATTTATTTTCAATTAATTCATTACCTCAATGATTTCAACTTTTCCTGGTTCACACATAATTGAGTATTCCATTGTTCTTTGCAGCTTTCTTCTCCAACCACCCTTTTGGAGCTTCCTTCTTTACCGCCCACCTTGCAGCTCCTTCTTTGACTCCCTTGAGAAGTGCATCATTTGTCCCTCTCTTACAGCATCTCCTCTTTTCACCCCACCCCACCAACCTCAGCTGACAGCAATCTAGCCCAGAGCCATGCTCAGCAGCAGTTCCTCATTGATCCTGTCTTTCTCGCTCCTGGGATCAATCTTGCTCTGACTGGCTGCTTTTAAGGGGGTGGACTGCTGGCTGAGACATTGCCTTGTTTTGCTTCCCTCACTTAAAGAGGCATAGAGCCCTGTGTAAGTACATGAATAGTAAAGGTTGGGAGGGATTTGGGCCAGGAACAGGCAGGTGGGATTAGTTTAGCTTGGGATTATGTTCAGCATGGACTGGTTGAACTGAAAGGTGTGCTTCTATTTTGTTTGGCTGTATAACTTCTCCAATCCCTGATTCTCAGTAAAAAAAGTCTTGGAAAATTTAGTTCATTTTACAAGTCTCTGAACGATCCTCAGTTCTTAGAATGGTGCAAAAGGGGCTTATGAGGATCTTCAGTTGTGTTGATTAGTAAATGTGCAGATGACAAAGGTTGGTGGAATTGCAGATAGTGATGAGGACCATCAGAAGATATAGCAGGATATAAATCGGTTGGTGACTCGGGCAGAGAGATGACAGATAAGAGTTTAATTCAGAAATTGTGAGGTAATGCATTTTGGAAGGTCTAATCCAGTTGGAAAATATACAGTAAAGGGCAGAACCCTTAAAAGTACTGATAGGCAGAGGGGATATGGGTGTACAGGTACCCAGGTCACTGAAAGTGGCAACGCAGGTAGAGAAGGTAGTCGACAAGGCATACGGTATGCTTGCCTTCATCGGACAAGGCATCGAGTTTAAAAATTGGCAGGTAATGTTGAAGCTTTATAGAACTTCAGTTAGGCCATATTTGGACTACTGTGTTCAATTCTGGTCACCACACTAGTAAAAGTATGTGGTGGTTTCAGAGAGGGTACAGAAAAGATTTACCAGGATGTTGCCAGGTATGAAGGGCACTAGCTATGAGGAAGGGTTGGACAGACTTGAGTTGTTCTCACTGGAATGACGGAGGTTGAGGGGTGACCTGATAGGGGTCTACAAAATTGTGAAGGGCATGAACAGAGTGGACAGTCAGAAGCTTTATCCCAGGGTGGAAGAGTCAGTTACTAGGGGGCATAGGTTTAGGTGTGAGGGGCAAGGTTTAAAGGTGATATATGAGGCAAGTTTTACATGAATAGGATGCGAATAGAGGGACACGGTCCACGGAAGGGTGGGTAGGGGGTTTTAGTTGCGACAGGATGTTGGTGCAGGCTTGGAGGGCCAAAGGGCCTGTTCTTGTGATGTAATTTTCTTTGTTCTTTGGAGAACTAAAAAAGCTGATGTCCTCCTTACAGCAGAGGTGGATATGAAAAAATTTAACAAAAGTTTAAAATCTTTCAAGGTTTTTATGACAGCAGTAAAGGACCAACGGTTTCTCTTCACAAAACTGAAGTCACCCTCAACTCTCACTAACATTGGTCTGCTCGGTTAAGCCCACCAGCACATTACCTCTGGGCAGACCACTGCACTTAGGCAATGACCACATTGTCAAGCATTGCCCAAAATGTAGTGATGAAGGTGCATAAACCCATCAAGAAATGGAACAAAGTCAACTCACCTTGCGTGGAAATCCACCAGAACCAGTTTTTTGTTGTTCAGAACTCGGTCAGTGAAATCTGTCTTGTTCTGTACATTGAAAGTGTCACTACAGGCTGGAGAATCACAAAACCCTCTGGAGAAAGGTGAACCTGCTTGATGTATGAAGGAAGGCTTGTGGCTATGCCAGGAGAGTGTGTTCAGGCTGGGCAACAAAGCTGAGGGTGGAGAGCACACTGAGCCACAGGATTTCCTCAGGTTTGGGCAGATGAGTCTCCTCAGCAAGAGCCTTTGAGCCATCTGTAAAAGCAGCCTGTTAGTGTCAGAACCTGCAGACAATTTTAAATGTTGAACTACAGCAACAGCCTCCAGTTACCTCACTTTAAATAAGGTCCAGTCAATTTTTCAATTGATCAGAATGACAGCATTACACAACTGTTGAATAAACGGTATCAATCCATGCAACAAGCAATGTTCCATCCTGACCAGTGACATTCACAGATAATATACCTGCTTGGTGGCAAATTGTGTCTCAAATTAGATCTTGTTTTTTATTTCATAGGGTGCGGGCAGTGCTGGTTAGACCAGGAGTTAAAAGCTGCATGCTTGAAAATGCAATCCATGTGGTGCTTAGTACATCACTCCATTTGCTGGGAAGATGTGAGGGAACGGTGATAAAGTTCAAAATCAGAATGGCGTGAGACTTGGGTAGGACTTGCAGGTGGTAGTGTTCCAGTAGAATGCAGTATATTCACAGGCTTGTGTTGTACCTTCACACATTTGTTTTGATAATAGTGGGGATGTGTTGGAAGAATTACTAGTCTGACTATAAGCCCAATGAACCAAGTCATGAATGTTCCTTCTATGGTCAACTATTCCCAAAGTTGGGCTTGAAACCAGAGCCTCTGGCTATGAACACCACCCAGTAAGCCATATTAGCATTGCCCCAGTTTGGAGACAATCAGTGAGTGGCAACCAGTGTCTATACGTGGAGACTAAGCAAGGACAGAACTGGACTTAACTGTGACTGAAAGCAAATAGTTTGCCTCTTCTGAACAGCACACATGGATGAAATATTCTGGGCACCCGATAGTGGTAGCATCTCAAGGGGTTGAATGGTTTAACTCAGTTTGTATTTATATGTAGCTGCTCCCTAGAAATGAATTAATACTATCCCAGCTAAGGACGCCAGCAGAGTGCAAATCATCAATGTCTCTGCAACCTAGAACAGCAGAAGATCAGACCAGGGACTTAGCCAATCAATAGGATTTATTACAATGCAGGAAAGTTACATCAGTCATAAGAGAACAGTGCTTCCACAGCCTGTACAAATTCACGTCAGGGCATTTCTATTGAAGCTTGAAGCTTCTGTTGTCTTGCAGGGACAAGAATATTCCATTGAGGGAGAAAACAAAAATCAAGCAGATCACATGGATTAATTCTAATCATCATTTAAATATCACAGACATACTACAGCAATTGCACAGGACTAAGTTCAGAGAGATAAGAACATGGGACTTCAGATGAGATGTACATCATTCACCACCACCCCCCACGAGATCTTTAAATTTCAATCAAAAATAAAACCAGTCTCCTCTATCTTCTGGTGAAGAGAATGCTGCATTCCAACAACCCTCAGAAAAGATTTCATCTTCATTTCTGTATTAAAAGGGAGTCAGGCACAAACAATTTGTAACGCACAAAGAACAAAGAGCAGAGGACTAGCATTACAGCTCATCATACAGCGATTAGAGTAAGCAGCCACTCTCTGAACATCCTATTATCAGACCACACACTGGTCTACCAAAAAATGATGATGCCACAGATTGGGGCAGCATGGTGGCTCAGTGGTTAGCACTGCTACCTCACAGACCAGGAACCCGGGTTTGATTCCAGCCTCAGGTGACTGTGTGGAGTTTGCACATGCTCCCTTGTGTCCGAGTGAGCTTCCTCTAGGTACTCCTGTTTCCCCCCACAGTCCAAAGATAAGCAGGTTAGGTGGACTGGCCTTGCTATATTATCTATAGTGACCAGAAATGTGTGGGCTTGGTGGATTAGTCATGGGAAAATGGAGGGTTATGGGGCAAAGGTAAGGCCTAGGTTGGATGATCTTCAGAAAGGCGGTGTGGATTCAATGAGCTGAATAGCATCTTTCCACACTGTAGGGATCTGATGATTCTATCAAGGATTCAGCTTGTTTTTTGCTAAACTCAATAAAGGGAGTTTGTTCAATGGGCCACCTTGCTCCTACTGAGTTTTTCAACCTATTGGGAAGAAAGCAATTTGTCATGGTTTGGCAAATAATTGGACCTGCCTGTGTGCCCAAAGTGTCACAGACGCCCAGAAACAAACCACTTCATTTATTCACTTGTAGGACGTGGGCACTTGCCAGTCCTTGAGTTGCTGTTGATGAGCCACATTCCTGAACTACTACAATCCATATGCTATAGGTACAATGCTGTTGGGATAGGGGGAAAGACAGTGAAGTCAGGATACTGAGTGGCTTGAAGGGGTATTTGAAGGTGGTCTTGCTCCCATTTATCTTCCGCCCTTGTGATAGTGGTTGTGGGTTTGGAAGATGCTGTCTAAAGATCTTTAGCAAATTTCTGCAGGGCATCTTGTAGACAGTACACATTGCTGCTACAAACATTGGTGATAGAGTGATTGAATGTTTGTTAATAATGATGCAATCAAGCAGCGTTTTGCCCTGGATGGTGTCATGCTTCACTCATCCAGGCAAGCAGGGAATATTCCATCATATTCTTGGCTTGTGCTATGTAGATAATGGACAGGCTTCAGGGAGTCATGTGGTGAGTTACTCTGACCTGCTCTTGTAGGGACTGCGTTTATGTGGAGAGTCCTGTTCAGTTTCTATTCAATGATAACCCCCAGGATGTTGATAGTTGGAGACGCAGTGCTGGTAATGGCATTGAATGTCAAGTTAGACTTTCTCTTATTGGAAATGGTTACTGCCTGACAGTTGTGTGGTACAAATGTTTCCTTGCCACTTTTTGGCCCCAATCCTGGATGTTGTCCTGGTCTTACTGCAGTGGGCAGCTTCGGTATCTGAGATCTCTCAAATAGCACTGAAAATTGCTTTCTGGTAGCTGCACATTTCCACGTCAGACCTTATTTTATAGCTTGCTTTATTCAAAGTGACTGCAAGCCAGTCTGATTGGCTACAGGAATTCCAATCACATTACATCTTCAGCAGATATTCACAGAGGGTCACTGCATTACAATGAAGGAGCAAGAAGCAATTTGACTCACCCCACATGCATCCTGGATTCAACATTTTTCTCCCACTCCAAGACCATCCCAGCTGACAGTTACAAATCCAATAGGCTGGAAATCAATATTTAACACTCCTACACTGATTATTGCCACAGTAGTCCATCTACAGGTAATTGTTAACTTTCTCTACAAACCAACAAAGGCCTTATCTGTCCCTCTCCTTGAGTTTCTCTCCACGCACACACTACACCAGGTTTATGTATGTTCTCTACCCTCAAGGCATTCAAAAGTCAATCATTTTCCTGTGGAACTGGAGAAACGTGCAGGTCAAAGCAGGCAAGGTTAACAATTCATTTACCCTCTCTGAAGGACATGGATTGGGTTTTTATGACAGTCCGTGATTGTTACATAATCTACGATAGCCACCGTTACAAAGGCCACCTTTCAATGCCAGACCTTGTAAACTGAATTTGAATTCCAATTGCTGCCAATGACAGGATTTTAACCAGAGTCCCCAGAACATTAACCTGGACCTCTAGGTCACTAGACAATTACATTACCACAATACCACCTTCTCCCATTTACTTCTCTCTCCCGCCCCCACCATAAGACTTTTATTACTTTTCTCGCTCTCTTCCCTCTCCGAATTTTTATTCTTTTTCCGTTTTCTCTCTCACCTCTCCAGCTTCCACACGAGGCCAAAGTACCTTCCGGTTTAACTTACGTCACGTCCTGGAAACTGTTTCCCAAGTTTCTTCACGATATTGGAATCGGCGCAACTGCGCAGATGTATCAGTGATAATGGGAACTGCAGATGCTGGAGAATCCAAGTAGTTCCTTTGTTTAGGGATGGACCGGGCTGACAGTTTGCTCCTTTCGATTTGTAAATGGGGGGAAGGTGGGCAGAGGTCGACTGAGATACAAAGGAGATTGGGGAGGAGAGAGGTGACCATCATCTTTGTAAAGGATCTCGTGGGCGGTGTTAAGTATCACGTGGTGTGTCATCCAACCCCGCCCACTGCCCTCTGCTGCTTTGACCCTTGTGGCTGATGCTTTGATTTTGCAGTGTCTTCGAGTGGCTTATTAGACAGTTACAAATTATATTGATGTGCCCAACAACTACAAGCTGCTAAAACAAAATCATAGGGTGGAAATGACTTGTCATTTTACACATTAGATACAAATGCCCAGAGCTAACTAATAACATCTTCATTTAGTCTAAAAATAGAAGAAACTCAACAGGTCCGTCACCATCTGGAGAGAGAAATAGAGTTAACATTTTGAGTACAATATTTCCCAGTACTATTTGTGATGTTCAGTACCTGAAGTACTTTATTTAAACACATTTGCTGATTTTAAAGTGACTCACATAGAGTCATACAGCACAGAAACGGACCCTTTAGCCCAACATGCCCATGTCGACCAGGTTTCCTAAACTGATCTAGTCCCATTTGGCTCATATTCCTCTAAATCTTTCCATCCATGCATCTGTCCAAGTGCTTGTACTCACCTCTGCCACTTTTCTGACAGCTCATTCCATGCACACACACCACCTGTATGAATAAGTTGTCCCTCGGGGATCCTTTTAAATTCTTCCCCTCTCACCTTGAATCTATGCCCTCTAGTTTTGGACTTCGCTGAGAGAAATACCTTGGTTATTCACCTTATTTATGCCCTTCATGATTTTATAAAACTCCATAACCTCACCCCTCAGCTTCCTACACTCCAGAGGAAAAAAGTCCCAGCCTATTCAGGCTGTCATAACTCAAACCCTCCAGTCATGGTAAGATCCTAGTAAATCCTTTTTGCACCCTTTCCAGTTTAATCACAGCCTTCCTATAGCAGGGTGGCCAGAATTGTACGCTTTACTCCAAATGTGGCCCTACCAATATCTTGTACAGTTGTAACATAACATCCCAACTCCTGTACTCAATGTGCCAAATGTCTTCTTCATCACCCTGTCTACCTGTGACACCACTTTCAAGAAATTATGTATCTGCACCCCTAGGTCTCCCTATTTGACAACACTCCCCTGGGCCCTACCAATAAACGTAAAGTCATGCCCTGTTTTGTCTTACCAAAATGCGACATTTATCTCAATTAAACTCCACTGCCATCTCTTGGTCTACTGGCCCAGTCTATCAAGATCCCGTTGTACTCTTAGATAACCTTCTTCACTAAGGTTTTAGAGTAGATTTGTGGCTGAGGTTGTGGATGTTGTGGTTTGTTCGCTTGCCAAGCTGGCTCGTTATTCCACAGACGTTTCATTACCCTGCAGGGTAACTGTTTCAATACCACCAGTTCAATTGGGACAACACCGGGATCCTGGGACAGGCGAAGCAGAGACAAGCACGGGAATTCCTAGAAGCCTGGTTCTCCACTAAGAAAGCCATTAATAAACATTTAGAGCTAGACACTGTATACACACCATTGCGAAGGAAAACCGGAAGTGAGGTAACCCAGATCAACGGATACCAGAGTTTAAATGACAGGTGGGAAACCACAACAGCACTTCATCAGAGGCTGCACTGATTATGTTACCCAAGAGGGCAATGAAATATCTGCGGAACAACAAACTAGCTCGTTGAGCCAACGAATCACAACAACCTTCTTCACCGTCCACTATACCACCAATTTTTGCTGGTGATATGCCAGCAAAGTTTGTAACCATGCCTACTATATTCTCATCCAAATCATTTACATAAATGATGAACAACATTCATCACCTAGCAGTAATCCTTGCATCACACTGTGATCACAGACCTCCAGTCTGAACAACAATCCTGTACCACAACCAACTGCCTCCTATCGTCAACCCAATTTTGATTCCAATTGGCTAGCTTTCCCTGGATCACATGTGATTTACCCTCACAAACCAGCCCACCATGCTGAACCTTGTTGAAGACTTGCTAAAAACCGTGTAGACTTCCTTCCATTGACTCAGTCTACATTTCCCTCTGTCTCGGGAAAGCAGCCAACATCATCAAAGACCTCTCCCACTCCAGTCATACTCTCTTCCACCCTCTTCCATTGGGCAGAAGATAGATAAGTTTGCAAGCATGTGTCACTGAATTTAAGAACAGCTTATTCCTCGCGCTTATCATACTTATGAATGGATTTCTCTGATATTAGAATTAATCTTTCTCAGCATCTTCTCTGTAGCTGTAACACTATATTCTGCATTCTGTTCTGTTATACTGATTGTACCCCTGGATGTATGATTTGTCTGGTTAGCACGTAAAACAAATTTTCCACTGTATCTCAGTACATGTGACAATAATGAATCAAATCAAATCAAATCTGCCTTCATCTTTCTTATCGGTCACCTCTTCAAAAAATTCAATCAAATTTATGAGTCACGACTTCCCACACATAAAGCCATGATGACTATCCCTAATCAGTCCTTGCCTTTCCAAATGCATGTAGGCCCCATCTCTCAGAATCCCCTCAACAACTTACCTATCGCTGACATCAGGCTCACAGGCCTGAGTTACCTGACTTTTCCTTCCAGCCTTTCTTTAATAAAGGCACAACATTTGCCATCCTCCAGTCTTCCAGCACCTCCCCTATGAGCATCGATGATACAAATATCTCGGCTGAGGGCATTGGAATTTCCTCCCAAGCTTCCAACAATTTCCTGGGATACATTTGATCAGGTTCCAGGGATTTATCTACCTTTATGCATTTTAAGGTCTCCAGCATTTCTTCTTCTGTAATGTGGACTTCCCAAAACCAGCCCAGCTTGTCCCCTCCCCCCATTGCATCCCAAAACCAGCCCAGCTCGTCCCCGCCTCCCTAACCTGATCTTCCTCTCACCTATCCCCTCCTCCCAGCTCTAGCCGCATCTCCATCTCCTACCTACTAACCTCATCCTGCCTCCTTGACCTATCCATCCTCCCCAGACTGACCTATCCCCTCCCTACCTCCCCACCTATACTCTCCTCTCCACCTATCTTCTCCTCTATCCATCTTTGGTCCGCCTCCCCCTCTCTCCCTATTTATTTCAGAACCCTCTCCCCATCCCCCTCCCTGATGAAGGGTCTAGGCCTGAAACGTCAGCTTTAGTGCTCCTGAGATACTGCTTGGCCTGCTGTGTTCATCCAGCCCCACACTTTGTTATCTTTTCAAGACATCACTGTTTATTTCCCTGAGTCCTTAGCTTCCATGTCTTTCTACCTAGACTGTATTGAGGACACCCCTTGCTAATGTTGTTTGTGTCTCACCACAAATGCATAGGGAGTTTGTACTAAAGACAATCATAGAATCTCTACAGTTTGGAAGCAGGCCATTCAGTCTATCGAGTCCATACTGAAATTTCAAAGAGCATACCACCCAGATCCACACCCCCCGACTCTATCCCTGTAACTCTGTATTTCCTTTGACTAGTCCACCTAGCCTGCACATTCCTGGATAGGCAATTTAGTACGGCCAATCCAGCTGACCTGCACGTCTTTGGACTGTCAGAGGAAACTGGAGCACCTAGAGGAAACCCATGCAAATACAAGGAGAATGTGCAAATTCCACACAGAAAGTTACCAAAAGGTGGAATTGAACCCAGGTTCTGGGCAGCGGTACTAACCATGGTTCAGTTTCACATTGCATTCCCTGTCAGTACGCAAGGTGCCCTTGAGAATCAAATGATCCCCCAGTAGGAGAATTCCAAGAGAAAATTAAATGACTCTGAAACAGCCCCTAGCAGAATCCCAGTCACCCAGAACCACAAATTGTTAGGTCAATCAAATCTGTTTGCTGATTCTCCCCTCTTCTGTTCCATATCATGAAACAGATATTCCCCAATCTATGCCTATATATTTATACAATGACATGTCTTCAGGTACGGTGGTGTCGGCAAAGTAGGTAGTGTTCAGTCTCCTGATCCCGTACGCTCCAGGCCATTTGCATCCTTCTCTCCCTCCATCCTTTTTGGACTTTTTCTTTCCCGTTTTTTCTTTTCATCTTCTAACAACGTGGGGAAGCTGGAACAGTGTGGGTGGGGCATTGGCTGCAGGGGCGGCAGTGCTTGGAGCAAGGAATCCTGGCTGTGGGTGGCTTGGAGTGTGGACTCATGGATTAGGCCGGTCATTGGCTGCGGGGTGGCAGTGCCCGGAGTGAAGACTTATGGCTGCAGTAGGACCAGAGCGTGGACTCAGCAGGTCTTTGGTTGCAGCAGTTGCGGTGCCTAAAGCAAGGACACCAGACAGTGGAAGACCTGCATCAGAGATAATGGGAACTGCAAATGCTGGAGAATCGAAGATAATAAAATGTCAGGCTGGATGAACACAGCAGGCCAAGCAGCATCTCAGATGAAGGGTCTAGGCCCGAAACGTCAGCTTTTGTGCTCCTGAGATGCAGCTTGGCCTGCTGTGTTCATCCAGTTTCACACTTTATTATCCGTGGAAGACGTGTAGCTTGGATACGTGGACTTGGCAGGTCATCACTAGCGGCAATAGCAGTGCCTGGAGCAGGGACTTGTGGCAGATGCGGTGCCTGGAGTGGGGACCTCTGTTGGGGTATGCTTGAAGTGTGGACTCTTGGCAGGGTCGTTATTGCTGTACCCAGAAGAAGGACACCTCACAGAAGCCCTGGGGCTGTGCCTGAAGAGCCCTTGTACAGAAGATGAACTCTGTTCCAAAACTTTATTCTGTGCCATAATAATTCTGTGATTTCATCCAGGTCAAGTCTCAAGATCATATAAAGGTATATAAATAGATTAATATATGTGTTTATTTATAAATATTTATAAGTAAACTAAATTAATTCTAAACATTTGTATTATGTGCAGTTCATCCTATAAATCAGGTTAACTGAGAACTGCATTCAGAACAGATACATCAATTTGATTTCTGTCTAGTTGTCTTGTATAGACCTGTCAGTTCCAAGCAACATTTCTGGCCTTAGGAATTCAGTAGCTCTTCCATACATTCCATGCCTCACTCTTTAGTCTGCGCCTTTTTCTCTCAGTACACCAACCATAACATGTAGTTTTCTAACCTACCAAATCTTCCCACAGCTTAAGACAGCAACAGCTACTGTTCTTAAAAAGAAGTTTACTCATGTCGAATGCTGATGTATGTGTCAGAAAGCTTTTGTTGTCTGGCACTAAGAACTGCAGAGAAATCAAGGAAGTTGTATTTATATAGTACCTTTCATGACCTCAGTACATAGCCAATTAAACATTTTTTCATTGAAGTGTAGATGTTGCAGTATTGTTGGAAAAGTTACAGCTGATTGATGCACAGCACAATTCCACAAGCAGCAGCATAACATGCCAGCTGTACCTTTTTAGTTGTACTCTTGCCTCTGAGTCAGGAAGTTAGGACAGGGCATTTGTCCTTGAGATGGGGATATGGGATTTTTTTTGTATCCACCTGAGAGGGCAAGTAGGGCTTTGGTTTAAATGAGACAGCTCCTCTGATGGTATAGCATTCCCTCAGCATTCCATGAGGACCGGCCTTGACTTTGTATTTAGGTTTCTATAGTAAAACGCGATCTCATGATCTTCAGATATAGAGGTAAGAGAGTGCTACCAACTGAGCCATGTCTGCTATCTATCTGCTGCTGGATAGTATCAAAGGTGAAGTTGTTGCTCATCCAACTCTGACAGTTCAGGAAAAGCTTCCATTGGCCATTGATGTACGTTATTTTGAACCCACATCAGAATACAGACAGCAACCAGAGCTAGAGGGTCTAGGCTCGAAACGTCAGCTTTTGTGCTCCTAAGATGCTGCTTGGCCTGCTGTGTTCATCGAGCTTCACACTTTGTAATCTCAGAATACAGACAGGCTGCCGTTGGAGTAGATAACCTGATGAAGATAGAGAGAAAATTGAGACAGATTTTGGGGAGAGAATAGCCTTTGATAGTGTCACTGGACTAGCAGTCTCACTGGACCTGTGTTCAGACTTAGTAGGAACTGCAAATGTTGGAGAATCTGAGATAACGAGTTGTAGATTGGATGAACACAGTAGGCATTTTAGGAGCAGGAAAGCCGATGTTTTGGGCCTAGACCCTTCTAGCTTCCTGCTCCTATGATGCTGCTTGGCCTGCTGTGTTCATCCAGCTCTATACCTCGTTATCTCTGTGTTCAGACTTGTAGTTTTAAGGCTGGATTAAATGTCAGGCATAATTTAGAGCTAGCACACTCACCTCTGAGTCAGAAGGTTATAGGCTCAAATCTTATTCCAGAAGTCTTTGTTTCCAATTTTCAGCATCCACAGTTCTTTGTTTCTATTTTTGTAAGAAACTATAGATCAATTAGTTTAATGTCTGTCTTTGGGAAATTTGTTAGCATCCATTATTAAAGAAGTAATAACAGGACATTTGGAAAGTCAAAATGTAAACCATCAGTGTCAGCATGTTTGACTAATTAGCTAAGAGTTTTTCAAAGACATAATGACAAAAGTAGATAATGGGGGTCTCATGGATATAATATATCTGGACATCCAGAAGGCAATTGATAAGAGCCACACAAAAGGTTAATAGGCAAGGTAAGATTGCATGGGGTTAGGGGTAATTCAAGGGCTATTTAACCCTCAATCATTTAGCTGCACTGAAGTACTACTTCTTGCAGGCTTCTTCCAAGCCCTCATAGTTTACCCCAACACTGACCCAATGATCTTGTCACTCTCTCAGCTCTCCATGACTTCTTCTCAGCCCTGACCACCCAGCTAATCAACTGCTTTTAACATCTTTACGTAAGACAGCTATTCAGCACTCTGAACATGGAATACCCAGTTTCGGTACATCTAGAGAGTGTCCCAGAGCTGCTTTTAGTGACCTCTGAACTATTCTGAGTGACCTTCCAAAAAACTTGTAAGAAACACTTCCCTTTTTGCAGGGCACAATTGAATTCTGCCAACCAGCTACCCTTGGAACTAAGTCGTTCCATCATCATTACATTTTCACAGAATGCTGGAAATGAATTTCTTTACTAGTGAAATCAGAAATTGAGAGAAACCCCCATAAAATAGTGAGTGAGGGCTGCAAGCTCACATGTTCCATGTAAAACTAAAACACAGACTTCTCCAAGCCATGGAAGTTACAGGCAACCAGGGATCCCACGTAATACTCTCTATCCCAAACCTGTTATGTGACAATGGTAGCATTTCCAGAAAGAGAGGCTTCCATCTAGGATCTGTCTCCTCTGGACAATGAGGCATTATGTTATACTGTGTCTGGATATCTAATGCGATCAAGGAAGTTGAGGGAACATAAGAGAGTATCCGTGTAGGAAACCCCTCAGCTGACACAGAAGGGATCTCCAAGAGAAAGGTCCAAAAGTAGGGTTGAGCCTCCTGTGGGATGTTTTGGAGACTTGTACTGGCAAGAATTTCTGGCAAAATGAAAGGGATCAACACAGACAGGAATGGCTCACATGCTTGTGCCAATTAGAATTGAGCTAGGTAACACATTCTTGAGGAGCTTGATGGTTTTAGCAATGTGTTGGATGCTTCTCAGGAACATGCTTTGTGCCAGCTCTTTCAGTGGTATTTGGCCCCTTCCTCCAACATCCAGTACATTCTCAGCTCTAGTTGCTCTGGGCTGCCCACATGCTCTCCACCCCCAGCTATGCAAACACATACTGATGGAAATGTAGATTTCTGAACAATAACTCCTGGACATTCACAGCCATTCCTGCTGAAAATACAGCAGCTGGCAGCACCTATGCTCCAGACCCTTATTTGTTCCTGTTAAAAGACAAGTAGCTCTTGCAAATATCTGTAGATCCCCTCCCAAGTAAATAAACTGGAACTGCAGGTTATGCTGTCGATGCAAGAAATACACTGAGTGTGAGAACCAAGAAGGTTTGACATACATATCTTCACTCAGGGTCTGAAGATTGAAAATCAGTGCTTAGTAAACACCATCATCAGACTACCATTTTAAAGTGGGGGACTTAGCACCAGAGCAGAGACCTACTGCATATTTTCATTCAAAACAAAATTGACAAACTGCCTCTTTACCTTGATGTAAAATTTAAGACTATGGACCAAAGTGACAAACCAGTATCAGAGCACATTGGCTACTAGTTTATCAATGACCAGCGCTTGACCCCTTCTCATGACAATGAATCATAGCAAAAATTACTTACAGAGATATTGAACTTTCAAGTAAGATATGTCGTTTTTGCTCATGTTAAAAAAGGACAGACCAATCAGAGGTGGCTGAGAGTATAATTCAGTGACTGTCTGGAAAATTCCTGTAGGAATTTCACCCAGCCTCAAGAAATCTAGAACGTTGCACTTGGAAGGGATCAAAAAATTTCAAAGAAAGAGATACAATGCAAAAACCTGAATCATCTCTGGTGACAACAAAGTGTGAAGCTGGATGAACACCGCAGGCCAAGCAGCCATGTGCTCCTGAGATGCTGCTTGGCCTGCTGTGTTCATCCAGCTTCACACTTTGTTATCTTGGATTCTCCAGCATCTGCAGTTCCCACTATCTCATCATCTCTGGTGAGTTACATTATGCTCATAATGTGACATAAATGAAAGTAGCCTGGGTGAAACACGTCTTGTGTTGCACTCTGCCATGAATACATGAAAAGTGGTTGAAAACCAACTGCACCTCTGGTGTGTGTGCATTAGTCTGTTGTTCTCGCGCTGACGTGCTGTTTTGTGGCTCTCATGCTACTGGGCTAAAGAATGGTGTGAAAGTTACTGGTGACAGTACCTACAAGACACTCTAGCACTTGCAGTTAAAGAGAAAAGGAATACAAAGTCTCTCTTGCTCAGTAAGTTGCCAGTCATAAGTGACAGATGAACAGGAAACCAGACAACTCCTCTCAGAAAATGCATAGGGCAGGTGCTTTTGTGGTGCAGTAGCAGTGTATCTACCCCTGAGACGGGAGGCCTGGGTTAAAGTCACACCTGCTCCAGAGGTGTGTTGTAACATCTCTGAATAGGCTGATTAGAAAGTATGCCAGAATACTAACCCTGGTTTGATCACAGTGCCTTGTTTTGCATTCTTGCACTCTTACATTCTTAGCAACATGCACATTAATATAAAAATTAGAAAATGTCAGAAATGCTCCATAGTTCAGACAGTATCTATGGAGAGAGAAACAGAGTTAATATTTCAGGTCAACAGTCTGTCGTCAGATCTGGATAAAGTTAGAGATGTAATGGTTTGTATACGTGATATCTTAAATGCAATTACACACTTCTTCAAGGACTAAGTGATCTCCTTATTCCTCCTATCAAAATGCAACACTTCACACTTACCTGTATGGAAATTACGTACACACCCAATTTTCAGTGTAGTAATAGCTTGTATTTTGTCAGTTTTCTTCAGTATTTATCTGAAGAATTTTTCTTCAGTATTTATAGAGAGCATGAGCAGCTGGAGGTTATTGTACACTTTGGTATCAATGACATAGGTCCTGCAGACTGAATATAGGGGTTTAGGCAGGAGGTTATAAAGCATGACCTCATGGGTAGTAATTGCCCAGTGCAACATGCTGTTGAGAGTAGGAATAGGGGAATAGGGAAGATGAATGCATGGCTGAGGAGCTGGTTCTGGGGGCAGAGATTCAAATTTTTGGTTCATTGGAATCTCTTCTGGGGCAGAAGTGACATGTATACGAGGAACGGTTGCACCTAAACTGGATGGAGACCAATATTCTGCTGGGCAGGTTTCCTGGAGCTACTTAGGAGGATTTAACCTAGTCTGGAAGGGGCTGGAACTCTCAGTATTAGTGAGACAAGAAGAGAGGGTTGATGCTGTTGAATGAGACCAAGTAAAATAGAGAAGGCAGGCAAGAGCACAGCAGATAATGAGGGAAAACTGATGAATTAAACTGCATTTATTCCAATCCAAGAGGCCTGACGGGAAAGGCAGATGAACTCAGGGGATGGATGGGAAGGTGGGACTGGGATATCATAGCTATTGTAGAAACATGGCTGAGGGAGGGACAGGACTGGCAGTTCAATGTTCTGGAGTACAGATGCAAAGAAAGGATAGAAACAGAGGCGGGGGGGCAGTGAGAGATGTTTTTGATTAGGGAAACATTAGGGCAGTCCTTAAGACAGGGGGATTGTCCAGCAAAACCAAACAGGTGAAACTCAGAAATAAGAAGGGGGTGATCACTTTGGTGGGATTGTACTACACATCCCCCAATTGTCAGCAGAAAATTGAGGAGCAAATTTGTAGGAACATCACAGATATCTGTAAGTATAATACGGTCAAATAGCAGGGAATTTTAACTTTCCAAACATAGACTTGTATTGCAATAGTATTCAGTTCTTAGATGAGGAGGAATTTGTTAAGTGTGTTCAAGAAAACTTTCTCAATCAATATGTAGATGGCTCAACTAAAGAAGGGGCAAAATTTGACTCCCTCTTGAGGAGTAAGGCAAGGCAAGTGAATGAGGTGTCAGTGGGGGAACACTTTGGGACCAGTGACCATAATTCTATTAGTTTTAAAATAGTTGTGGAAAAGGAGAGGCCTGGTCCACAAGTTAAAGTTCTAAATTGGGGCATGACCAATTTTGATGGTATTAGGCAGGAGCCTTAAAAAGTTGCACTGATGATGTTACCCAGCAGGGTAATGAAATGTCTGAGGAAAAGTGAACCAGCTCAGCAAGCCAACCAACCACAATAGACTGGAGGGTGGCTAATGTTGTGCCATTATTTATGAAAGAGTGCAATGAAAAGCGAGAGAACGTCAGACCAGTGAGCCTGATTTCAGCAGTTGGTAAACTGTTGGAAGGAATTCTGAGAGGCAGGGCCTATATGCATTTGGAAAGGAAAGAACTGATTCAGGATCATCAGTATGGCTTTGTGCATGGAAAATCATGTCTCATAAACTTGACTGAGTTTTTTAAAGAAGTGACCAAAAAGATAGATGAAGGTAGAGTGGTAGATGTTGTCTACATGGACTTTAGCAGACCATTGACAAAGTTCTGCATGGTCAACTGGCTAGTAAGATTAGATCTCATGAGATCCAGGGAGAACTAGTCAGTGGAACACAAAATTGGCTTGATGGGAGGAAGCAGATGGTAAAGGGTTATAATTTAGACTGGACACCTGTGACCAGCAGAGTGCCACAAGAATTAGTGCTGAGTTTGTTATTGTTTGTCATTTGTATAGGCAGCTTAGATGAGAATATAGGAGGCATGGTTAGTAAGTTCACAGATAATACCAAAATTGGTAGTATCGTGGACAGTGAAGATAGCTATCTAAGAATACAACAGGATCTTGATCAACTGGGCCTGTGGCTGAGAAATGGCGGATGGAGTTCACATGTGAGTTGTTTCATTTTGGTATGATAAACCAGGACAGGACTTATACAGTTAATCGTAGAATCATAGAATCTCTACAGAATGGAAGCACGCCAATTGGCACATCGAGTCCACACCAACCCTCTAAAGAGCATCCCATCCAGATCCAATCTCCTTCCTTATCCCTGTAATCCTGCATTTCCCCTGGCTAATCTACCTAATCTGCACATTTTTGGACTTAATGATAGGGCTCTGGGGAGTGTTCCTGAACAGAGAGACCTAGGGTTGCAGCTGTATATTTCCTTGAAAGTGGTGTTACAGATAGTCAGGGTGGTGAGGAAGATGTTCGGTACACTTGCTTTCATTGACCAGAGAACTGAGTACAGGAGTTGGGATGTCACACTCTGGCTGTGCAAGACATTGATAAGGCCACATTTGGAGTACCATGTACAATTCTGGTAGCCCTGCCGTATGTAGGATGTTATTAAACCGGAAACTGTGCAAAAAAATTTACAAGATGTTACCAAGACTGGAGGGTTTGAGTTATAAGAAGAGGCTGGATAGGCCAGGACCTTTTTCCCTGGAGCATAAGACACTGAGGCGTGACTTTGTAGAAGTTAATAAAATAATGAGAGACATAGATAATGTGAATAGCCAAGCTCTTTTCCCCAGGCTAGGGGAGTCCAAAACTAGAGGACATGAATTTAATGTGAGAGAGAAAAGATTTAAAAGGGGCCTGAGGGGCAACAGAGATGGTGCGTATATGGAATGAGCTGCCAGAGGAAGTGGTAGAAGTGAGAACAATTACAACATTTAAAAGATATTTGAACAGGTCTGCATATAGGAAAGGTTTAGATGAATATTGGCCAATTGCAGGCAAACAGGACTAATTCAGTTTAAGGAACCTGGTTAGCATGGATTAGTTGGGCCAAAGATTCTGTTTCCATGCTGTATTGCTCAATGACTTACTTCCTCAGTACCTCAAGTCCTCAGCAGTCTATGGGCTAAAGCATTACAGGTTGAAACAGCTTGCGGCTGAGCTTTGGAATCATGAGGTCTATAATGTATTAGGTGGCTTAAGGCCAAGTTATCTCCCCAGATCAGGTGTGTGATAGAATGTGTGAAAGTCAATCTGTCACGTCTGTGATTGTCAAGAATGTGTCAGTGTTGTAACTTGTCTTTGTGGGAAGTGGGACTGAACTTCTGAGGTCAACATAACCATGTTAATAAAATAACTGAAAGAGAACAGAGGAGTGCATTTTGTTTAACAAAGTGTGAAGCTGGATGAACACAGCAGGCCAAGCAGCATCTCAGGAGCACAAAGGCTGACATTTCAGGCCTAGACTCTTCATCAGAGAGGGGGATGGGGGGAGGGAACTGGAATAAATAGGGAGAGAGGGGGAGGCAGACCGAAGATGGAGAGAAAAGAAGATAGGTGGAGAGGAGAGTATAGTTGGGGAGGTAGGGAGGGGAGAGGTCAGTCCAGGGAAGACAGACAGGTCAAGGAGGCAGGTTGAGGTTAGTAGGTAGGAAGTGGAGGTGCAGCTTGAGGTGGGAGGAAGGGATAGTGAGAGGAAGAACAGGTTAGGGAGGTGGGGACAGGTTGGACTGGTTTTGGGATGCAGTGGGGGGGAAGGGGAGATTTTGAAGCTTGTGAAGAATCCTCTCCCCATCCCCCTCTCTGATGAAGGGTCTAGGCTCGAAACGTCAGCTTTTGTGCTCCTGAGATGCTGCTTGGCCTGCTGTGTTCATCCAGCCTCACATTTTATTATCTTGGATTCTCCAGCATCTGCAGTTCCCATTATCTCTGGTGCATTTTGTTTGTTCACTTTAACATATCTTTGTTTCACTCTGTTTTATTGGTGGCATGTCTGGAATCAAACATAATTTTGTGGTGTAGTAGTCATATCTACTCCTGGGCCAGAAGGTCCAGATTCAAGCCCCACTTGCCCCAAAGCTGTGTCATAACTTGTCCAAACATGTTGGTTAAAATAACTAAAAATGGCTTTACAAATAATTTTACAACTGGACAGTAACACTGCTGTAAAAATTATGAATATGGTCTCCATGATCTTGAATTGCAGATCAGGCTCATGGGGATGAATGGTCTCCTATAGCTATGTTCCTATCATCCAGTATTGAGCTGATCCTGCATTCTACAACTGTATGTGCATAGCTCAATATTCCCTGTAAAGACATAAATTCAAATGAAAAACAATCAAACAGTGAATAACAGAAGTTTCAGCATTGCTTTCCCTGCAGTCTGAATAAAACATCTACTCCCTGTTGCTGAGTAGCCAGCTTACTACCAACTCTGCCTAGTCTCCAGTCTCTATCTGCTCTAATTTCTGTCTATGCAGTGTACTATGCAGATATAGGAAATACATGGTATCAGTCCAGGAGAACATCTGGGAAATAGCAAGCACGACATAGTAAAATAAAATTTTTTGCCTGAGAAAGACATAAAGAAGGCTAAAGCCAAAGTAATAAACTGAAAAAAGATTTTACTGAGGACAAAAATGAAACGTGGGAAGAATGAAAATGGCAAGGGATATCAAAAGCCTTTGAAAATCCAAGTACATTGTATCTTTTTCATTGCTATTATCTATGCATTCTGTTATTTCTCAGAAGAATTCAGTGGAATCATGGATTTCCTACAATGTGGAAGCAGACTGTTTGGTCCATCAATTTCACACTGACCCTCCAAACAGCATCACACCCAGATGCACCCCCCTATCCTGGTATCCCAGCATTTATATGGTTAATCCACCCAGTCTGCATATCGCTGGCTGCTATGGGAAATTTTGCAAGGTCAGCCTACCTCACCTGCATATCTTTGGACTGTGGGAGGAAACTGGAGCACCTAGAGGAAACCCACATAGACACAGGGAGAATGTGCAACTCCACGACGACAGTCGCCCCCAAGTTAGAATTGAACCTGGGTCACCTGGCACTGTGAGGCAGGAGTACAAACCACAGAGCCACCATGCAGCCCTGGTACAGTTGGTCAACAATGACTTCAGCTTTTAAAATCCATATTCACAATATTTTTGTTTCTTGATATTTTACTTTGAGCAAAAATTTTATTTGACCACCAGCCTTAAGCTACTTGGTCCAAAAAAACCCCTAAATTTCTTCCTCCTTTCAAAATCGGTGAAACTTTCCCCTCCTGCTCACTTTTCAATGACCATTCTCCCCAACATGGCAAATGCTCAGTGCAGTACAGAGGTATAGGAGAAAAAGCAACTCCCACTGATCTAAATAGGGAGAGAGGGGGAGGCGGACCGAAGATGGAGAGAAAAGAAGATAGGTGGAGAGAGATAATGGGAACTGCAGATGCTGGAGATTCCAAGATAATAAAATGTGAGGCTGGATGAACACAGCAGGCCAAGCAGCATCTCAGGAGCACAAAAGCTGACGTTTCGGGCCTAGACCCTTCATCAGAGAGGGGGATGGGGGGAGGGAACTGGAATAAATAGGGAGAGAGGGGGAGGCGGACCGAAGATGGAGAGTAAAGAAGATAGGTGGAGAGGGTGTAGGTGGGGAGTCCCCACCTACACCCTCTCCACCTATCTTCTTTACTCTCCATCTTCGGTCCGCCTCCCCCTCTCTCCCTATTTATTCCAGTTCCCTCCCCCCATCCCCCTCTCTGATGAAGGGTCTAGGCCCGAAACGTCAGCTTTTGTGCTCCTGAGATGCTGCTTGGCCTGCTGTGTTCATCCAGCCTCACATTTTATTAACATAGGTGGAGAGAGTATAGGTGGGGAGATAGGGAGGGGATAGGTCAGTCCAGGGAAGACGGACAGGTCAAGGAGGTGGGATGAGGTTAGTAGGTAGCTGGGGGTGTGGCTTGGGGTGGGAGGAAGGCATGGGTGAGAGGAAGAACAGGTTAGGGAGGCAGAGACAGGTTGGACTGGTTTTGGGATGCAGTGGGTGGAGGGGAAGAGCTGGGCTGGTTTTGGGATGCAGTGGGGGGAGGGGACGAACTGGGCTGGTTTAGGGATGCGGTGGGGGAAGGGGAGATTTTGAAACTGGTGAAGTCCACATTGATACCATTAGGCTGCAGGGTTCCCAGGCGGAATATGAGTTGCTGTTCCTGCAACCTTCGGGTGGCATCATTGTGTCACTGCAGGAGGCCCATGATGGACATGTCATCTAAAGAATGGGAGGGGGAGTGGAAATGGTTTGTGACTGGGAGGTGCAGTTGTTTGTTGCGAACCGAGCGGAGGTGTTCTGCAAAGCGGTCCCCAAGCCTCCGCTTGGTTTCCCCAATGTAGAGGAAGCCACACCGGGTACAGTGGATGCAGTATACCACATTGGCAGATGTGCAGGTGAACCTCTGCTTAATGTGGAATGTCATCTTGGGGCCTGGGATAGGGGTGAGGGAGGAGGTGTGGGGGCAAGTGTAGCATTTCCTGCGGTTGCAGGGGAAGGTGCCGGGTGTGGTGGGGTTGGAGGGCAGTGTGGAGCAAACAAGGGAGTCACGGAGACCTCCCACTGACTGAGGACGAACGGTCAGTCCTTAGTAAGGGGCTCACCTTTGTCCCCCTACAACCACACATCAACAAATACCAGTCACGACTGGACATAGAGCAGTTTTTCCGCCGTCTTCGCCTCCACGCCTACTTCTTCAACCGGGAACCTAACCCTCCCTCCACTGACCCCTTCACCCGCTTCCAACACAAGTCCTCCTCCTGGACACCACCCCCAGGCCTCCTACCCTCCCTCGAACTCTTCATCTCCAACTGCCGTCGAGACATTAACCGCCTCAACCTCTCCACCCCTCTCACCCACTCCAACCTCTTCCCCGCAGAACGGGCAGTCCTCCGCTCCCTCCGCCCCAACCCCAACCTCACCATCAAACTCGCAGACAAGGGTGGCGCAGTGGTAGTATGGCGCACTGACCTCTACATCGCTGAGGCCAGACGCCAACTCTCCGACACCACCTCCTACCACCCCCTCGATCATGACCCCACACCCGAGCACCAAACCATCATCTCCAACACCATTCATGACCTCATCACCTCAGGGGAACTCCCACCCACAGCCTCCAACCTCATTGTTCCCCAACGCCGCACGGCCCGTTTCTATCTCCTTCCCAAAATCCACAAACCTGCCTGCCCTGGTCGACCCATCGTCACAGCCTGCTCCTGCCCCACCGAACTCATCTCCACCTATCTGGACTCCATTTTGTCCCCTTTGGTCCAGCTACTCCCTACCTACGTCCGTGACACCACCCACGCCCTCCACCTCCTCCAGGACTTCCAATTCCCTGGCCCCCAACACCTCATCTTCACCATGGACGTCCAGTCCCTGTACACCTGCATTCCGCATGCAGATGGCCTCAAGGCCCTCCGCTTTTTCCTGTCCCGCAGGCCCGACCAGTCCCCCTCCACCGACACCCTCATCCGCCTAGCCGAACTCGTCCTCACCCTCAACAACTTCTCTTTTGACTCCTCCCACTTCCTACAGACTAAGGGGGTGGCCATGGGCACCCGCATGGGCCCCAGTTATGCCTGCCTCTTTGTAGGTTACGTGGAACAGTCCCTCTTCCACACCTACACAGGCCCCAAAACCCACCTCTTCCTCCGGTACATTGATGACTGTATCGGCGCCGCCTCTTGCTCCCCAGAGGAGCTCGAACAGTTCATCCACTTCACCAACACCTTCCACCCCAACCTTCAGTTCACCTGGGCCATCTCCAGCACATCCCTCGCCTTCCTGGACCTCTCAGTCTCTATCTCAGGCAACCAGCTTGTAACTGATGTCCATTTCAAGCCCACCGACTCCCACAGCTACCTAGAATACACCTCCTCCCACCCACCCTCCTGCAAAAATTCCATTCCCTATTCCCAATTCCTCCGCCTCCGCCGCATCTGCTCCCACGATAAGACATTCCACTCCTGCACATCCCAGATGTCCACGTTCTTCAAGGACCACAACTTTCCCCCCACAGTGATCGAGAACGCCCTTGACCGCGTCTCCCGCATTTCCCGCAACACATCCCTCACACCCCGCCCCCGCCACAACCGCCCTAAGAGGATCCCCCTCGTTCTCACACACCACCCCACCAACCTCCGGATACAACGCATCATCCTCCGACACTTCCGCCATCTACAATCCGACCCCACCACCCAAGACACTTTTCCATCCCCACCCCTGTCTGCTTTCCGGAGAGACCACTCTCTCCGTGACTCCCTTGTTCGCTCCACACTGCCCTCCAACCCCACCACACCTGGCACCTTCCCCTGCAACCGCAGGAAATGCTACACTTGCCCCCACACCTCCTCCCTCACCCCTATCCCAGGCCCCAAGATGACATTCCACATTAAGCAGAGGTTCACCTGCACATCTGCCAATGTGGTATACTGCATCCACTGTACCCGGTGTGGCTTCCTCTACATTGGGGAAACCAAGCGGAGGCTTGTGAACCGCTTTGCAGAACACCTCCGCTTGGTTCGCAATAAATAACTGCACCTCCCAGTCGCAAACCATTTCCACTCCCCTCCCATTCTTTAGATGACATGTCCATCATGGGCCTCCTGCAGTGACACAATGATGCCACCCGAAGGTTGCAGGAACAGCAACTCATATTCCGCCTGGGAACCCTGCAGCCTAATGGTATCAATGTGGACTTCACCAGTTTCAAAATCTCCCCTTCCCCCACCGCATCCCTAAACCAGCCCAGTTCGTCCCCTCCCCCCACTGCACCACACAACCAGTCCAGCTCTTCCCCTCCACCCACTGCATCCCAAAACCAGTCCAACCTGTCTCTGCCTCCCTAACCTGTTCTTCCTCTCACCCATGCCTTCCTCCCACCCCAAGCCGCACCCCTATCTACCTACTAACCTCATCCCACCTCCTTGACCTGTCCGTCTTCCCTGGACTGACCTATCCCCTCCCTACCTATACTCTCTCCACCTATCTTCTTTTCTCTCCATCTTCGGTCCGCCTCCCCCTCTCTCCCTATTTATTCCAGAACCCTCACCCCATCCCCCTCTCTGATGAAGGGTCTAGGCCCAAAACGTCAGTTTTTGTGTTCCTGAGATGCTGCTTGGCCTGCTGTGTTCATCCAGCCTCACGTTTTATTATCTTGGACTCTCCAGCATCTGCAGTTCCCACTATCTCCCCACTATCTCCAGGAGCCCTCACTACATCAGCACCTTTAGTAAAGATGGGATGGAGAGAGGAAGAAAGGCTTAAATATAAAATTGCAGAACCTGCTGTGTGTATGCAAACCTTTTCCGTGTGATGATGCTGGTTATCTGCAGGACAAGCCTGGCAGAAGAAGATATGCAAAAAGATTAAAATGCAAAATAGGGCTTATTCTTGGCACACATTAAGTAAAGATTATAAATTTTAAACACTTATCAGAAAGTAAGCAACATTGTAAAGTAAAGATTAACTAATAAGGTGATGTTTATATATAGAGAATACAAGGTGCAGAGCTGGATGAACACAGCAGGCCAAGCAGCATCAGAGGAGCAGGAAAGCTGATGTTTCGGGTCTAGACCCTTCTTCAGAAAGGAAGACCCTTCTGCCCCTATGATGCTGCTTGGCCTGCTGTGTTCATCCAGCTCTACACCTTGTTATCTCAGATTCTCCAGCATCAGCAGTTCCTACTATCTCTGTAACAATGTTTATATATAGTTTATTTTTGTTCTTAAGTATTTACTGTGACAACAGGGAAGAAATTGACTCCTTGGTGCCTGATAACACCCAAATTAAATATATATATGTGCCTTGGCATTGTCATGCCATCAGCCAGCACCTTCATTACTGAGCTAAGGAAATGAAAGAGAGGGCAATCTCTGATCTGTGTTCATTTATTGATTTCATCAAGGGTTTAGTCACAGCATTCCTTTCTAAGAAATGTGGCAGTGAGAGGTAGAGTGAAGGATATTGATTGCGTTTATTTGTTAGGATGAATTTTTGTGGTAATTTCCTGCCTGCTCATCAGTCATATAGTATGCTGCCATTTATTATAGATTATCATACAGCAAGTGTGGTCATTGCCTGTGCCTGCCTCTTAAATAACATAACATTAGCTAAACAGGAACTACATGTTCGACTTTCCACAATGATGTCTTCAATTCAAGGTGTGGTCAGATGATTATACAAATCTCCATCAGGATCATATTTCAGTTGGCAATCACTAAGTCACCTTTAGGTTAGTGTAGCCTGTATGTAATGATAGACCTGCAGAGTGACAAAAGCCAGCACCATAGACATTTATTGTTTCATCCCACAGACATTTTTAATGGACATTGAGAATTTTTATTTATTCACTAATTATCCCACACCCTGAGTTGTGACACACAACAGCTCAGTTTCCTGCCCCACCCTGCCCCCAAACATTCAAGTTGAGTGCAGGTAACTGCTGTAGTATGTTACTTCAGTAATGTGTATTTTTAAAAATATTTTTCCATGGAAATATTTACATTTACTGCCCATCCCCAGTTGCCCTTGAATTGATTGGTTTGTTTAACAGGTGAAAGTTAACCATATTGTTATGAGACTGGATTCACGTAGATAAGACCAGGAAAGGACATCTGAGTTTTTTCCCTAATGGACATCAGTGAACCAAATGGGTTTTTAATGACAATTGATATTCACTATTATGACATTAAGGATGCAATTTTACCTCTGCAATTTTTCCACCTCTTGGAGGTGGAGGGAAAATGACAAGAAGGGAAATAATTGGGTCAGTTGACCCTGGTATATGTTCCAGTACCGAAGATCCTTCTTGAAACCCCAACAATTACTGCACTTGAGTGGTCAATTGATGGCCACAAAAGGGCCTCAATTTGCCACACCCCCAATCATTCACCACCCCAACAAGTGATAAAGGTGGCTATTTTCCTGACTGTGAAATCAGGGTGCCCTGTCTACCAGGTTGGGGGAGTGTTTTCAATCGTTCCACTTGAGGACAGAGGGCAATCAGAGCACAGATGAGAGGGGCTAGGCCATCTGAAAGCCAACACCCTTGCCTTGACTCCCCTACCTGCCCTCTCTCTCAAACTCCACCCCACATGAACAGTGTACATTTTGGCTACTGGATTTCTTGAGGAGGAGACCACATGTTGTCAAACTCTAAGTGATGATACATTGAGAAATTTGTCTATCTGCCACTCTGTTCTTAATGAGCTGGTTGGCACATGACACAGCAAGCTTTACCACCTAACATATCTGCCTCCACACAATATGTTAACAAACAGAAAATCATAACCCAGTGTTCAAATCCACATTTATTAGTTGAATTTAAATTCGACCACTGCTATGGTGGGATTTGAATCTATGTCTCAAAACTCGCCATGTGACTGAATGTGTGTATAAGAGAAAGAGATAGGTAGCTCTAATTCTGGCTACTTTTCAGTGTGTGTGTTGACTAGCTAATCGTAGTCAAAGGGCGCATTGCTATAATCTGGCATCACTCACACATGATCTAACATTGGATATTGATTTAATAGGAATTCTAGTTAATTATTTTTCTATCATCAGTTCAGAAGCTCAAAGGTCAATTACCATTATTATCACTTCAACAGAGGTTAACAATTTACTTTTCCTTTTAGCTAAATGTTTGTAACATATTCAGACACTCCACAGGTGATTCAAACACCAACACAAAAAGTTGGAAAAGAAAATGCCTGGGGGTATAGTGAAAGGTGGGGGAGGTTTTTAGCAAGCTATGTGTGCAAAATAACATCATGCAGCATGCTACTGCTTGAAAGTTTTAACTCTGATTATGGACTGAAGGGAAAGAAAGCACCCAGAAGTCAAGCTTAATTTTTTAAAAGAATTTTTAAGAGTTTGAGGGAGCTAGGGCATGAGGTTGGAAACAAAGGGATGTATAAAATAAGATAAGGACCTTGAAGTCAATGGAAGCTGGTGAAAGTCCACAAAATAGGAGTGACTGGTGAATGAGATTTATTGTGAAATAGATGGATCTCCAGTTGAGTTGGAGTTTATGCATACTGGAGGCTGGAAAGGAAATTTGTGTAGGTATTGCGCACCATGGCTGGTGCTGAGGGGAAAAAGACTTTTAACAACAATAGATATTGAGATAGGGATTGAACTGGAGGATATCTTTAAAGCTGAAGGCACAGTTCACAGTTGAAAAGGGCACCACAAATTAACAATGTCAGGTTTAGCCAAAATGAAGTACTGTGAAAAGGATGGAGTAACATATTAAAACACAGAATGGCTTTGGTTGCACCAATGCTCAGCTGACAAACTCGGATTGAAGCATTTTCAAATTACTCCATTTCAAACCTGGCAGTGATAGTTTGGCTGAGTTGGCAACATACCGGACAGTGAAATCAGAACACTGGGTTCAATTTCCACACTGTGGTTGATAAATTTGATCTGACACGACAAGGAAGGAATTTTGCAGCAACAGAAGTTCTCTCATTCAGTTAAATTGTTAAACCAAGGTTCAGATTAGGCATTAAAATATTGTGAATTATTTGATAGGATGGTGGTTAGGTCAATTATTCTCTCAATAGATATCACCCAAATACTTTTTCTTAACCCATCATTAATTTCACTGCTTTTATGGGCAAAATGTCGGCTCTGTGCACAATTACATTATTGTGTGATTTTATGCCTACATCCATGAGTCTGGGCTAAAAAGAGATCCATTGAGGAGAAGGCAAGATCAAGAACTGTCTTCAGGCTTGGCCTTCTTTATAATACTATTTATTGCATGTGGAGATTAATTAAATTTAGAGATATACCAGATTCTAATTATGTTTTACATTATTGTAAAACTATTCCATTAACTCTATTATTTAATGCTAGGCGGTCTACTCATACTTTTTAGAACATGTTTCTGGTATTCACAAAGCTTCTGCCTAGTAAATCGTGTGTTTCTTGCTTCTCTCTAAATTCTGCCCATACTGTGCTATTTATACCCAATGAGGAAAAGCTCCATGACATCACTGCAAGGTCGCTCCAGGGTTCCTCTGATGCTACCTGGCCCACTGTGCTTCTCCATCACCACTTTCTGTCTCCTGCCATTAAGCCAATTTTGTAGCCAATTGGCAAACTCTCCCTGAATCCCATGTGATCCAACTTTACTAATTAGCCTACCATGCAGAACTCTGTCAAAGGCTTTCCTAAAATCCGAGTAAACTACGTCTACTGCTCTGCCCTCATCAATCTTCTTGGTTACTTCCTCAAAAACATCATACTGACCATCTTTAATCATTTCTTGCCCCTCCAAATGCACATAACCCTATCTCTCAGAATCACCCACCACTGAAGTCTGTCTCACAGGTCAATAGTTCCTAGACTTCTCCTTACATCCCTTCTTAAACGAAGGCACAACACCAGCCACTCTCCAGTCATCCAGCACCTCACCTGTAGTTATAGATGGTAGCAAATATTTCTACAAAGCCCACAATTTCTTCCCCAAGTTCCCACAATGTCCTGCGTCCTTACTGTGCTGAGCGAGTTGCTATGATAAAGATGGGACAGTTGTCTGAAAGGGATAAACAATCTGGGATCCTGCTTTCTGTGTGAATGCAAAAAGACCCAGAAAATGTTGCAAACACACAGCAGATCTAGCAGAGTCTTTATAGAACACAAATCAGCAAATGTTTCAGCTTGTGCAGACATAATGAACTAAATGATAAGTCTGAAGCTGGATGAACACAGCAGGCCAAGCAGCATCTCAGGAGCACAAAAGCTTACATTTTGGGCCGAGACCCTTCATCATAGAAGGGGATGGGGAGAGAGCTCTGGAATAAATAGGGAGAGAGGGGGAGGCGGACCGAACATGGAGAGAAAAGAAGATAGGTGGAGAGGAGAGTATAGGTGGGGAGGTGGGGAGGGGATAGGTCAGTCCAGGGAGGATGGACAGGTCAAGGAGGTGGGATGAGGTTAGTAGGTAGGAAATGGAGGTGCAGCTTGAGGAGGGAGGAAGGGATAGGTGAGAGGAAGAACAGGTTAGGGAGGTGGAGGCAGGCTGGGCTGGTTTTGGGATGCAGTGGGGGGAGGAGATGAGCTGGGCTGGTTTTGGGATGCAGTGGGGGAAGGGGAGATTTTGAAGCTTGTGAAGTCCACATTGATACCGTTGGGCTGCAGGGTTCCCAAGCGGAATATGAGTTGCTGTTCCTGCAACCTTCGGGTGGTATCGTTGTGGCACTGCAGGAGGCCCATGATGGACATATTGTCTGAGGAATTGGAGGGAGAGTTAAAATAGTTCGCAACTGGGAGGTGCAGTTGTTTACTGCGAACCGAGCGGAGGTGTTCTGCAAAGCGGTCCCCAAGCCTCCGCTTGGTTTCCCCAATGTAGAGGAAGCCACACCAGGTACAGTGGATACAGTATACCACATTGGCAGATGTGCAGGTGAACATCTGCTTAATATGGAAAGTCATCTTGGGGCCTGGGATGGGGGTGAGGGAGGAGGTGTGGGAGCAGGTGTAGCACTTCCTGCGGTTGCAGGGGAAGGTGCCGGGTGTGGTGGGGTTGGAGGGGAGTGTGGAGCAGACAAGGGAGTCACCGAGAGAGTGGTCTCTCCAAAAGGCAGACAAGGGTGGGGATGGAAAAATAGCTTGGGTGGGGGTGTTGGATTGTAGATGGCGGAAGTGTCGGAGGATAATGCGTTGTATCCGGAGGTTGGTGGGGTGGTATGTGAGAACGAGGGGGATCCTCTTGGGGCGGTTGTGGTGGGGGCAGGGTGTGAGGGATGTGTTGCGGGAAATGTGGGAGACGTGGTCAAGGACGTTCTCAACCACTGCGGAGGGAAAGGTGCGGTCCTTGAAGAACGTGGACATCTGGGATGTGCGGGAGTGGAATGCCTCATCCTGGGAGCAGATGTGGCAGAGGTGGAGGAATTGGGAATAGGGGGTGGAATTTTTGCAGGAGGGTGGGTGGGAGGAGGTGTATTCTAGGTAGCTGTGGGAGTCAGTGGGCTTGAAATGGACATCAGTTTCTAGCTGGTTACCTGAGATGGAGACTGAGAGGTCCAGGAAGGTGAGGGATGTGTTGGAGATGGCCCAGGTGAACTTGAGGCTGGAGTGGAATGTGTTGGTGAAGTGGATGAACTGTTCGAGCTCCTCTGGGGAGCCGATACAGTCATCAATGTAACGGAGAAAGAGGTGGGGTTTGGGGCCTGTGTAGGTGCGGAAGGGGGACTGTTCCACGTAACCTACAAAGAGGCAGGCTAGGCTTGGGCCCATGCAGGTACCCATGAGCTAAATGATTCCTTTTGCATTGTAACAATTCTGTGACCATCTGAAATAGGGAATAGTATAGACAAAAAACATGCAAAAGGAACAGAACAAAGGAAAGATAACAATAGCAAGAAAGATATTCAGTCATAGTACTGGAATATGGAAACATGACTCTGCTGAGGTGCTCCTGCAGCTGTAAAACCTGGCCACATAAATCCTGCAAGAAAAAGAAACGACAATTTTTGTTTTAAATTCAGAAGTTAGAGAATTCACCTTTTTGATGTTTTTCTTATTGTATGTAATTTTTGACTACATAGCATAGTAGATCAGAGACAAAGATACAAATTCACCTCTTTAACATTATCCAAATCTCTTGCCTAATACCACTGCAAACACTGAATGCATTTTCTTCCATTTATGGTTGAAAGTCTGTAAGCTGTATGCAACATGTGGGAGGGACTGTGGTTTCCTTCTGCATGAACACTGTTCCCACTGACAACAATCATTACAGAAATCAAAGTAATGAACCTCTGACACAACTCATTGGCAGGACTCTCCCAGACTGTTAAAGACATACTATGACATACTGACTGCATTCCTCACATTCCAAACCTGGTGCAGCTGGGAATCATAGCTTCTAAGTCCTCAGTTAAGCCTTGTCATTGGTTGTGATATAACCCTCAAAGTTCTTTCAGTTATGTACAATTTTCCCTTTTTAGGGCAGGGAGCAGCTGGAACGGGTTGGGCCTTAGTGTGGGATGGGAGGACTAGTAAAAGCACTGCTTTTTAGTCATTTGGCAAAAGATCCAGTGATTCATGCTAGGTTTCATGGGGAAATATAACTCATGCTCTCCACATACTCTGACAATTAATTTAATCTGTTAATTCACACTAGAACTGGTAACATATGCACAATGAGACCAAATTAATATTAAGATGAACTGATATCAGATCCAAATCAGGACTTAGGTTTAGAAATTTAGTGTTTGATACTTAACATGGTTGTTTGAGGTCCTTCATTGTTTGCCAGCAATGGCTCAGTGAGTTCCAATCTTGCCACTTGAGTCAGAAGTTGAAATTTTGACTCCTACTTGCTGAGCACATAGGCTGATGATTACAACTTCCAAAAAATCAAGGACTATTCCTTGTTTACGCTGTACCTTCAGGATGAAAGTTTTGTGGTGGATCTTATACTAAGGGAATGTAATTTTGTGGCTGGGATCCTTTTCCTCTGAAGGGGAAGATCTCTGCAAACATGAATGTAAAGATAATAGTTACTGAATAACTGGAAATCTTCTGAGCTGCTGACAAAGACAGTGAGCTCAATTTTCCACATTTTTGGAAAAGTGTCTTTTTGAGTGAGATTCGTGACACTTGGTCTGCCATGGCTTACGTTGACTTTTCTCAAGCAATCTTCCACTCTTTATCTTATTAATTATGTAACTAGCCTGTTCGGCACCTGTGACTTGGAATTGTGCCAAAGGAAATGCAGACTTGACTGCCATTGCTAGGCTTTTGCAATGTTTGTGCATTGGCACTGTGTTTAAACACCAGCACTTCAAGATTTGGCCTTCAAGTCGTGATGCTCCAGCCTTATTCCTGAGAGAGTGGCCTTGAAAAGTCAGTTAGCTCCCTGCTTTGGGGAAAAGGATAAGGATCTGGACGTGCTGGTGGATGGACTGGTGGGAAGCAAAGCCATCCTTTTTCTTGCTGATTGGCAAATGAGGCTGTGCCACCAGACACAGCCATTCTGGAATGAGATGGTGCTCTGGTTCAGTGTCCAACAGCGCTCAAGTCCAGTCGGGCCAGGGTTATCATACATAAATCACGGTCAGGAAAGTGGCCACTCCTACTGTGTTTGGATCAAGGGTGGAGCCACTATGCTCAGGTCAGGGGCAGGGAGGGGGCCATTCCAATTGTGCTTAGATTAGGGACAATACCACCATGTTTGGTTAGGGACTGGGGCCCACACCATTAGGAACTCCAGGACACGTTATTTCCATCCCTGGTCCCAATGCAGGAAGAAAACAAATGATATCCTGTGTTCTGCAAGGATACGTGCCACCATCTTCTCTCTGCTGCCTCACACTCACAGGGCCACCGCTCACTACTGCATGCAGCATATCCACTCATCAGCTCTCAGCTACCTCATCCCCAAATTACTAACTCTTCCTTTCTTTGTGCATCCTAATCATTCACTGGGGGCATCTGTTCTGTCCTGCATCACCACTAATGCCTCTGCACTTCCATCATAATCAATCTTTGTCCTGAATAATTGCAGGACATAATGTCTCTTAACTGGGCCAAGAGGACAAAGGTTGATGGTGGGGTGGTGGATATTAACGCCCTCACTCCATACAAGGAGATGATGCTAGATCTGGTCAGAGAAGAGCATAAGTGCTCGTGTGGAGATGCAGAGACCAACACAAGCAACAAACACAGTGAGCTTCATTGTGCTTTACTGCATAACACTTTGAAAAAAAAATGCAGATATAATAAGTGTACAATTAGATGGATAGTTAGCAGCAGATATGTTAAAAGATTGCAGAAACAACTGGGCCTACATGTACTTTGGACTGAGCAGGAACTGCTTGGGTAACTAATAGAAAAATTACACAATGAAAGGAAGTCCAAACTCAGTTCATTCATCCTGCAAGTGGTTTTCCGTTGGGTTCTGTCTGAAATTTCATGATACATTGCTCTGTCAAGCTGTCTTGGATGTTCCTCCTGATTCTCATTTGCATCCTTGAAAATTTCAGTCAATCTCCCATTTTCTCTGTATCCTAGATATTTCCACTTTGTCAGCTCCAACTGTGAAGGGCCACAGTGATGGCACACTCTTTTGGAAGGGTGCAGGCATGAAGCTTCCTTGTAGGAGACCTATAGTCTGTTCCACTATGATCCTGGTAAAAGCATGGGCAGCCTCATCTCTCCATATAGTCCAGTTTGAGGGTTTTGTCAATGTGTTGTTAGTCCCGTTTGGCCTAAGGAATTTGAAAGGAAACAGAAACCTGTGTGTTCTCCATAATCTACACATCATGACAGCTCCCAGGATATCTGGCGGACACCTCTAAACCCTAACATCTATGATCATAGATAAGTGAAATGATGTAACTTGCAACCATACTAAAAAGTTTAGAAATTCAGTCATTTCATAGGATCTTTTATCAATCTGTGTGTTCTGGCTGCAACTTTTAAAACTCAAGGGCTCCAAGTTATAGATGAGATACCATCAATTACAAATTCCTATATGTAATTTCAAATGTGGATCTGATGTTTCCAGCTAGAAATGGTTCACAACTGGGACGTGTAGTTGTTTAGTGCGAACTGAGCGTAGGTGTTCCTATTTCAACTCCCGCTCCCATTCCTCAGACGAAATGTCCACCCTGGGCCTCCTGCAGTGCCACTACGATGCCACTCAAAAGTTGCAGGAACAGCACCTCATACTCTGCTTAGGAACCCTGCAGCCCAATGGCATCAATGTGGATTTCACAAGCTTCAAAATCTTCCCTCCCCTGAATGCATCCCAAAACCAGCCCAGCTTGTCCCTGTTTCCCTAACCTGTTCTTCCTCCTACCTATCCCCTCCTCCCACCTCAAGTCCCACCTCCATCTCCTACCTACTAACCTCATCCCGCCCCCTCGACCTGTCCATTCTCCCTGGACTGAACTATCCCCTCCCTAACTCCCCAACCTACACTCACCTTTACTGCCTCCATCCCTGCCTCTTTGACCTGTCTGTCCCCTCTCCGCCTATCTTCTCCTGTATCCATCTTCTTTCCACCTCCCCCTCTCTCCCTACTTATTTCAGAATCCCCTTTCCCTCCCCCATTTCTGAAGAAGGGTCTAGGCCTGAAATGTCAGCTTTCCTGCTCCTCTGATGCTGCTTGGCCTGCTGTGTTCATCCAGCTGTACACCTTGTTATCTCAGATTCTCCAGCAACTCCTATTATCTCTGAAACAACTTGGGTGGCTATTTATTGTAGGGAGGCAGCAGAATTATACCAATGTCATTGATATAGTAATCCAGAGGCTCATGCTCTGGAGCTGCGGGTTCAAATCCTGCTGTGGCAGGTGATGAAATTTAAATTTTAGTAGCTGTGGCCATGAAACTACCAGTGATTGCTATAAAAACACATCTAGTTGACTAAACTCTTGTAGGATCAATAATAGGCCATTTAGCACAATAGGCCTGGCCTGCCATTCAATACAATCATCAACATTTCAATGCCTTTTACTCATCCCATGCCCACAACCCTATTTCCATTGGTCATGCTCAAAGACTGAATTTCAACAGACGTCTGTACTGGAGAATTCCAAAGGGTCTGTGTAAAATAATTCCTCATCATCTTGAACTTAAGCCCTTTGTTTTTAATTTGCTCCCCCCATCCCAGTTCTAGACTCTCCAACCAAGGGAAACATCTACCCTATCTATCCTTTTAAGTATTTTGTAACTTTCAACGAGATCACCCCTCATAATTCAAAGCTGTAGAGAATACAGGATCAGTTTGCCCAATCTCTCTTTATAGGTCAGTCCCAGTGTCCTGGGATGAACCTTTGCTGCTCTCCCTCAATGACAATAATATATTCTCTGAGATAAGGAGACCGAGGCTGCACACAGTATTCCAGATGAGTTCTAACCGAGCTCCTATACAGCTGAAGTAAGATTTCACTATTTCTGTACTCAAATCCTCTTGCAATAAAGGTTACCATGCCCTTCGTAATAGCTTGCTGCATGTTAGCCTTCAACTACTTATCAACAAGGACCACCCACGTCCTTTTGTACATCAACAAAGGAAATCAGTTGTCCTTACTTGGTCTGGCTGACATGTAACTGCAGACCCATGGAAATGTGGTGACTCTTTACTATTCTCTGACCTATTCGTTGGCCTTGCCTACCTCCCCTAAAAGAATATAGAAAAAAAATCAATTCAGAGCATAACCTACTTGCTTGCTGGCTCAGACTGTACACCTGCCAGCTAGAATAACTGGACAGCAACTGAAGAATTGATTACCTCTCTAAGTGTTTTAATATGATGGTTTCTCCTCCAGTTGCCATCCAGTTTCCTTCAGGTTAGGCCAAGAATTCACCCTTGCCCCCTTTTCTTTCTAATCAACATGTTCCTCACCAACAGCATTGTTTATAGACATGGATTCAAGCTTGCTAGTTTGTTCTCTTCCTTGAATCGTGACCATCTCCATTCTATTAGAATATCTGGCCCACTCAAAAACCTTGGAAGATCCAGAATTTTCTCCAGGTGAACAGCTGAGAGATCAAATCTATTGATTTTGTCCTCATCATCCCCTTCCCTGACAGCTGACTCAGGCTGAAACATTCTGTTTGACACAGAGTTGAGCTTGAAGCTAAAACTCTTACCAATCTTCATCAGCTATAGGCTCAATTTCTTCAATGTTTCACTTGACGATTTCCCAGATGCCACCTTTCATAAACTCCAAATTATGTGGTCCAGCTCTAGTGGCACAGCTTTCAAATCCTTGGTTCTATTTCTGGAACTCCCTCCCTAAAAACCTTCAACTTTCTATCCCTCTTCCTGTTTTTAAAAGCCTTCTCAAATTACATATCCTCAATCAAGAACTCAGTTACCCGCCATAAGCAGCAATGTCAACTTGTATCTATTTAGTGCCACCAACGTAATAGATGCTTACATGAGCATTATAAAACAAAATATGGCAATGAGCTTGGTACCTAAGGAGATACGGAGTCTTGTAGTCAAATGTCCAGTCAAAGCAGTAATTTTTATACAATGTTTGAAAGGAGGAAAGTGAGGTCGAGGTTGGAATTCCAAGATTTAGGGGCATGGCAACTGAAGACACCGCTAGTGAAACAAATAAAATTGCGATGCTTACACTGAATACAAAGATTTTGGAGAGTTCTGGAGCTGATGAAAGGTTACGGAGAAGGAGAAATGCAACTATGAAGGGATTTGAAAATAAGAATGAGGATTTTAAAGTCAAGGCATTGCTTGACAGGAGTCAGTGTAGATTAACAAGTAAAGGGGTGATCTAGTTGCAAAGACCTGGCATTCAAATCTGTACTCATTCATCATGTTAAAGATTAAGCACATCTGTTTCTAAAAAAATGCAGCCCAAGCTGACTTACTCTACTTAGCATTGAGAGGGCAAGGAAAACTACAGCAGCCTGTTTTGAGCCTCTCCCCAACTTCTCAAGATATGCCAGTTCACCATAAAACTTGCATCTTCTTAATAGTCTGATCCTGGTTTCCGTAACTGTTTTTACAGATTAACCTGATCAGTTTTGAATTACTCAGGCTCAGTCTGATAGTTAGCAGGATATAGTGAAATATATCAGTATCATTGAGCTTGGGGGTAAGTGAAAAAAAATCCAGTCACTGAATTTGATTCTAACCATTACCAGTTTCACAAGATGCACTACAGCAACTTTGACAGCACCTTCCAAATCATTGAGGTCTACTGCTCAGAAAGACAAGTGCAACAGGAGCATTGTACACCATCACTTGCAAGTTCCCTTCCAAGCCTGACTGGGAACAACTTTGTCATTCCTACACTGAGGCTGGAAGCTGGAACTCCCTTCTTATCAGCATCTTACGACAGCAGTTAAAAGAAGCCAGCTCACCACCATCTCCTCAATGGTAATTAGAATGGGCAATAAATGCTGGTCTAGTCAATGACATCCACATCCCTGAGAACAAACAAATAAATGTCACTGATGTGAGGACAGATTTGGTGATGCTGCTCCCAGTTTAAACACCTCTCCATCATTCACTGACTAAGCATGGAAATAAATTTCCAAGATATATTAGAAAGGCTGCTTACACCATAAAATTTTAGACCTGAAGCAACCCTGCCATTGAGACAGGAAAAAAGCAGACATTAGTGGGGCAAAATCAATAACTCACAGCAGAAGTCACCCAAATTTTCATGGAGCTTCTTCAGTCAACAGAATTCTTCATGAAACTCACATTTAGGTCAGAGCAGGTAAGCATAATAGACTTCCCTCCCCAAAAGACATTAGTGAAACAGATGCATTTTATAACAATGGTAGTGGTTACACAGTTGTCATTAAGCTGGGTTTTTGTTACATATCTTTGAATTCAAATATTGCCCATTTCCATGGTGGGATTCAAACTTATGTCTCCAGGATATTAACTTGGGCTCTAGATTTATTAGTTCACAGACATTATCATTATATTGCTGCTTTCCCAGAACACCTCAAATGTTACTGAGCTCATTGTCAGGATGTAGGTTTGGGTGTTATAATTAGATTTAACTGTTAGGCTTATGACAAGAAAAGCAACCAAGGCTGCTTTTACTGAATGCCATTCAGCAGCTAAGATGGGAAATGAATATAAGTAATGTTCAAGTAAAGCAAGCCGAGGCTGCAGTCATCTCAATTTGCTAATATTCGTTACAAAGTTTTGTGTAAACAGGGGTGAGTAACATTCATGAACCTGTACCTGCAAAGGGGATGAGGAAAGAAAACTACAAGAGGTCTAGAAACAATACAGGTGAGCAGTTCTAAATTCAGTCATTTCAAAAACAAAAGAAAGCACTAAACAAACAATGCACTAGATATCAAACAAACACTAAACATTTCCCACTGGAATTCTAAGAAGTGCATGTGAAAAGACACACCAAATTCAAGGAATTTGTAAGCTAAATCTCAAAGTCTTCCTCACTCTCCAGCCTCACTAACCTGAAATTTCTATCTGTCTTTCTCAACATCCTGACATCACATTGGGAAGACATTGGCAGACCCTATGGATAAATTATGATATCAGACCTGCAGAAATACTGTTGACTCTAAACAGCTCTCTTGGCAATTATGGATGGGCAATTCATTTTGACCTAGTTAGCAATACCAATATTGCATGAAAAAATTCCATGTAAAAAATTGCTGGAGTATTTCAGCTTTTGACTCAACTAAATAAAAGAACTTGCACTTATATTTGGATGAATTTGGAGAGGTTTTGTTGAACCGATTTTTTAATACATCAAGTCAACAGGACATGAGCCTCCTCAATCCATCCGCATGTAACCCAATTTTCAGATCCTTTTATTCTTTTGTTCCTCTCCGTCTATGCTATTCATCCCTACTGCTTCAATGTCATAGCAAGTTCCACATTTTACACAGACTCTTTTGCTTGAATTCATTAGATTGGATTCACTAACAACTAATTTATACTCAGTTATTTAGTGGTGTAGAACTTGAGTTTTATTGAAAAAAATACAGATTTTGTTGAAGCTTTTCATCTTGCATTCAAGATAATTCTCAAGAAATACCAAATGTAAAGGGATAACTACCTTGTTCTTATTTGTTCAGGGGATGAAGGGAGTGCTGGCTAGACAACATTTATTGCCCATAGGGCAGTCAAGAATCAACCACATTGATGTGGGCCTGGAGTCATATGTAGGTCAGACCAAGCAAGGATGGCAGTTTCCATCCCTAGAGGACATTAGTGAACAAGATGGGTTTTTCCAAATATCAACTCATGGTCATCTTTAGATTGTTAATTCCAGACAATTTATTGAATTAAAATCCTATCCAGCCATGGCAGGTCTCCACCATTCCCCCAGATCTCCCTCTCACTGAGGGCAAATGGTCAGTCCTCAGTTAAGGGCTCACCTTTGTCCCCCTCCATCCTAACATCAATGAATACAACTCACACTTGGACGTTGGACAGTTTTTCTACTGCCTCTGCCTCCACACTTACTTCTTTAATCATGAGCCCAATCCTCCCTCTACTGACCCCTTCTCCTGCCTCCAACACACCCTGTCTTCCTGGACACCGCCCCAAGGCCTCCTACCCTCCCTTGACCTCTTCATCTCCAACTGCCATTGAGACATCAATCGCCTCAACCTCTCCATCCCCTCACCCACTCCAACCTCTCCACCACAGAACATGCAGCCCTCTGCTCTCTCCGCTCCAATCCCAACCTCACCACAAAACCCGCGGACAATGGAGGCGCAGTTGTAGTTTGGCGCACTGACCTCTACGTCACCGAGGCCAGGCGCCAACTCTCCGACACCTCCTCTTACCACCCACTGGATCGTGATCCCACCCCCGACCACCAAAACATCATCTCCCAAACCATCCACAATCGCACCACCTCAGGTGACCTCCCACACACAGCCTCCAACCTCATCGTTCCCCAACCCTGCGCTGCCCATTTCTATCTCCTTCCCAAAATCCACAAACCTGACTGCCCTGGTCAACCCATTGCCTCTGCCTGCTCCTGCCCCACCAAACTCATCTCCACTTATCTCGACTCCATTTTCTCCCCCTTGGTTCAGGAACTCCCCACCTATGTCTGTAACACCACCCACACCCTCCAAAGCTTCTGATTCCCTGGTCCCCAACACCTCATCTTTACTATAGTTGTCCAGTCCCTGTACACTTGCATTCCCCATGCAGTTGGCCTAAAGGCCCTCCACTTCTTTCTGTCCCTCAGGCTCAACCAGTCCCCATCCAGTGACATCCTCATCTGCTTAGTTGAACTCGCCCTCATCGTTAACAACTTCTCCTTCAATTCCTTCCACATCTGACAGGCAAAGGGGGTGGCCATGGGTACCCACATGGGCCCAAGCTATGCCTGCCTCTTTGTAGGTTACGTGGAACAATCCCTCTGATGACTGTATCGGCCCCGCCTTGTGCTCCCACAAGGAGCTTGAACAGTTCATCCACTTCACTAACACCTTCCACCCCAACTTTAAGTTCACCTGGACTATCTTTGATACCTCTCTCTCCTTCCTGGACCTCTTTGTTTCCATCTCTGGCAAGCACCTGGAAACCGATATCCATTTCAAGCCCACCGACTCCCACAACTACTGAGAATACACCTCCTCCAACCCACCTTCCTGCAAAAAGGCCACCTCCTATTCCCAATTCCTTCACCTCCGCCACATCTGCTCCAAAGATTAGGCATTCCACTCTCGTACATCCCAGATGTCCTCATTTTTCAAGGACTGCAACTTCCCCTCCACAGTGGTCGAAAAGCCCTCGACTGTGCCTCTCACATTTCCTGCAACTCAACCCTCACACCCCATCCCCACAATAACAACCAAAACAGAATCCCCCTCATCCTCACGTACCACCCCACCAACCTCCGGAATCAACGTATCATCCTCCAACATTTCCGCCATCTGCAATCTGACCCCACCACCAAAGACATTTTTCCCTCCCCACCCTTATCTGCTTTCTGGAGGGACCACTCTCTCCGTGACTCCCTTGTCCACTTCACACTCCCCTCCAACCCCACCACCCCTGGGACTTGCAGCTGCAGGAAGTGCTACACCTGCCCCTATACTTCCTCTCTCACCCCCATCCCAGGCCCTAAGAAGACCTTCCACATCAAACAGATGCTCACCTGCACATCTGCTAATGTGGTATACTGTATCCGCTGTTCCCGTTGTGGCCTCCTCTACATGGGGAAACCAAGTGGAGGCTTAGGGACCGCCTTGTGGAACACCTCTGCTCGGTTCACAACAAACGACTGCACCTCCCAGTCGTGAACCATTTCAACTTCCCCTCCCACCCCTTAGACAACATGTCCATACTGGGCCTCCTGCAGCGCCACAACAATGCGACCCGAAAGATGCAGGAACAGTATCTCATATTCCGCCTGGGGACCCTGCAGCCCAATGGTATCAATGTGGACTTCACAAGCTTCAAAATCTCCCCTCCCTGGACTGAATACCAAAACCAGGCCAGCTCATACCCACCTCCCTGTCCTCCCACCTATCCCCTCCTCCCAACTCAAGCCCCACCCCCATCTCCTAGCTACTAACCTCATCCCACCTCCTTGACCTGTCCGTCCTCCCTGGACTGACCTATCTCCTCCCTAACTCCCCACCTACACCCACTTTTACAGGCTCCAACCCCACCTCCTTGACTTGCCTGTCTCTCTCCATCTATCTTCACCTTTATCCATCTTCTATCCACCTCCCCCTCTCTTCCTATTTATTTCAGAATCCCTTTTCCCTCCCCCATTTCTGAAGAAGAGTCTACACCCGAAGCGTCAGCTTTCCTGCTTCTCTGATGCTGCTTGGCCTGCGGTGGTCATCCAGCTCTACCCCTGTTATCCACCATCTACTGTGAAGCAATTTGAAACTGGGTCCCAGAATTTTATCTGGGTCTCTGGATTAACAGTCCAACAATAATACCACTAGGCCATCACATCCCCTGAGATAGCACTGCTGTATGGTTGGCAGGTGCTCTCTGTAGCATTGGTGTCGTGGAGAATGCATCTGTTAGATGATGACTGCCATTTAACTGGAAAGCTTAAAATATAATTACTTATTACCTCTAAAAATGACATTGTTTTCTCTACCTCACACGTAGGCCAGAGCAGGTAAGGACAGCAGATTTCCTTCTGTTTTAGACACGGTTACAATTACACTAACGTTTTATTAAAATCAACTTTGTCAAGGTGTGATTAAAATTGATCTGGGGTTGTGGATAACCAGTCCAGTGACATTACCACTACACCACTGCCTCCCTATCTGGCTTCTTAATTCTCCCTACCATAATACAACACCACACTTCTTTTTATCCATTCTTGGAACGTGAATATTGCTATGACAGTTTTAATTGTCCATCCCTAATTGCCTTTAACAAGATAATGGTGGGCCACTTTCCTAAAATGTTTTAACTGTGGTGTTAACACACCCACAGTGTTATTGGGGAGTTCAAGAATTTTGACTCAGAATTTTTATTGTAGTATAAATATAAAAGTCAATACATATATTTACGTGTAATTCTAAGTCAGAAGGTTGTGGGTTCATATGAAGAAATAAGCTAGGAGTAGTAGACCATTTGACCAAATGAGCCTGTACCACCATTTGATAAGATTATGGTTGATCTGATTGTGGCCTCGACTTTCTTGCTTAACCCTAACGCTCTGCCAGATTGTATACATAGAGCACATAATTCTGGATGATACTTCAGGTGTTGAGGGAATGCTGAAGTGTTGGCAATTCCAGACTAAATTTCAGATTTAATATTAAGTTGTCATTGTCGCCCCTCTCAGATGTTAAAGAACAAGAGAAATCAGTTCTTCTACCATCTGATCAGTAGTCTGACCAAATCTTTTAAGGGTTGTCATGATTGGAGTATGAGGCCTGCAAGTTAAAAGCACCAACACACACAATGCAAATGAAAAATAAAAGTTGTATCTTTTCATGTTGAATATTAGGTTTCAGTTTGGAGAGAATAAACTCATGTCACAAATGTCTGTTATCTGTTTGTGCAAAGCATCTCCTTATTCTAACCACATCCTGCTCAGCTCAGCACAGTACTGTGGTCTGACCCAGCATTTTGCAAGTTGAGATACAACATGTGTTGCAATAAAACTTTCAAGCAGAGGCCTTTTCTCATTCCTCTTGAACACATAAGCTTTTTGGCAAGGAATTCCAGCTGATGAGAAATGTGTACTTAATAGAAAGCAGCATCCGATTTTTTTTCTTCCCACATCTCCTTAGGAAGGTTTCCAAAAAAACAAAAATAAATCATGCTTGTTTTGTAAATGAATTGTTAATGTGGAAGTTAATGGAGGTGGATTGGAGCTGTTTCCTTTGTCATCATTTAGGTTTCAACACATCAGATTTAGTAGTCTGTAACAAATTGGTGAAGCAATACGGTGTTATCAATGCATAGCACATTGGAATTGGAAAGCACATATAGCCCCAAAGATTGGAGGGAAACGGGGTTCTTCTGCCGATCTTCAGTCCTCTCACATATCATTGTGGGAGAGTCCCATGGGTGAGTGTGGAAGGTGCCATCATTGCTAGTTTGCCATTCTGTTGGCTCAAATTCACATCCCTGATAAATCAGTTGGAAAGGCCAATGTGTATCTAAGCCACACAGCTCAGAAAGCATCAAGTTTGATGCTGTTCCTTTTTCACCCATGGTTGCAGTAAATGAAGAATAACTTACTTAAGGGTCCCCAGCTACAGCAGGAAATCAAACCACCCAGAATTCAACCTGCTGGTTGTGATCCAACACTGATTGGATGATGTAGTCACGGCTACTATACTTGACCAACCTGAAAGCATTTATTGATTCATCTTTTCGATAAGGTTATGGGTCAAGTGCTTCAAAATGGACTACAGCAGATAGGTGCTTGATAACTGAAACAGACACAACAGGCTAAGGAATCTCTTTCTGTGCCAAAAAATCCAATGGCTGTACTGCTAGGCATCCTGCATTCACGGAACCCAGCCATAATTGAGGTCAATGCCTTCAAGGGAGGAGAGAGGAGAAAGTGAGCCAACTCCAAGATTTAAGTCATGGTAGCAAGATGTGTACAAGCAAATGCGTACAAGTTCCCAATGCAGAAGTCCAGCTCATGAGAAATTTGAATATGTCTCCAGCAAGAGATCCAATCAACTGTACTTGAAGAAATGTCTTTGTAGAAATTCAAATCTTCCCTGTTGAAGGAAAAGAAATGGGGTGACAGTTCAGATAGATCCTATTTACTCCCTACTTTCAATAATGCTTGATTTTGGTTGTGGTGCTTAAAACTCCTGATGAGAAACTCATTTAAAAATACAAACCAGGGTCCCACATTGTATGTGGTACCCCAATAATTTTTTAACTCCTTCCTGAAAGTGATGCCAACCATAGCTAACCCTCCGTGTACAGCTTTGGGCAAACAGTGAGATCCTCTAAGTTAAGCTAAAGAACCTTAACTCCTAGCAGTGTGAACACCACCTTGCCAGCCCATGGGAATTCCAGATCTCTGCTGCTCTACTACCCCATCAGCAACTACAAAATATTCAACCCTGAACTTATTTCACTACTGGTAGCTTATCCAGGCATCAGTGATTTATCTCTGGCTTAACCAAGTTATGCTCCCCTCTCTCAATCCTGACTCCTCCTCGTTCACTTTCGTTACTTCTCCCTTGAAATGAATGATTCAGCTGTTAAATGGCAGCATTCAGCTGTGAAGTATTATGTTAAAAATAGTCTGCCTTCTTTTATACATGAAACAATGGTAAGGCCTTGCTGCTTTGGAACAGAGGGACCTAAGGGTGTAAGTACATAATTCTTTGAAGTTTGTCTTACATATAGACAGGGTGATTAAAAGGCATTTGGCATGCTTGCCTTCATTGCTCAGTCCTTTGAGTATAGGATTTGGGAAGTCATGTTGAGGTTGTACAGGCCATTAGTGAGGCTTCTTCTCGAATGCTGTGTCCAGTTTTGGTCACCCAGTTATATGAAGGATATTATTAAGTTAGAAAGGGTTCAGAAGAGATTTACCAGAATGTTGCCAAAGTCTGGAAAGTCTGAGTCATAAACAAAGGCTAGACAGGCTGGGACTTCTTTCACCGGAGCGTAGGAGATTGAGAGGCGATCTGATGGAAGTTTATAAAATAATGAAATAGAGTTAGTGGTAGTTGTCTTTCCCCTAGGATGGGGGATTTCAAGACTAGGGGGCACAGTTTTAAGGTGAGAGGAGAGACATTTTAAAAAAAGACACAAGGAGCAACTTTTTTTACACAAAGGGTGATTCATATGGGCAATGAACTTCCTGAGGAAGTAGTCGATGTTGGTACAATTACAACGTATAACAGGCATTTGGATAGATACATGAGTAAGTTTGGAGGGATGTGGTCCAGGAGCAGAAGGTGGGACTATATTAGTTTGGGATTATGTTCAGCATGGACTGGTTGGACCGAAGGGTTAGTTTCAGTTCTGTATGATTCAATGACAGTTATCTTTATGTTAATAGTTGGTCATGCTCAATCTAAACTTATACAAATTGAAAGCATATTTTCTGCAAACTGAAAAAAATCAGGATTAAGATCACCATATTTTAAATTGCAGGCCAAAAGGATTAGGAAAGAAAAGACTTAGTATTGATATCCTCAATTTGCAGATGGAGAAGGTAAATGCAATGTGATTATAATGAAACCTGGTGTGCAATCTTCATCCATGTTTATGTGCCAAAATCAGAAGACACATCAAATAATGCATTCACTTAAATAGTAGTTACATTTTACTCAGCATCCAACAAAGATTTTTGTAAGATATTAACATCCTTTATTGACAAGTTCCCTCCAAGATTGAATATTGGCTATCAAAGGTCAAACTGCTGAAGCTACCATATATTACTTAATTCAACAGATGATGTGGGATGATGTCTAACAAGTTAGTATGGTATAGAAAGGATAGACTGGGTTTGATTAAGAAGGGTGAAGCAGAGGCTTGTGTGAAGCATAAACCCATTAGGTTGAATGACGTTGTTTTCTATTCCACAAATATACTTCATTCATAAAATACCTAAAAATATATTCCAAGGCATTTTTAAATTGAACATTGCAACAAGTGCAGTAATACTGAACACATTGCAATCTTAGACCGCTCAATAAAAATGCAATCTGTGTCATTTACTATATGCATTCAATGACCTGTCCATCTTCTCTCCACCTATCTGCTCCTCTATCCACCTTCTATCATCGCCTCCCTCTCTCACTATTTATTTCTGAGCCCCCTTGCCTTTTCCCATTTCTGAAGAAGGGTTCAGACCCAGAATGTCAGCTTTCCTGATCCTCTGATGCTGCCTGGCCTGCTGCGTTCATCCAGCTCTCCACCTTATTATCTCAGATTCCAGCATCAGCAGCTCCTACTATCTCTCAGCCAGAACGAGCTGTCTTTCACAGAACTGCTGATCCTCCAACAGTAGATGATGCTTGTCTCAGTGTAGATCCTGGGAATTGCCTGTAGAATATAAAATCTTACTCTGTTGAGCTGTTCAGGCCAAATCAAGAACAGAAAATACTGCATCTTTCCAGACCTTCTTTACAAAAGCACATTTCAAGATTTGTATGGCAGTCTCTTCACTGCCATGGCCAAAGGTTGCATACAATAGCAGAGAATGTGCATGTGCATGAATTTTCTGAGTGTGTGTCCTTCTCACCATCAGCCATGTTACGTATTGATGCTTGTTTAAAAGTTCTGCTAAATAACTGTGTTTTTCATGCCTGGAAATTCTAGGGAGAAAAGGCAAGCTGCAGATCCCAGGAGTGTCACAACTCTCAGCCAGATCATAGTATCTTTTCTGGGTTGCCTTCCAGAGCTACCCCAAGAAAAACATGTCTATGTGTACTTTGGAGTCTACAAAGTACCAGAATTGTCTTTGATCCTCCAAGCACACAAAGATTTTACATATGAGCTAGGTACCAAAGAGCTGCCATAGCTACAGAACTGTCATGTCAGTTGAAAAGGAGGTGAAAAAATAGATATAGATATAACTGAAGATAAAAACATGTTAAAAATGGTGAATTAACGTCATCATTATGTTTGTGGCGTTATAGCACAGTTCACAGTGTAGATGTGAACATTTCCTGAGATTCTGCCTGCACAGTGGTCCTTATTCAATTTGGTTTGTCCAGTCGTTACACAGGGATCTAAACAGGGATGTGCATATTCAACCACAGGATCTAAGAAGGACCAATTTGAACTGAGCTGACAAGTTTCAGGTGGGGCCCGGCTGGGGAATAGTCCAATTTTTATTCTAGTGGCCTCCGCATAGAAAGAGGGAAAAAGAAATGTCAGTGATGGCGCTCAGTTCTGTACTTCTGCCTGTGAACCTATGTCAGGTGGAACCAGGATAAGGTTAGGATAGCATCCCTCTTTTATCCATTATTTGTGAAAGCATTCATGTGAAAAATAGTCAGTTTCCCAACACATGAGATAGCCAGAGCTTGGATCTCCTCTTTCAGCAGAGAGAAGCTAGGAAAGCATTTCAAATAAGAAAAAATAATTTTAAAAAGTCTTGCTGTCCAACGAATGCTGTGGCAATGGAATGTGAATAACTGACACCTGTGTTGTCTCTTCATATAAACGACACCACAAGAGTAGTTTGCAAACTATTAGGCTCATGAATGAGTCACTCAGTGGAATTTATAACTTCACCTCCAGGGCAAAATGGGAGTAATTTACAGTCAAGCTCAGTTTTAACTAGTGAGATTGCTGTTAGTAAATTGATAGTAGCTTGACAGAAAAAGTGTTGGTGCTCCTATTTACACAGACCAATGATTTTGGGAATAGATACAACCCATCAGAACAACTTTAAACATTAATTAAAGGAAAAGATGACATGTCTGAACTAAATACAGTACTGGTCAATTCAAAACACAATATTCAAAGTGGATCAATAATTTGTCAACACTTGAAGGATGAATGGAGTTCTCTGAAAAGTCTGCTTTATTGGACCTAAGTGATGGTGTTATACAATAAATTTTTTTGGTAAATATTTTGAGTATGAGGAGCTAGAAGTAACAAACAGCATCAAACATTTTATTAATCCTTATTCCTCTCTTTGAATGTGCTGGCTCACGTAGTGTTATGATTCCAGAGATTGAAATATTCCTACTCTTTTACTATAAATGTTAACTAGAAATGCCACAAAGTCATTACAGAAAGTGTTCCAGCCAAGTCCCACCCTGTCTTTAACTAAAGCTCGCATCTTTGGCAGAAGACATTAGATGGTGATTGGGAGTGAAAGAGTTTTCTTATTCGTCCATGGGACATGAATGTTGAAAGGCCAGCATTTGTTGTTCATCCCTAATTGTCCTTGACAGCAGTTAGGAGTCATCCACATTTTACTGGGCCCGGAGTCACATGCTGGCCTGACCAGGTAAAACAGATAAACTGACCTAAATATTAATGAATAATATTTTTGTTATGACAATTATTGATAGTTATCACAGTCACTATTAGTGAGATTAGCATTCAAATTAAGATCTTTTTAGTTAATTTTGCTTAAATTCCACTTACTACCTTAGTAAAATTTGAACCTGTGCTCCTCGGCATTGGTGCTACTCCTGATTATTGAGCCAGTAACATTTCCAATTTTACTACTAGGTATGCATAGAGAAATCAACAATCCCTCTTTTTAACACAAAATCTTCATTTGGTTGCAATAAGCATTTTTATTGTTTCCCTGTAAGCACATTTCAGTTGAAATTTAAATAAAAGAACAAAATCATAAGGTTTTCTTGTGTATATGGAAGACCTGCCAACCCTGAAATGAATAAAAATGTGACACCACACACATACACAAACACTGGTAATAAGTCTCCATGAGGTCCAGTAAGTTATCTCATACAACTGTCTGTTGTTCATTTCATTATATATGCACCATACTAATTGCACTCACTGTTGAGATATTCACTGCGGCTTTTCAGGATTTGTGCCACAGGTACCACATTTAAATCCAAGCTCTATACCAGATCAAATGTTGCAAGCCGGGAACTGATGCTCGTGGTGTGTTGCCGCATGGCTGAGAAAGGGAAATTGGCACCCTGAAATCCTAGTAGACAGAGTGGTGAAGGGGAGGGTCATCCTCTTCCCTCTGGACTGCTAGACAATACTACAGGATCAGATCCTGCCAACCTGATCTGATATTGTCACCCAGGTCAGTGAAGTGTCTGCAATCTGGAGGAATAGGCAGCAATGCTGCAAGAAGTTTAATGACCTTCTGTGCTTTGCAATGGTTAATGCTACTATCCACTTTCTGCTTCCTCACATTCAAACCCTATCTCTGCATCCAACCCCACCAAGGCTAATTGTCAGCCACTTCCATCATTGTATACAGCACCTTCTTTCACTTACTCTCACACTCCCAACACTATTAACCCTGCATGCTCTCTGTGCTTCTGCTCATTCACGTAGGAGACCTCACCAACTGTACTGCAACTAACAGCTATGGCAGCCACTTTCATCTCATTCAATCACTACCTTTCTCTAATTGCAGGAGAAAATGTCCCACAATGGGCCAGAGATGGATGGTGAGGTGCCCAACATTCGAATCCTCATGTTATACCAGGTCTTCGGGGAGAGGTGACATCTTGAGCTAATTCTGAGATTTCCATGTATATGAGACATAGTTCCACCAATGTGATATACAACTATAGCACAACATTTCTACTTTTACATTTTATACCCCTTAATAAATTGGCAACATTGCATTTACTTTCTTAATCACTTGCTGTACCTGTTACTACCAGTCAACGTACCTCTGCAGGACAGAGCCTTATAGTCAATCACTGCAGTAGAACAAATCTAGTTCTAATTTAGTTTAATAATCTAATTTGAAGCTGGAAATCATTTAACTTTTAGTTGTCAGAATATTCCTGAGTCTTTAGCAGATTTCGCCCAAGTTTTACCTAATGTCAGAGCATTTGCAAACAGTTTCGTAATGTGAGGGAAAGAGTCTTGCTAAGGATATGGAAAGAACGTTTCTTCCTTCAGGAAAATGTGGGTTTAGTAGTTGTCCATTTAAATAGAGATTATGCAAAGAAAGAATTTTCTCAGAGGGCAGTGAATCTCTGTGAAAAGGTAGTGATAGCACAGTTCTTGAATATTTTTAAGGCACAGACAGATAGATTATTGTTAAGCAAGGTTATCAGGGATTGGCATGAATGTGGATTTGAGGTTACAATCAAATCAATTATGATCTTACTCATCGTAGAGCAGGCTTTAGGGTCTGAATGATCAACTCCTGATCCTGATTTATATATTCCACCGGTTCATAACAAGTTCTAAAGTGCTGACCCAATTTTTGACAAAGCTACAACCATTCCCAACTGTTTTATGTCAAACACACAAAAAAACAAGCCTGATGTCTCAATATCCACAGCTATTAAAATACCTACAGAAAATAAAGGCTGCAGAGTCTATCGGTGTGAGGCTGGAAAGCACAGCAGATCAGACAGCATTTGAGGAGCAGGTATGTCAATATTTCAAGCTAAAGCCCTTTGCTGGGACCGGGGAGGATGAGGGGTGCCCATGAGGAAGGGGTGTGAAACTGGGTGAAGGGTAGGTGGTGGTGTTAGGTGAATGCAGGTGGTAGGTCGATGGTGATAGGTGAATGCAGGTAGGGGATTATTGTGATTGGTCTGTGGGAACGGTGGGGCAGATAGGTGAGTGGGAAGATGGATAGGTCAGGTTTGGTCAGGAGGGCGAGGGCTGGACATGGGATAAGGCTGGGGTTGGAGAGATATTGAAGCTGGTGCAGTCAACGTTAAGGCCATTGGGCTGTAAGCTTCCAAGGCGAAATATTAGGTGTTGTTTCTCCAGTTTACATTTGACTTCTCTCTGACAGTGAAGGAGGCCAAGGGTGGACAAGTCGTTAGCGGAGTGGGAGGGGGAATTAAAATGGATGATAACCAGAAGGTCAGGTTGGTTGTTGTGTGCACAGCACAGATGCTCCATGAACCAGTGTCTGTGTTTGGTCTCCCTGATATAGAAGAGACCACATCGGGAACAATAGATCCAATAGATGAGGTTGGGTGAAGTGCAAGCGAATCTCTGCCAGATCTGGAAGGATTGTTTTGGATCTTGGATGGAGCAGACAAGGGAGATGCAGGGGCACGTGTTGTACCTCATGCGGTTGCATGTAAAGGTACTGGCTGTGACTCAGGAATTGGTGGGGACTGCAGAGCTGACAACAGAGTCATGGAATGAACAGTCCTTGTAGAAAGCAGACGGGGTGGGGAGGGAAATATCTTTTCAGGGGTGATGTCTAATTGTAGGAATGTTGGACGATGATGTGTTGGATTCAGATGTTGGTGAAGTGGTAAGTGAGGACTAAAGGGACTCTACCCTTATTGCTGTTGGGAGGAGGAGGTTTGAGGGCAGAAGTGCAGGAAATGGAGGAGATGTGGTTGAGGGCATCCTTAATTATAGAGGAGGGGAAATTATGGTCCCTAAAGTAGGAGGATATCTGAGATGTCCTGCAGGGGGAGGTGATGGCCTAGTGGTATCATTGCTGGACTGTTAATCCAGAGATCCTGATAATGTTCTGGGAACCTGGGTTTGAATCCCGCTACTGGAGATGGTGGAATTTGCATTCAATAAATATCTGGAACTAAGAATCTAATGATGACCATTGTCGATTGTCAGGAAAAATTCATCTAGTTCACTAACGACCTGAAGGGAAGGAAACTGTCATCCTTACCTGGTCTGGCCTACATGTGATTCCAGACCCACAGCAATGTGGTTGACTCTGAACTGCCCTCTATGCAATTAGGAATGGCGGATAAATGCTGTTTGGCCAGTGACACCCCCATCCCAAGAATGAATTTTTTTAAAAAAGCCTCATCCTGGGGATGAAGGTGGAGGAATTGGTCATACGGGATAGCGTTTTTGCAGGAAAGTGAGCGAGAGGAGGTGCAGTTGAGGTATTTGTGGGAATCAGTGGGTTTGAAATGGATATCAATGAACTAAAAGGGAGTCTCGTTATTGCGGTCCTTTTTAAAATTGAAGAGGAAAAAGTAATTTGGAGCGTTTTTCATTGGTTGTTTCATTTTTTTTCAAATTATTAGATGTAATGAGCTGGGAATTGTGAGAGTTGATTGCTTTATCATGTACTTCTGGATCCACTGGGATTGAAAACAGGAGCAGCATTGGGAATATATAATCAGCAATGAACAGTCATCTAAAGTTTCCAATCTATCTATCTGGGCTGCATTCCCAGAATTGCAGAGCTGAAAAAGCAAAATTTTTATGAACGGAAACATTTCGTATAAATTTCTGTTAGGATCAAGTGACCAGAAACGGAATGTATATTGTTAGAACGCTTTGATGTTGAAAATATGGGCTCATCAGCCTTCAGTTTAATCATAGCTGTCACACTGGAGTAGACTATCCCACAGGTTTCAGGATCCCAAAGTTGAGTCTATAAGGAGGTACTGAACCCTTTCATTCTGGTGATGAACCCACAGGCACAACGTTCTAGGAAAGTGGCCTCCTGTTAATGATGGCAGGTGGGTCTCAGAGATGCAGGCCCATTTAGGCTCAAGGCAATATTAGTCCAGCAGTCCCTGCAAGTGGTGAGAGCACCACTGAGGCAGTCAGGCAAGCTCAAGAACATCTCAATATGGTGGACATGAAATAAAAAGGCCTAAGGTTGGTTGTGCCATTGAATAGAGGGGAAACGCACCTACAGTTTTAGTCACAGACAAACTGTGGTCTTTCATTCCCTGACTTTGTCATTGGGGCATGGAGGCTGCCTTGATTGAGCTACCATCCTTTACACACTGTTAATATTGGTAAAATACTAGAACTGGTGCAAAATGGCATCTAAGTGAGGACTTATTTCTACAAATTGGCTACCAGTTCAATGAAGCAGACCCTTCTTCAAGGCTGCCCAGAGAAATTCCACAGAGACACAGGAATATGTCACGATATCCTGATGAGGCATGCTATATTTTCCTGGCTGGCACCACCACCTCAAAAATCCAGCTCACTGAGTCCACCAGTAACTACTGTCCACATTTGGCTTCTTCTCTCCTCTTTCTTTGGAGCTGTAGCTTCTTACTGAATTGTCATTCCACAGAGACAGTAGGAACTGCAGATGCCGGAGAATCTGAGATAACAAGGTGTAGAGCTGGATGAACACAGCAGGCCAAGCAGCATCAGAGGAGCAGGAAGGCTGATGTTTTGGGCCTAGACCCTTCTTTAGAAATGGGGGAGGGAAAGGGGGTTCTGAAATAAATAGGGAGAGATGGGGAGGTGGATAGAAGATGGATAGAGGAGAAGATAGGTGGAGAGGAGACAGACAGGTCAAAGAGGTGGGGATGGAGCCTGTAAAGGTGAGTGTAGGTGGGGAGTTAGGGAGGAGCTAGGTCAGTCCAGGGAGGACGGACAGGTCAAGGGAATGGGATGAGGTTAGTAGGTAGGAAATGGAGGTGGGGCTTGAGGTGGGAGGAGGGGTAAGGTGGGAGGAAGGACAGGTTAGGGAGGCGGAGACAAGCTGGGCTGATTTTGGGATATGGTAGGGGGAGGGGAGATTTTGAAGCATGTGAAGCCTACAATATGGATAATGTGCACATACCAGTATGTGGTATATTGTATGCGCTGGTCCCGTTGTGTCCTCCTATACACGGCGGAAAGCAAGTGGAGGCTTGGGGACTGCTTTGCAGAACACCTATGCTCGGTTTGCACTAAACATCTGCACCTCATGTTGCAAACCATTTCAACTCCCCCTCCCATTCCTCAGATGACCTGTCCATCCTGGGCCTCCTGCAATGCCACAACGATGCTACCTGAAGGTTGCAGGAACAGCACCTCATATTCCGCTTGGATGCCCTACAGCCCAATGGCATCAATGTGGACTTCACAAGCTTCAAAATCTCTCCCCCTGCCACCACATCCCAAAACCAGCCCACCTTATCCATGCCTCCCTAACCTGTCCTTCCTCCCACCTTGCCCCTCCTCCCACCTCAAGCCCCACCCTCATTTCCTACCTACTAACCTCATCCTGCCTCCTTGACCTGTCTGTCCTCCCTGGACTGATCTATCCCCTCCCTAATTCCCCACCTACACTCACCTTTACTGGCTCTATCTCCGCCTCTTTGACCTGTGTCTCCTCTCCACCTATCTTCTCCTCTATCCATCTTGTATCCACCTCCCCCCCTCCTTATTTATTTTAGAATCCCCTTCCCCTCCCCCATTTCTGAAGAAGGGTCTAGGCCCAAAACGTCAGCCTTCCTGCTCCTCTGATGCTGTGTTCATCCAGCTCTACACCTTGATATCTGTCATTTCATACAGGGTGGTTGCATTAGAAAATAAACCTATCACCCATTCTTTCTAAATATATCTGTGTAGACTTCATGTTCTTAAGGAATTACACTTTCAAGCACGAATGCTTGGACAGCAATCAGAAATGTGAAAATTGGGTGATTTATAGAAACCCAAAGAACCACGGATGCTGCAAATCAGGAACAAAAATAGAAGCTGCTGGAAAAGCTCAGCAGGTCTGGTAGCATCTGTGAAGAAAAATCAGAGTTAAAGTTTCAGGTCCACTGACCCTTCCTCAGAACTGATGGTAGCTAGGAAAATGTCGGTTTATATGTAGAAGATAGAGTGGGGGGAGGGAGTCAGGAGTAAATGATAGGTGGGGATAGATCCCAAAGACAGAGAAGAACAATTGGACAGACAAAGGAGTGCCTTTCTGCCCCAAGTCCATAGGCTATCATCATAGTGGGTGGTGCTTATGGTGCTTACCCCTCAAAGTTAACCTTTTCAGACCCATATATGACACTATGAGAGATGGCAAATGTGAAAGTTAAGTGTATGAGGGTTAGAGTGACAGGTAGGTGGTGAGGGGATAGGTAGCAGGCAGATGGGTGTGAGATTGGGTCACATGTGGGTAAAGGGATTTTGTAGGTTGGGGTATTGGGTTTGGGAGTTTTAGGTGATGAAATTAAGTATGGTCAGGTTGGAGAAGGAATCAATTGTTGGAAGTGGACTGGGGTGTCAAGAAAGGTGCTAATGTTAAGTTTCAGAACGGTTGGCTTGGGTGTCTAAGTAATCAGTGCAAGGAGCGGGGTCAGGAATTAGAGCAAACTTTTATCCTCTAACTTTTGTAGGGCATTGATTTAGTTAATTAAGTTGGAATCCTTCAAAAGTCTCCAACTCTAACTCAGTGGAAAACATTTTTTCTGGGTTCCAGCTGTTGGATTACTGCCCATTACAAGTTTAAACATCTTGGGTAATTACCTTGTTGTCATTGTTGGGAGTTCCATAAAATTCAAAGACGGACTTACAAAGTAGATGCTGAGACACAGTTTACCCTGACTAGAGATTCTAGAAGTAGAAGACATGGGGTTAATTATTTACGAATGAGATAAGAGGGAATTGTTTTTGTCTAAGGGTTTGGGAATCTTTGGAATTCTTTATCCAAAAGGACTCTGAATGTTTGGTTGTTGAGTACATTCAAGGCTAGCTTAGAAATTTAGGGGAATCAAGGGATTGATTAATGGTTAAGAGAAAAGGAGAAATTGGGGTCCAATCTCAGCATGATCTTTCCCAATAATGCAGCACATTTGAGAGGCCTTAAGGTCTGTTCCTGTTTCTAGTTTTTACATCCTGTTTACAATTGCATATGTGTGTTGGCCTTGATTATGCAGGTTGGAGGAGGGTTTGAATCCAACTTTACTGACTCAGAGGCAGAAGCGCTATCAATAAAACATTGTTAGGAGCTGAAGTACCTGCTGTTGTCTATAACAATTAGAGACACTGAACTGCTGAAAGCAGCTGAAAGTATAGATGAGGGTCAGTGTCACAATAGGCATTTCACAAGTTAATAAGCCAGTCATATTATAAAGAGGTTTTGAATTTTAGAAACATATGAAAATGACAGACATAAAAAGACCAACTGGCACACCAAATCTGCTCCATCATACAGTTACAATTTTTAAAAGTATTTGGATAAGTACATGAATAGGAAAAGTTTGGAGAGATATGGGCCATGACCAGGTAGCTAGGACTAATTTAGTTAGGGATTATGTTCGGTATGGACTGGTTGGGCCAAAGGGTCTGTATAAGTCTATATGACCCAATGCTACACGACTGAGTCCCTATATGTCACACTATAGGAGTAGTTAATCCCTCACATTGTTTGATAACGAATCCAAAATGTGCTGGAGAAGGTGGTGTGAAGAAGAGACTATATTTCCTAAAGGAACACAGAAATTTAGATAGGATGTCCTTGTTGAACAGAGCTTGCACCTCCTGCTAGTTAGCCAAAGGAGACAGCAAACAGACTTCTTGAACTTACCATTTACCAGTTTTACAGTCTTGTTCATGGAGTGTTCATAGCCAAGCCAATTGTGTCCATATCCAATTTTGTCATTTGTACATTTTTCAGTTGTGATGAGTTTTTTTAAAAAATCATAGTTTTTAAGAGTTAGATATGTTGGTCATCCCTAATTGCCTTTGAACTGAGTGGCTTGCTGATCCATTTAAGAGGACAATTAAGAGTGAACTACATTACTGTGGGATTAAGACACATATTGTTCAGATCAGGCAAGCATGGCATATTTCCTTAAGGTGTTATTTAATGGCCACCATGACTGAAGCTAGCTTTAAATTCCAGACTATATCACTAAATTTGAATTCAATGTGTTGTCAAGGTGGGATTTAAAGCCATGCAGCCAGATGAGCTTCTAGATTATTAGTCTAGCAACAGCACCATTACACCATCATCTGTCCCTAAGGAATGAATCTGAAACCCGGACAGTTTTTTTTATCCCCATCAGACCATCAGATGAGGTCAACTGCAGCATTGAGCTCAGCTACCTTGACACAGACCAAGAAATCAAACTTACTTGCACTTGTGGCAAGTAATGACTCAAAACTTCACATTTTGGAGGAGTTCCAATATACCAATTTAAGCAAAAGATTACTGGATGTTTAGACATTTGTGTAATGTTCAATACCTGTCTGAGTCAGTTTCTCTGAAATAATCTGTCAACCTTCAGTCTGAAGTGAAGTTGTCAATCCCCTATGTTAAATTTCAGTGTTTCACACGCAAGTTAACAAAGCAGCAAACAGGTTTTTTTTCTGTTTCAATACTATCCCTATAAAATGTGCAAACATTACAAACCCAATCTTAAATTTCACAGAGAACAAGTCTTCTGACATCCCTGATGCAGCAATAAGTCGTGGTCAGGAGATTCTGAAGAGATGGTTCTTCATTCTTGAGCCATAACATGTGGTACCCAGTTTCAATGGTGGGGACTCCACCTGGGAGGAGCAGAAAAGGTAAAAAATGACCCTATAAAAAATTTCAAGAACAATATCAGGACAAATGATCAAAGGATGAAATATGGCTGTGCATCAGCAGTTTGGAGACGATTCACTTGACTCATTCCTAGAATGAAGAAACTATCTTGTGAGGAAAGATTTGATAGGCTGGGCCTTTACCCATTGGAGTTTAGAAGAATGATAGTCAATATTATGAAAGAAAGGATCCTGAGCAGGTCTTGCTACATTGGATATCAAAAGGATGGTTTCTTTTGTGAGGGAGACACGAACTAGGGAACGCATTTTCTAAATGAGAAATCTCCCTTTTAAAGGCAGATATGGGAGTTTTTTTCTCCTAGGGTATCATCAATGTGTGGGATTCTTCTTTTCCACAGAAGGTAATGGAGGTTCATTTACTGAAATTTTTCAAGGCTGAGTTGGATAGACAAGGGAATCAAAGTTTCTGGGTGGCAGACAAGAAAATGCAGTTCAGCCCATAACTAGATCCACCATTATATTTTTGAATGAAAGACTAGGCTTGAAGGGCCAAATGACCTGCTCCTAAGTCATAAGTTTTGACTCCAGAGTTGCCCCTTTCCTCCACTCTCCTCTGTCATTGATATTGTAGCAGATCTGTGTGAAGAGGGTGCAGGAGACTCTTAAGAGCCTGGGGCTCTCTAGGTTCTGAACCCACAAAGCACGCCCGATGAAATCTCTACAGTGACCAAGGGATTCCAGTCAGTAGGCTCAATCCACTCTAGCTGGAGATGTTGGGCCTTCACATAGATGCTTTGTAGGCAAACGAAGAAGAAATCCTTCTGATGACACTTCAGTGGGTATGAGTAGCTAATTGCATATATGAATATAATGCATATGAACATCATTTTTTTGGCTTCTGATGTAGTCTCATTTCTTCACTAAGATCTACATGATTGCCTGACATGAAAGCAATGCAACAGATTCCCCAATTACAATGACATGCTGCCTTTCCCCCAAGACACCTTTGAATTCCTCAATAATATGCACACATCTGTTCATAACCCAGTGAACATTAAACCTTGAATTGGTGCAGTACAGTCAAAGTTGCATAGGTAGTGTTCAGGGATCCACATTTTGTCCAATCAGTTCAATGGCAGGATACCGAACATGAACATCCACAAGTGGATGCTACACAAGTAATTGACAAAAGCCATGCTTAATAGTCACAGGGGTGCAGGAGCCAGAGGTCTTCTTCCTGGTTGGGGTCTCCTCAACAGGCAAGCCAATCTTAGGATATGAGCTAGGCAAAGCACATTTGAGAAATTACTCTCATCATTCCTGGGATGGGGGTATAGTGGGGAAGTGTAGTTATTCAAGCACATTTGATGTGACTGCTAACTCACTGAGAACACATGGCCATTGTAAAAGTATCATTAGGATCCTAAAATGATACAGCATTCTAAGTAGGGAGTGGGAAAAACAAGGTGAATGGAACAGGTAGAGTGTCATAGATCTGGTGAGTCTTCCTGAGGCTGATTGCTCCCTGGTTAGCCTTCTTGCTAATGAACAGGTGATCCAAAATATTGCAGCATTCCATGAGCCTGTTTGCAGGAATACCTATTTTGTTACAAATATTGGTGTTAAGCTTGACAGTCAATGCAGAGCCGCTATATCTCTCAGCTAGGCTTCCTGCCTCATAGTTACGACATTGCACAGCACAGAGAAGAAAGAATTTGCTTTTATTCTGAACAACATGAGTGAGGTGATACCCATGCGATATTATTTAGGACTACTAATCTAGAGACCCAGATAATGTTCTGGGGACCTCGGTTTGAGTCTCACCACAGCAGGTTGTGGGATTTGAATTCAAAGAAAAAGAAATCTGGAATTAAGAGTCTAATGGTGACCATGGATTGATTGTCCATTATCAGAAAAATGCATTAAATTCACTAATGTCCTTTAGGGATGGAAACTGCCATCCTTACCTGACTTGGCCTATATGTGACCAGACTCACAGCAATGTGGTTGACTCTTGACAGTTAAGGATGGACATAGCCAGTGATGACCTCATCCCAAGAATGAATTTTAAATACAAGATAGTTCTCGAAAAGTGAATGGGGTACAATGTTGAGAGGATGCAATGGCCTTCCATTACATACAGAACAGCAAAAAAATAACTTGTTCATGTAGCTTAGTCACCCTGGGAGCAAGTGGCTATGAGATCTTCATGTGCCTCAGTCACTTGGTGGACAAAGCCGTGTTGTCTTGGTGTTTGTGAGGGACTTCCTGGGCCGTGTCAGCATCATCTTCCTTACTAGAGGAGACTCTCAGCTCCTCCATCTCATCATGTCCCAAAACATCCCCTGATTTATTAAGTCAGGATGAGGAGGACATTATAAATAATTGTCAGTGGTTCACTATGTCAACTCTTTGTGTAACATTTGCGCACTTACATTATCTCTGGTCACAGATGATTTGCACCAATGTGGAATGAAACCCTTTTCAACTCATGAAGACTGCCGGCTACTGAAAGGGAGCCCTGATGGCCACATAGATACAATCAATTTGCATGCTCTGCCTGTTAAAATTTGCAATGCAGCAAATTCCCTGTCTTGGTTTCCTGACTTGCAGCATCCAAGGGGAAACTAATAAACAGCTGACCCTCAACAAACAGAAAAACACTGATCTCGCGGATGTATATGAGCTGATGCCTGTGAGATTCTGTACAGGTTCCCAGTGGCTCCTTGAAATGGTTAGATTAGATTCCCTAGAGTGTGGAAACAGGCCCTTTGGCCCAACAAGTCCACACCGCCCTTTGAAGCATCCCACCCAGACCCATCTCCCTATAATCCATGCACCTCTGAACACTGTGAGCAATTTAGTATGGCCAATCCACCTAGCCTGCACATCTTTGGACTGTGGGACGAAACCCACGCAGACACAGGGAGAACGTGCAAACTCCACACAGACAGTCGCCCGAGGCTGGAATCGAACCTGGGGTCCCTGGTGCAGTGAGGCTGAGCGCTAACCACTGAGCCACCGTGCCGCAAATGATTCATGGGCATAGAAATTAATAGGCACTTTTGTTTTCAAGGCAACTAGAATGGGATTCCCTCTTGATCCATAAGGATACAGATGCTCATCTAGCAGCTAGCAGATGCAGGAGTCAACTTTCCAGGATATTCTGACAAATTGTTGTCACTGATGGTTTGTTGTTATGAAGGTAGCTACATTAAATACTGCAGAATCAGTTTTGTGCCAACATTCCATGTCTACATGGGTCCTCTTCCATAGGTGAGTCTGCAGCCAGTGCCAGCTTCTGTTGTCATGGCTCTTGTCTTTCCTTTGGAGCAGTTGACACATGAGAGCATAGGAACTATGAATAAGAGTAAACAATTCAGTCCTTCGGCCTGCTCTGCCATTCAATACAATCATGGCTGAACTCATCTCAGCCTCAACTCTACTTTCCTGCCCACTCTCCATAACTGTTCAACCCCATCCCTCCTTTTACTAATTAAAAATCTGTCCATCTCCTTCTCCTTTACTCAGTGTGCTGGCATCCATTGCACTTTGGCATAGTGAATTCCAAAGAATCACAACACTTTGAGAGAAATAATTCTTTCTCATTTCTGTTTTAAATGTGTTAGCCCTTATTCTAAAACTATGGCCCCTCTCGTTCTGTATTGCCTCACAAGTGGAAATAGCTGCCCTCATCTACTTTGTCAACGTCTTATATGGACTTAGACCTCCTCTCATTCTTCTAAACTCTAGAGGGAATGGGCTTAAACTGCACAATCTCTTTTCATAAGATAAACCCCTCATTTCTGGAATCAATCGAGTGAACCTCCTTTGAACTGTCTCCAATGCAACTGCAATGTTCCACAAGTAAAACTGTATTTCAATACAGGTGCAATCTCACTAATACCTTGTACGATTGTAGCAACACTTTATACTCTATTCCTTTTGCAATAAATGCCAAAATTCCATGTGCCTTCCTTATTACCTATTGTACCTACACACAAGTTTTCTGTGAGTCATGCACAAGGACACTCAGTTCTCTCTGCATTGAAGCACTTTGAAGTTTCTCTTCATTTAGATAATAAGTTGCCTTTCTATACCTTCAACCAAAATGGATAGCCTCATACTTAGCAACATTAAACTCAATCTGCCAAGTTTTGGCACAATCACCTAGCCAATCCACATCCACTTGTAATTTAATTTTTTTTTCATTGCAACTTACTTTTTGCATTTACTTTGGTATCATCTGCAAGTTTGTCTATAGTACTCTCTATCCCTATATCCAAGTCATTAATATAGATTGTAAATAGTTTGGTTTTGAGGTCTGAATCCTGTGGCGCATCGCTGGTTACATCTTACTAACCAGAAGAAAAGATTTATCCAACTCTTTGGTTTCTGTTGGTTAGCCTTTTTTTTCATCCAAGCTAATGTATTACCCTTAAGCCTGTGTCATCCTATGTTGTGTACTAACTTTTATCTAGCATCTTACCCAATGTGTTCTGGAAGTCTGGAAATACTGCATGTACACAAGCCCCCCATTATCCACTTCATTAGTTATATCTTCAAAGAACTCTAGCAAATCAGTCAAACATAATTTAGCCTTCAGAAAACCATGCTGACTCAAATGTATTGAATTTTGACTTTCCAAATGGTTTTTAATAACTAAATTGATTGGTCTATAGTTTCCTGCATCTGCCTCCCTCCTCTTTTATATAAGGGTGTTATATCAGCATTTTTCCAATTCACTGAAAACTTTCCAGCATCCAGGAAATTTTGGGATATTACATGCTACCTAGAGTTTCTTCTGAAGAACAAAGTGATCAGAAGAGTGGCATGAGTGATGTGAACTGTATTGAGGTAGTTTTCAGGAAGTTTGTACAGATAGTAATATTATGCCTCTGGACTGCCAACCTGCCCCAGCATGTCTAGAAAAATCTATCGTCTTGTAGGTTTCCCACCTAGTCTCCTTCCCAACCATCATCTGTTTTGTGCAAAGTTACATCCTATGCAGCATCAAATACAGTCCTTGCAACCTATAGGGAATGAGTATTGCCTGGGGTTACTAAAAACATACTACTGTGCCTTCCCATTCACTATAGTTACTATTCCCATGAAAGAATAAGAATTCACTGTGTGCCAATTGGTCTTGGATATTACCCAAGGAGAAAGAGTGCCTGGGTCTGCTTAGATGTATTGACTGCACTTAAATTATGCTCACAGTCACACATGCTGTGTCTTTAAGCCATATTGCTGTAAAGTAGCAAATACTTACCCTGAAGCGGATGGAGTAGTGAAGCTGTGATAATGGGAACTGCAGAGGCTGGAGAATCCAAGATAATAAAATGTGAGGCTGGATGAACACAGCAGGCCCAGCAGCATCTCAGGAGCACAAAAGCTGACGTTTCGGGCCTAGACCCTTATCAGAGAGGGGGATGGGGTGAGGGTTCTGGAATAAATAGGGAGAGAGGGGGAGGTGGACCGAAGATGGAGAGAAAAGAAGATAGGTGGAGAGGACAGTATAGGTGGGGAGGGGAGAGGTCAGTCCAGGGAAGACGGACAGGTCAAGGAGGTGGGATGAGGTTGGTAGGTAGGAGATGGAGGTGCGGTTTGGGGTGGGAGGAAGGGATGGGTGAGAGGAAGAACAGGTTAGAGAGGCAGAGACAGGTTGGACTGGTTTTGATATGCAGTGGGTGGAGGGGAAGAGCTGGGCTGGTTGTGTGGTGCAGTGGGGGGAGGGGATGAACTGGGCTGGTTTTGGGATGCGGTGGGGGAAGGGGAGATTTTGAAGCTGGTGAAGTCCACATTGATACCATTGGGCTGCAGGGTTCCCAAGTGGAATATGAGTTGCTGTTCCTGCAACCTTCGGGCGGCATCATTGTGGCACTGCAGGAGGCCCATGATGGACATGTCATCTAAAGAATGGGAGGGGGAGTGGAAATGGTTTGCGACTGGGAGGTGCAGTTGTTTATTGCGAACCGAGCGGAGGTGTTCTGCAAAGCGGTCCCCAAGCCTCCGCTTGGTTTCCCCAATGTAGAGGAAGCCACACCGGGTACACTGGATGCAGTATACCACATTGGCAGATGTGCAGGTGAACCTCTGCTTAATATGGAAAGTCATCTTGGGGCCTGGGATAGGGGTGAGGGAGGAGGTGTGGGGGCAAGTGTAGTATTTCCTGCGGTTGCAGGGGAAGGTGCCGGGTGTGGTGGGGTTGGAGGGCAGTGTGGAGCGAACAAGGGAGTCACGGAGAGAGTGGTCTCTCCGGAAAGCAGACGGGTGGGGATGGAAAAATGTCTTGGGTGGTGGGGTCGGATTGTAGATGGCGGAAGTGTCGGAGGATGATGCGTTGTATCCGGAAGTTGGTGGGGTGGTGTGTGAGAACGAGGGGGATCCTCTTAGGGCGGTTGTGGCGGGGGCGGGGTGTGAGGGATGTGTTGCGGGAAATGTGGGAGACGCGGTCAAGGGCATTCTCGACCACTGTGGGGGGAAAGGTGCGGTCCTTGAAGAACCTGTACATCTGGGATGTGCGGGAGTGGAATGCCTCATCATGGGAGCAGATGCGGTGGAGGCGGAGGAATTGGGAATAGGGGATGGAATTTTTGCAGGGGGGTGGGTGGGAGGAGGTGTATTCTAGGTAGCTGTGGGAGTCGGTGGGCTTGAAATGGACATCAGTTACAAGCTGGTTGCCTGAGATGGAGACTGAGAGATCCAGGAAGGTGAGGGATGTGCTGGAGGTGGCCCAGGTTAACTGAAGGTTGGGGTGGAAGGTGTTAGTGAAGTGGATGAACTGTTCGAGCTCCTCTGGGGAGCAAGAGGCGGCACCGATACAGTCATCAATGTAACAGAGGAAGAGGTGGGGTTTGGGGCCTGTGTAGGTGCGGAAGAGGGACTGTTCCACGTAAGCTACAAAGAGGCAGGCATAGCTGGGGCCCATGCGGGTGCCCATGGCCACCCCCTTAGTCTGTAGGAAGTGGGAGGAATCGAAAGAGAAGTTGTTGAGGGTGAGGACGAGTTCAGCTAGGCGGATGAGGGTGTCAGTGGAGGGGGACTGGTCGGGCCTGCGGGACAGGAAGAAGCGGAGGGCCTTGAGGCCATCTGCATGCGGAATGCAGGTGTATAGGGACTGGACGTCCATGGTGAAAATGAGGTTTTGGGGACCAGGGAATTGGAAGTCCTGGAGGAGGTGGAGGGCGTGGCTGGTGTCACGGACGTAGGTCCCTATGTACCTACGTCCGTGACACCAGCCACGCCCTCCACCTCCTCCAGGACTTCCAATTCCCTGGCCCCCAACACCTCATTTTCACCATGGACGTCCAGTCCCTATACACCTGCATTCCGCATGCAGATGGCCTCAAGGCCCTCCGCTTCTTCCTGTCCCGCAGGCCAGACCAGTCCCCCTCCACCGACACCCTCATCCGCCTAGCCGAACTCGTCCTCACCCTCAACAACTTCTCTTTCGATTCCTCCCACTTACTACAGACTAAGGGGGTGGCCATGGGCACCCGCATGGGCCCCAGCTATGCCTGCCTCTTTGTAGGTTACGTGGAACAGTCCCTCTTCCGCACCTACACAGGCCCCAAACCCCACCTCTTCCTCCGTTACATTGATGACTGTATCGGCGCCGCCTCTTGCTCCCCAGAGGAGCTTGAGCAGTTCATCCACTTCACAAACACCTTCCACCCCAACCTTCAGTTCACCTGGGCCACTTCCAGCACATCCCTCACCTTCCTGGATCTCTCAGTCTCCATCTCAGGCAACCAGCTTGTAACTGATGTCCATTTCAAGCCCACCGACTCCCACAGCTACCTAGAATACACCTCCTCCCACCCACCCCCCTGCAAAAATTCCATCCCCTATTCCCAATTCCTCCGCCTCCACCGCATCTGCTCCCATGATGAGGCATTCCACTCCCGCACATCCCAGATGTACAGGTTCTTCAAGGACCGCACCTTTCCCCCCACAGTGGTCGAGAATGCCCTTGACCGCGTCTCCCGCATTTCCCGCAACACATCCCTCACACCCCGCCCCCGCCACAACCGCCCTAAGAGGATCCCCCTCATTCACACCACCCCACCAACCTCCGGATACAACGCATCATCCTCCGACACTTCCGCCATTTACAATCCGACCCCACCACCCAAGACATTTTTCCATCCCCACCCCTGTCTGCTTTCCGGAGAGACCACTCTCTCCGTGACTCCCTTGTTCGCTCCACACTGCCCTCCAACCCCACCACACCCGGCACCTTCCCCTGCAACCGCAGGAAATACTACACTTGCCCCCACACCTCCTCCCTCACCCCTATCCCAGGCCCCAAGATGACTTTCCATATTAAGCAGAGGTTCACCTGCACATCTGCCAATGTGGTATACTGCATCCAGTGTACCCGGTGTGGCTTCCTCTACATTGGGGAAACCAAACGGAGGCTTGGGGACCGCTTTGCAGAACACCTCCGCTCGGTTCGCAATAAACAACTGCACCTCCCAGTCGCAAACCATTTCCACTCCCCCTCCCATTCTTTAGATGACATGTCCATCATGGGCCTCCTGCAGTGCCACAATGATGCCGCCCGAAGGTTGCAGGAACAGCAACTCATATTCCACTTGGGAACCCTGCAGCCCAATGGTATCAATGTGGACTTCACCAGCTTCAAAATCTCCCCTTCCCCCACCGCATCCCAAAACCAGCCCAGTTCATCCCCTCCCCCCACTGCACCACACAACCAGCCCAGCTCTTCCCCTCCACCCACTGCATATCAAAACCAGTCCAACCTGTCTCTGCCTCCCTAACCTGTTCTTCCTCTCACCCATCCCTTCCTCCCACCCCAAACCGCACCTCCATCTCCTACCTACCAACCTCATCCCACCTCCTTGACCTGTCCGTCTTCCCTGGACTGACCTCTCCCCTCCACACCTATACTGTCCTCTCCACTTATCTTCTTTTCTCTCCATCTTCGGTCCGCCTCCCCCTCTCTCCCTATTTATTCCAGAACCCTCACCCCATCCCCCTCTCTGATGAAGGGTCTAGGCCCGAAACGTCAGCTTTTGTGCTCCTGAGATGCTGCTGGGCCTGCTGTATTCATCCAGCCTCACATTTTATTATCTTGGAGTAGTGAAGCTCATCAGTTAAGTTTGGAGCTTCTATGGTGTTGAGCTTTCAATTAAGTAGAATTTAATTGGGAAGGCAAAGTTAATTCCAGCAAGCTATTGGTAATAAGTAGTAACAAGGTGCAAATACATGCAGATAAGCTTCTTACCACCTCTTGGTGACATAGTCAACATGCTACCTGATGGGAGTAGCACTTAATCAGTCAAACCTTTTCTCTATTTTGAAAATTTGATTTTGGTTTTTTACCTGGTTAAGTTCACCAGCCCACCATTCTCCTTGCCATGTTGGGGAGTGGAAAATCTGGTTCATTGTTTAAATAGGGATGAAATGAATTGATGGGAGAGCTTGGAATGGCATGGAGGGATGGAAGAAATGGGAGAGAGATGGGATGAGAGGGGTAGATGAGATGATAGAACTGGTTAACTATGGGAAATTGTCAGGGACATACGTTTGACACAAGTTGTACTTAAAAGCTTTATTTGAGAGCTTATGTTTGATACAACTTTTACTTGAAAGCTATATTTTATGTTAAAAATGAAGATTCACTGGATTTAAATTAAAATGTTTTAGAAACGGAGTCAGATCAATTAAGAGTGGATCAGTGTTGATTCGAAATTCAAAGAAGCTGAGGACAGGCTATAGCCTCCAGAGTTTCCACACAGTCTAGCTCCAATTGGCATGCCACACACAAATTTAGAATCACAGAAGGAGTAGTTATAATGTTGTTACAAAACCGGAATTCTGAACAACGACTTTGTTAGTGAACAGATTGATAACGAGGAGGCTGCTCTATTTGGTGGTAGATACTGAAATTATATCACAGCAATGTCAAGGAAATACAGCCTTTATTTTTCACATAATATTGAGCCCATCAGATGTAAACTCTTCTAAAACTAAGGCAAAAATATTCCTCAATTAGACTTACATGTTCTTTGACTACAAATAAACAAAGTTTGATACTTCACAAATTTTATGATGATATTCCTAGGTCTGTTTTCACCAATTAACAAATTTATATAGCCTTTTTCTAGAATAAAACATCTTTATCTTGTTAAAACTTTTGTTAAAATGATCATTAGAGCTAACAAATTTAAAAAATTTATTGCAGCAATAGAATATATATATTTACTCCTTCACAAATGATTTTGTTGGTCTCTGCTAGTAAGGATACAATAGGACAGGTGACCAAAAAGCTCAGACAAATTGGGAAAATTTAAAGGAAATATATTTTAAAAGAAGAGACGAGGTAGACATTTAGAGGGGTATGCTACAGTCTAAGATCCAGACAGTTGATCCCATCACTATTGTGAAGCTACACCTGCGACAAAATATCTGGAAGAAAACAAAACAGGTCAAACAGGCAAGTCACTGAAGGCATATTGCTTTTACCCTCTGGATGAAACTGCTCCTTTAATGACACAAAATATAAACATATTTTAGTTACGCTGTTTCTGAGGTCTCTGGCCCAAAGGGGACTTAAGTTTTCAAACTATAATTCTCAGGGGCTTGCCTTTATATGAGAAGTAATATGATCCAGACTCCCAAAACACCATCTTACGCCAAAGTACCACATCAGATAGCAGAGATTCTAATATGCACAGCAAACTCTACTATCCCCAGCTGTGAAGTAACCTAGTAAATTTCCCTTGCCTCAGGAGGTTAAAGGGAGGAATGCAACAGGGAAAATTAAGTAAACAATAAAAAATGAGCAATTTCAATATTTTTAATATATCTGTAATTGATCTTACCTTGTCTAATGCATGTT